>NC_052514.1:41619021-41956043 GCF_014356525.2 Nilaparvata lugens
CACTTTTTGCTGGAGACGCAGCTGAGTAGAGCACGTGGCCTTGAGCAAAGTCTGTGAGACGTAAGTGGATGTTCGTACGAAAGCTGTGAATGGGAGAGTGTGTGTGTGAGAACTTTGAATTTTGAGCGGCAAGCTGAAGAAAGACAGGCAGCGCCATCTAGCTTGGGACGGCAGGAACTACATGGAGCTTCGGCTCCGGGTAACAGCAAAATTAAGACCTATTCCCCCTATACCATGGGTTATCTCCTTACTTATCCTTCATCTATGATAATATCACATAGGCTTACACCAAAGTAAATTGACGGTGGGTGTGATTGGGGATCCTACTCAAATTGAAAAAAACTACTTTACAATGACTATAAAAATCCGGTCCGTCATCTTGGATCTACCATTTTTAATGCAAATTCATTTTTTAAATAGGAAGGTGGTCATGCGATACATGATTTCGATAGGGAATTTCAAGAAAAAATGAATATCGATATCTCAAACCGTTTTGAAGATATTCACATTATTAATCAATTACTATTCAAAGCAGAGATGAGAGAAAAAATTATGAGAACGGCTTAGTATCTCATAAAAAGAAGTGATTCCAAGGTGGTTGTGATTGGGGATGTTACTCGAAAAATGAAAAATCATAACAGTGTTTAGTATGACTACCTACTGCTGACAGACATTTTTTGTGTGTTCAATTCAAAGGGGGGGATTGGGCACTCCTGTATATTAGATCAGAATTACCGGGGTAGCTTGAATCACAGCTATCTAAAAGGCGGTGGAAACATAATACCGCATATACTGCATTTATACCGTTCTATCCAATGCACCTACAATACAAAATATATTCCAAGTACTTTGGTCCTATCATTTGAACTGAGTTCATGATGTGAATACTACAGTTGTGTCTGAACTAATCTTTATTTGTATTTTTTATAGTCTTACCACCTCTTTGGTATCTCATTTACGATTTATGGATATCATTTGGAGATGGAAATAATGAGTAGATACAAAGCTGGTTCATCTGATGCAATTAAACATCAAGGTAAGTTGACTTTTAAGCTGGGTTTTCGTTTATGCGTAAATGACGTCGTCGACCACGACAGGAAGAGAATCTCAGAGTGGGTAGATTTCAATTTGTCTACGTACCGGTAACCTAAAATATTATGTCAATTATGTTTTAATGGGGCAGGTTGAGCTTATACTTTTTATATTTTTAAATGTCAATATGTTGATATTATTAGAAATGGTTAATTCTTTAATAATAGAGACAAATAATGAAAAGTTATTTGATCAGCTGTTTTAGCACACTTGAAATTTGGACAATATGAATGTCAACAATGCTTGCCGTCATCGACTGCGGAAATTTACGCACGAACGAAAATGCACCTTAATTTGACAAGCATCTCTGACTATAGCGTACATTGATAGATGTGAATCGTTGGATTCGGGCTTTGAGTTATAAACATGTCAAGACAAAAAAAACAACAATAAAATAGAGGCTGCGAAAATATTTCTGACCCTGGACATGAAATTCGGCATGTATAGTGAGGTCCACGTTATAATGGTGGCAGTATTTGATTAGAAATGGTGTTGCTATCTTGTATATCATTCGACAAAGCAGATAGTGCTATCCTTTCTTGCTCTGCAATGTTGCCAGATCGATTTTGACAATTTATAAATATAGTAATCAATTCGAAATTTCAATTATGAAAATTTATTGATTCATAAAATTGAAAAAATATGATAATATATATCCTATACGAATAGAGTTTAATCGATTATTTTCAACAAGAATGAATAGTTGATATTACATCAGATATACCGGTATCAGTTATCCTTTATAAAAGGGAGTGGCAAAGCAGAGAATCGGCAATGCTGTTCTGCTATCTTTCCATCAGATATACCGGTATCGGTTATCCTCTTCCTCTATAAAAGGCAATGGCAGGGCAGAGAATCGGCATCGCTGTTCTCCTATTTTCCTCCACTACCATTATGACGTGGACCTTACTATAGGAGTGGGACCAATTCCCTCATTCATAATTACCTCTCTCTTTGCCCCCTCAATGGAGCCTCAATGGACTTGGAGGCGAGAAGTAGATTGCTGAGTTCCATTTTGTTTGATACAATAAAATAAAGAATGCTATTTCATTCAATATTAAATCACCTCTGTAATAGATTATGATCACTGAAATATTTCTTAAATAAATTTAAGATAGGATATTTTTAAAATAAAAAATCCATATTTCTAATGTTAAGACGCTTTTTTCAGGACTTCCTATATACCGGACCTGCGTCTACAAAAAAAAATTGCCGCCGTAAGTGGTGGCTGGCAATGATATTTTAAACGGGTACTGGACGAACTGAGATTTTGATAAACTGAGACGCTCTCTTACAGCTGATTAGTGTTTTTTTCTCAGTAGGAATTCCTATTATAAGACCACCACCACATACGGCGGTCATTTTTCTTCTAGGCTCAGGTCCGGTAGTATATAGAAGGTCCTGGTTTTTTGTTATTCAATTTATTTTATTTCTATTTTATTTCACTCTTGTTTTATTCTTAGCTTGCTATTTATTTTGAATCTAATTTTTGAATGACGAATGTTGTAATGTTTCAAGGAGACATATAAGGGTGCAATAATTGATCTTTTGACCATGACATTTGAAGGGGGTGTCAGTGACACAATTTTCGACTTCGCAGATTAATTTGGACTAGTTAGTAGGTGAACATAGCAAAAGTGCGCATCTTTATCCCCTCTTTGGAAGGTGTGGAACCGCTGAGTTAACACTTGTTGCAGCTATGAAAATAGGGTTTCACCCCCTACATTGAAGCTGCTATAACAATGAGAGGAAAACTTGGAATAGTAAAATAATACATAATTTAAAGAGAATTCAATGCTCGACAAACCTACGAGAAGCATAAGTTATTATGATGCATTGTTGGAGAGTTATAAGCCCTGAAAGAGCAAAACATTGGATGAAAACCTGTTATTTCAACAACTACACACCTTCAAGAGCGAATATCTCGGGAACTGTTGGGAATATCACAAAATTCCACTGAACAAAAAGTGTAGAGAATTTATCAAGCTTCATTTTTGAATAGTTATTCCAGTCGGTTGAACGCATTGTTCTCTAGATATGAGCGTGGAAGCAAAACGCTGCAAAATGCAACTTTTAAACCACCCTCATCCCCTTAGCACATGAGTTAGGAATGGTGACTTTTGATATGTTCTCCTCCTAACTAGTCTCAACAAAGCAGCAAAGTCAAAAATTTTGTTTAAAAGATTCCCTCCAAATTCCTTGTCAATTGGTCTATTGTTGCAAAAATTGAGATTTCACACTCAACACTAAAGCTGCTACAAAAGGTGTAGGGAAATTCGTAAAAGCGTGAAATTATACATCAAATTGAAGAGACGAATTTAATGCCTTATAAGCTCATAATCAGCATGGATTTTTCCCGTCGATTTTTAAAAAGTTATAAGAGCAAAAATAGAAAAAAAATGGTGGCAAACGTGTTTTTTCCAAAAATGTCACACCTTCAAGAGCGAATATCTCGAAAACTAGTGGAGATATAAAAAAAGATTTAGAATGAATATTGTGGGAAATTATGTAAGCTTTAATTTGTTATATGACTGTCAAGTCCTTAGGATACATAGTTTTTGAGTTTTATGCGAGAAGCCAAAAAATGGTACCTTTAAACCACCCCACCCCCTTAGTACATGGGGTAGGGGTGGGGACTTTTGATATGTTCACCTCCTAACTACCCTAAACAGAACTGCGGGGTCAAAAATTGTCTTCCCAACTTTTCCCCCTATACCCTTTTTTTGAGCATTCATTGCCTGGACTATACTAACTTTTTTTCATTTAGTTTATAGCATAAGAAAAAGATAGAATAACACTGTTTTATACTATTTCCCTCTATGTTTATACTCTCCTTCAGCTGTCCTTCCACCAAATTTCATGTTTTGTTGTCAAGTTCTATATTCATGTTCTAAGTTCCAAGTTATTTTACTCAAGTTTGTATTCCAAGTTTCTATACTCAAGTTTATCTATCCTTATTTTTTATAAAATTTGAAGTTTTGTATACATTTTTTCAGAGCAAATTATCATAGTAATGGTTATTGGAGCAGCTCTTACGTTATCCACCATCTTTGATGTCATTCTACTGATAGGAGCTTACACGGTGAGTAAAATTTCAAAAATAATAAGATATTGGTTAATAATCATTATAATATTATCTAATTACATAACCATTTTAGAACATATTGGTATCATCACAAAATTATTCAATCAATGTTTACCTCGAGATAGCTTATCACAATAATTCCTAGCATATTCCACGGAGTGATCCGTGATCTAGTGGATATAGTTTTTGCGTAGCAGCCCAGAGGTCCCGGGTTTAAACCCGGTTACTAATAGAATTTTTAGCCAAATCACTCCCGTGCTATCGGATGGGCACGTTGATTGTCGGTCCCGGCTAGAGTATGAACAGTCGTAAGGCCTATTGACGGCTAAACTATATGTTTAAGCCAGATGGGACCTTCCTATAAAGGACTTCCCACCAAGAAAAAGCCATACGAATATACTTTTTTCATGAATTGTGCACATTTTTTTCAAATATTTCAATACCGGTAAGCACAGAAGATATGAATTTGGGATCGGTTGCATTTGACCCTAAAAATATCTAGACTATTCTATTTCACAATGTTCCTTGATTTTTTCAGAATTGGCCGAAATATTTACTCACTTGGATTGTTATGGAAGTTATCTCGGTTATTCTAAGCATTTTCGGTGTTCCTGGTCTAATGTTGGAATTTCCACCGTTTTTTGGAAATATACCAGGATTATCTTTAGGTGAGTTCCATGTTAAGTAGCCTATATATTTTTTTTCTATAATTTAGTTTACTGGGGGTAAGGCTGTTCCTCCATGTGGTGCCCCTGGACCAACTGCCAACGATACAAACGATTTCGAAAATGGATAATACTCTTTGCGCTCTCAAAGAGTTTCACCAAATATTTAACTTGGCAGTTGGAGAACAGATTGCAGCCAATACAGGTGATATAAATAGAAATGCCTCAAAACGGCCCTTTTCAGGGCCTCCTCTCGTGACAATCTCAATTAATATTGAAGGCTTATCTAGTATAAAGGAAGAAATACTTGGTAATATTTGCAAGACACGTCGATGTGATGTGCTGTGCATTCAAGAGACACATAGAACTGATGCTCAAAGCAGACCCAAAATACAAGGGATGGAACTGGTTTCGGAGATCCCCCACAGGCAATACGGCAGCTGCATTTTCGTCAGAGATAACCTGAAAGTAATGTCCTCTTATACAATGAATAATAATAACATTGAAATAATTACGGTTGAATTATCTAACTGCACAGTCACATCAGTTTATAAACCTCCAGGAGTTGACTTTGATTTCTGCAGCACCCCAAACTTCAACAAGAAGGAGTGCAAAATTGTAGTGGGCGATTTCAATAGTCACAGTGAGAAATGGGGTTACCCTACGACAAACCCAGATGGAGAAAGAGTGGAACAATGGGCAATGAATAATGGTTTCTCACTTCTGTTTGACCCTAAGCAGAGCGCATTCTTCAATAGCAAAAGGTGGAAGTCAGGTACTAACCCAGACAATATTTTCATTACAGAGAAATTTAGAGTTTCATGTGACAAGCATATCCTGGATACTATTCCCAACACCCAACACAGGCCTCTTATACTGGAGTTGGTTCCATCAATCAGGGTGAGAAAGATCCCTCTGAAAAGGAGATTCAACTTTAAAAAAGCAAATTGGAACTCCTTCACAACCCAGATGGAAACTGGAGTAGTAAATCTTCAGCCACATCCAGCAGACTACGGAGAGTTTTTGAATCTGCTAAAAACTACATCTTATAGCAGCATACGACGGGGCTGTAGACAACAATATATTCCAGGATTCTCCAACGAACTCCAGCAACTGTACAATGACTACATGAAATCCTTCAATGCTAACCCTTTTTCAGATAACACTCACAAACTAGGAGTAGAGCTAAATTCAAGTATTGCAGACTGCAGAAGGCAAACTTGGTGCAAGGTGCTTGAGGAAGTAGACATGAAGAGAAATAGCTACAAAGCTTGGCAAGTGATTCGGAAACTGAATTGTGAGAGTCAACCAAATAGCCTCCATACCAATGTTTCTCTAAAGCAGGTGGCTCAGGTCCTGATTGAGAATGGTAAACCCGTAAGTAGAATCAGACAGAAGAAAATTATAAGATGTCCAAATAGAGAAACCAGCACCTTTCAGGATCCACTGAGGATAGACGAAATTGATACCGCAATAAGATCACTGATGCCTCGTAAGTCACCAGGCCTGGATGAAGTTTTCAATGAACATCTCCTCCACCTTGGTCCCATAGCAAAAAAGTGGATCAGAGACTTATTTAACAACATAATTGGCCACGAGCGCATTCCTGCAATTTGGAAGAAATCAAAGATGATTGCAGTTTGCAAACCTGGAAAAGACCCTGAGTGCCCAAAATCTTACCGCCCAATCTCACTTCTGTCCAATGTGTATAAACTTTTTGAGACAGTTATTCTCAACAGAATATCCTTTCTTCTAGAAAGCAAAATAATTCCTCAACAAGCTGGGTTCCGCTCAGGAAAATCATGTACAGGCCAAGTACTGAACCTGACTAAGTACATTGAGGATGGTTTCCAGGAGAGGAAGGTCAGTGGCATGGTTCTGGTTGATTTGTCAGCAGCATACGAGACAATCAACCATAGACAACTCCTTCATAAACTGTATAATATGACATATGATCACGGCTTGATAAAGGTAATCCGCTTGATGCTAACAGATAGACGTTTCCAAGTACACATAAGAAACAACTGTAGCAAGTGGTATAAGCAAAAGAATGGTCTACCACAAGGAAGTGTCTTAGCTCCTGCCCTATTCAATGTTTTTGTGAATGACCAACCAATTGGAGACAGCACAAAGCATTTCATTTATGCTGATGACCTGGCAGTAGCAGCCAGAGGAGAAACATTTGGAGAAGTTGAGGACAAGCTTAACCGTTTTATCCCAGAGTTAGATGCCTACTACAAAGCAAACCTCCTGAAGGTGAACACTACAAAAACTGTAGTCAGTGCTTTCCACCTCAAAAATAAAGAAGCCAATAGGGAGCTTAAAATCTTTTGGTCTGGCCAGCAGTTGACACATGTAGCGAACCCAACTTACCTTGGTGTGCAATTGGACAGAAGCTTGACATTCAAAGGACACTGTGAAAAAACAAAAAAGAAGGTCAACTCCAGAAATGCACTTCTACGCAAACTGACTGGCTCTGCCTGGGGTGCTGATGCTCATACTCTGCGTACAACAGCCTTAGCCCTGTGTTTCTCCACTGCGGAATATGCCTGTCCTGTGTGGAGCCGATCAGCCCATGCTAAGAAGGTAGATGTAGCCCTTAATGAAAGCTGCAGAATTGTGACAGGTTGTCTGAAACCAACGAAAACTCACTACCTGTATCAACTCAGTGGGATAGCCCCTCCATCAATCCGAAGAGAAATAGCTGGTAGGACTGAGCGTACTCGACAGGTCAACGACAACAGACACCCAATGTTCGGCCGCACCCCTGCAAATCACCGGCTCAAGTCCCGACGCAGCTTTCTGACAGAGACACAGGAGCTTGGCTCCTCGGCTCCACAGGAAAGAATCAGATTATGGCATGAGAGTACAGACGCCACTGACTTGGGAGCAACTTCCAACAGGAGCAGAGCTGTCATATGGTAAATGGAAAACTCTGAACCGCCTCAGAGCAGAGTGTGCCTGCACAAAAGAAAATCGCACAACTTGGAGGCTGATTGAGGACTCGTACTGCGACTGTGGCGATATCCAGTCAGATGACCACCTCCTGGTGTCTTGCACCAGCATGCACTCGACAAGACCTCTTTGAATTTAATGACAAAGCTCTTAAAACAGTGGATTTTTATTTTAATTTAGGCATTTAATCACCTATCACCTGACACGCACGAACGAACGATTTAGTTTACTCATTTTCTACCATATATTTTACAATATATATATTAATTAAACACATATTATTATTGTACATCCTCACATCACATTCTGTGTCATCACATTTTTACCTTCAGTCAAAAGTCAAAATATTTCATTGCAGCAGCTAATTGAGAACATCATTTGCATTACAAATGTCAATGATAGATTGAATCATAATTACAAGCAAGATTCATTATAAACATTAAAATATACTTATTTCCATAATAATATAATTAAAAGACACACATAAGACATAATCATATGGCTAGTACACTCATAAGGATAGTTGCTAGTCATCAAGCATATTGTCAACTATGTCATAGAACTCTTCTATTTCATGAATTTGATTCATCAACAGAAATCGTTCAACTCTATTCGTGAATATTTTAATGGTAATTTTTTATAATCTTAGGCAGCCCCCTGTGGTTTGGGTGAGCTTTGAGACGATCATCGTACTCAAGAATCTGTTGAAAACCAGAACTCACCCACAGTATCCCTGCTTGTCTTAGGAGGCGACTAAAATGGACCTCAAGGCAACTCCAGAAGTTGCCTTGCCTTCAAACCCACGGGATCTGCCCCATCAGGGCAGTTTCGGAGGGGCAAAAAGAAAAACCCAAGAGACCGGATAAGATAAGGATAACTTTATCATCTACTTTTATCACATTATATTCTATATTTTTATAAAAAAGATGCTCACCTTTTGAATAATATTTCAAAAGTTATACTTTGTTTTGTTTCAGTTACCACCGTCTACATCATTCTCATCGTCAAAAGTCATCACCATAATCTGTTAACGATTGCCAAAAAAACGTCACCAGTTGTTGATGCTTGATATTGAAGTATCAATATCATATTCAGTGAAGTATATCTGATATAATTTAAGTACATCAATATAATAATTGAAGTATTGATATAATGAAGTATATCAATAATCAGTAACCGATTAGAAATCAGGAACCGTTGGAATCTGTAACCGTTTCATCAGTAACGGTTGGAAATCAAATAAAAGTAAGAAAGAAAGAAAGAATGGATGTAAGTGCATTGTTGCAAAACTCCTTGGTCGAGAATAGAAATAAATTATTTATGGTGAGATTCATTTAAAACTGTCAGTTTTGGTACACATCAAATCAAATTTGTATTAAGATTCTAAAACAATTCGACAAGATCGAATGGAGAACATTACAAACATAATATAAATAGAAACGTAATAGAATAGAAATTGGTATAGGGATCAACTTGTGAGACCTACAGTAACTATATATATACAGTAACCATAGTTATATAGTTACTGTAGTGAAACCGTGACTTTACTTATAGAAATGTACCAATCTTAAAAATACAGTTTATTAGTCACATTCACATTTAGTTAAGTGTAGATATGACATCCATATAAATGTGCATGTGACTAAAATAAACAGTGTTTTTTTCAATTATGGAGAAATTTTGACAATATCAATTCCCATTCAACAAATAACAGGCTTGTCTCAACAATACACATCTGAATCAGTACCAGAGTAGATTTTATATAATTTTCCAACATTATTAAACAGTGGAACCTTTTGATTGTTATTGGGGTTTGTGATGTAAAAGGCTGTGTGTTTTTAACTGTACAGTACATGCTTTAATGACTTAATGTATAATTATGTAGCACATAATAGACTCTTGAAAGTATTTTTTTTTAAATGTATGTATCGATTCATACAATAAGTACACCATTAAAATGATAGGGAAAGAAAAATAAGGTAACCTTGTGCTATTCCTCTCCCAAATTTAGATAAGGTAAAGCTGCGTTTACACCAAAGTTATTGAAAAATGTTCCCAAAAATGAAATTTATTTCCCAAAAATAAACAAAAACAAAACATAATAATACAACACTTTACAGCATAGAGAAACACTAAAGAGATTTATAAACAGTGTATATATATAAAAAAAATACATAATAATAAATGTTAATCTATGCAAAAAGTACAGAACACTCTTAATATTAATACCTGCATAGGCGTTGAACCTGTGCGCAGATATGAGTCCTAAATATAGAATTCAATACGGTAGTAGTTAAAATTGAAATTGGGAAAAACCAACAACTCAGAATTAGCGGTTAAAAATATTAATTGAGAGGAAAAGAAGAAAAATACTAAGAGAGAGACAGGTTAATCAAGAAATTTTGATGTTTTTCTTTTTTTTTAATATTGCATCTAATAAATTAGATATTTTTATTCAATACATCAGACAGATCACAGCGTAATCTGATTAAGTATTTTAGGATATGGGTCACTCGAGTTTTGAATGGTCGAAATATAAATATATCGACGTAAAATGAAATGGAGACAATACGGACATTTATATTAAGTAACGTTACTGGAATAGTTTCTCATCAAGCTTGTAATCTAATATGTTTTTATCTCTAATCTTGCTTAAATTGTAAGTATTTGCAATATCTAGTACCTCACCAGGAAGAAAACTGACCAATTTATTTGCTACAAATACAAATTGTCTACAGCATACATCGAGAGCAGTACGGTCAAAGTTGTAGGTTATACTAGTTGTTCTTAAATTATATTGAGTCACACGGGGATGAAATTTGTGTTTATTTTTTATTATGTAAAGGATAAGGCTTTTTGAATACAGCTGTCTGACGGTTAAAACCTTGAAATCGGTAAAGAGATCGTTAGTTGGGTACAGTCTGGGTTTGGAAGATATAGCTTTGATTAAAAATTTATGTTAATAACTTAATCCTTATAGATTCTATTAGATTGAACATAACTTATCATACACTTGATGAACATATGTGTTTGTCAAGTTCCGTTCAAACTAATAGAATCTATAAGGATTAAGTTATTAACATTTTTTTAATAACTTAGGTGTAAACGCAGTTTAACTGTACTTCCATTCCGTTTTCATGAAATAATATCATTTTTACATGCTTTAATGTATAATTATGTATAGCACATAATAGTCACTTGAAAGTTTCATTATTCTATTATCAATTTATTGATTCATACAATAAGTACATCATTAAAACGATGGGGAGAGAAAAAAGGTAACCTTGTGCTGTTCCTCTCCCAAATTTAGATAAGTTTACACAATAGTCCAGAATAGGTCAAGTCTTGTTGTTCACTTCACAAAATTTTTAGTCCTTAATTATTTATTTTCACAAAGAAGATTTTTAAATTTAGATGCTTTACAAAACCAAACATAAAAGAAATATTCACATTAGATTGCAACAATAATTATGATAATATATATGGAAAGCAAAACACGAATATAGAGTAAATAAAAACATCCATCAGCTCTCATTTTTACTAGAGATATTTGATCTGCCCTTCGACAGTTGAGCTGCTTTTCTCAATGTTGAAGACTGGAGTAATGTGTCTACTACATTTTATAGAATTGTACAATTATAAATAAAAATTTTAATCTCGTTTTTTGACTTGGAAATGGAATTTTTAGCTGAATCATGTAGTAAAGAAATAATTTAAAAAGTGTACTAAAATTTATATTCTGATTTGTATTCGAAAGTAGCCCTAAAGAAGAAAAGACAATAGTACAAAATTATTTATATAGACTTCAGCCTTCACTTCAGTCTTCAAGATTGAAAAAGGCAGCTGTATTGTCAAAATTTCTCTAGTAAATAATGTAAGTAGGCCTACTCCCCTTGAGAGGGTGACCGCTTGAGCCAACTTCTCTGAATATGATTCATGAGTAGTAAAATCGCTTCCCTGTAGTTCGGAACCCATCTAAAACTGTAGGTTCATCCACGGTATATAGAAGAAGACTCTAGGTGTCACGCGCATGTTTGTGCTAAATTTCTGGTGGAGCTGACGTCATTTTATATCCAATCATCTGTTTTAACGATTAAGTTTTATAAATTGGCAATAGGTGTTGAAAACCTCGGTTGGTGGCGGTGACACAATCTAGCTGGCTGGCCACTGCGCACACATTTCATGACCCCTACCGTTATTATCTAAATACTGTGGGTTCATCCATCTATTATTATCATCCACCTCATTCACTACCTCCGTAAACGGAGGTAGTGCCTCATTGCGGCATGTGCCACACTTAACGTTTATTTTACTCTTGTCAGACAGCTTACAGACGGTTCCCGAGCTTGGGATTTAGCTAAGTTCTAGACTTTAAACAGCTGTAGTCACAGGAAATTGGCTTTCCGAAACGGGGCGTAGTCGCAGTTTTTATAATAATCTTAATTTTGTAATTTCTATAATAAATTTGAAACGTTTTCCATTGACGAAATTAAACATTCCTAAATCATTCAAAATAGCTGAAACTCTACACTATTTTCTCTTTCTATTTTGTGTTCAACTTTCTATTTTTTCGAAATTCAATTTAATCGTGGATTGCGACTACGCCCCGTTTCGGAAAGCCAATTTTCTGACTCTAGCTGTTTAAAGTCCAGAACTTGACTAAATCCCGTGATCGGAAACCGGCCCTTAGAGATCATGTGGGCATCACTCAGCAAAAATATGAAAGTTTATGAGTGTTTTTATTCTATATTTGTGATTTTGATAGCCTCAAGACGTCACAATAATTAATTGGATATCACTTTATCATATAATATGTGGTATTCTTGAGTTTTTTTCCAAGCTTTTTGATTTCTGTAAATAATTAGTGTAATACTTTCTTCAACATTATAAAATTTGAATTGTATATGAAGTACTTGAAGCAGAATAAATGAACTACAACTCACTGCCAACACACAAGGTTTCTTATGTTCGCAGTGCCAAATAATATTGTTATATTCAAGATGAAATCAACGTCTATTTGTATTTTATACCTATTTTAATAATATATTTGTATTGTATACTCTTGTAATTAATATTGTACAAATATGTAATGTAATTTTTGGCAATAAATTCAATTCAATTTGTTGTTCCATATTCCAATCAGGGTTTGAGTTGAGTAGCAGACGTTAAAAAGTATGCTATCAAAACACTACCTTTTAGAAAAGTAATATCATTATAAAATAGCATTTTGATGATGAACTTATTGTATTAATCAATAAAGAATTATTGTATAATGCATGGTTATACCAACCTCATATGTACTAAGGTATATAGTTTTAATATATATTTGTATTTTATACTCTTGTAATTAATATTGTACAAATATGTATTTGTAATTTTTGGCAATAAATTCAATTCAATTTGTTGTTCCATATTCCAATCAGGGTTTGAGTTGAGTAGCAGACGTTTAAAAGTATGCTATCAAAACACTACCTTTTAGAGAAGTAATATCATTATAAAATAACATTTTGATGATGTACTTATTGTATTAATCAATAAAGAATTATTGTATAATGCATGGTTATACCAGGACCTCCTATATAATAAGGTATACAAGTCCTGGTTATACATATCCTGTTCTCTATGTCAGCTGTTATCACATGATGGAATTTTGAAATGCTATATATTTTTATATACTCACTTTTGAGACAATTTTACAGATTTATTATAATTTGATCCTACAGTATTATTTTTACAATAAGTATGAAAATGGTAGCTTTAAATTGTTGTTCTTTGGTCCGTTTTGAGCCGATATGTTGTATTATTATTTCATAACTTGTTATATTGTTATAGATGCCTAATCATAAGGTTGTCATATTTGTAAATTTCATACATTTATAATGAAATTAATTTTTTCCAAATTACAAACCTTGATTCACTCTCATTTCACTTAAATAACCTGTACCATATTATTCTTCTATTGATACTTCTAGAAATCAAGATACCAGGGGCGTATATAAGGGGGTGTCCAGGGGGCCCGCCCCCTCCCCCAGCCACCGGAATAATGAATATGAAGAAAAATCAGTACAGTAATTGAAGAAAAAATCTGGTGTGACGCACTCACACTACCTTCCTTGTCGTTATGAAAATTGATCACCTGACCCTAGTGTTTACGCGTATAAGAGTCTACTCTATTCCAAGATCTGAGCCAGCTGGTGACAGGACAATAACGCTTGAGACACACGATGTGTGCTATCTCTTCATAGTGAATGATATAATAGAAACAACAGTTGCCAACTGTTTGCAATTGAATAATCACATTTTCTCGAATTTCGAGATTATTTTCAATTTTAGGTGAAAATGTTACTAAACATTAATTGTAGAGATTTTCATGCTCAATCTTTTCCACTTGAATTTTTTTGTTTAAATTGTATCTGAAGCCTGATAATTGGGAATCTAAAATAAAACTTTGCATAGATGAGGCGGAGCTCCTGAAATTTCTACAGATATATGACTTGTGGCAGTTGATAGAGCTTATCAATGACTATTTTAGGTATAGATTTGATCAAAATCGTTGGAGCCGTTTTCGAGAAAACCGCGAAAAACCCTGTTTTTGACAACATTTTCGACATTTTAGCCGCCATCTTGAATTGCATTTGATCGAAATTGTTCGTGTCGGATCCTCATATCTTATAGATCTTAAGGTAAGGATCTTAAGTTTCAAATTTCAAGTCATTCCTTTAATTGGGAGATGAGATATCGTGTACACAGATACTCATACATACACACATACAGACCAATACCCAAAAACCACTTTTTTGAACTCAGGGGACCTTGAAACGTATAGAAATTGGGATACCTTAATTTTTTTCGGAAAGCAATACTTTTCTTACCTATGGTTATAGGGCAAGGAAAGTAAAAAGTATAGTAATCTGAATTTTTGACGTCCTGACGGTAAAGTAAAAAGGGCGTTCATCGCAAATTACCTCTGGTACTATTTTTTTGAAATATGTAAAAGAAGAACACAGAACACGCTGGTGGGTTACTGGAATATGAGGCCGATCGGTGCAAGAGCTCTTCTGTTCGCCGACGACATTGTCTTGATTTGTGATTCAAAAGAGAAATTGCAACAGTCAACAACTGAATGGGCAGAGGAATTGAAATCAAGGCATATGGTCTTAAATGTCAAGAAAAGCAAGGTGATGGCAGTGTCAAAAAGAATGAGAGATAATATGCATATAATGGTGAATGGAGAGGAGATGGAACAGGTGGAGAAATATGAATACCTGGGTACAGTGATTTCGGAGGATGGAAGGATTGATAGGGAGGTGCTGAACAGAGTGAGAAAGGGAGCTGTTGCCTACTATGCAATAAGTAGTAGAGACTGTATATTTGGAAAAAGAGAGCTTGATAAAAAGATAAAGAACCAGGTATACAGAACAATAATAGAGCCCATCATGCTATATGGAAGCGAAAGTTGGCCAATAAAATCAAGCCACGAAAATAAGATAAGGACTGTAGAGATGAAATGCCACAGAAAGACAGTTGGTAAGACTAGAAGGGATAGAGTAAGAAATACTAGAATAAGGGAAGAAGTGGGAATGAGAGATGTTGGGGAAAGAATAGAAACGAGGCAGCTGGGTTGGTATGGACATGTACAACGGATGAGGGACGAAAGCAAGGCAAAACAGTTTGTAAATGTTAGAGTACAGGGAAGAAGAACGGTGGGGCGCCCGAGGTATTCATATGAGGATCGCATTGAGGAGATAGGGAGAAGAAGAGGGAAGACGGTTCGGGAGATGAGGAGGATGGCGATGGATAGGGATAAATGGAGGAAGTGGACCGAGGCTACCCCAACGCTGTAAGGCATACTGGGGAGAGACAAAGAAGAAGAAGACTATTTTTTTTGTGTTACTTAAAATCACTTGACCTAACATTAACCTTGGTCCCCCAAAAAATATATTCTGTATACCCCAATGCAAGGTACTATGAATGAATGAAGCCTCGTAATAATGTTAAAAATTATAATAAATCAAGTTTACAAAATTGTTCTTTTTAAACTCACTTTCTTACTTGAGCCCTACATTTTTTTCCCAAGTGCGGATGATGCCCATATGAGCAATCTACTTGTGCGTGCGTAATGGAAAGTGCGTTGGTTAATATTGTTGAGATGTCCAAACATTCATACCATCGGCAGGATTTGAACCCACGAGCCAGTTGGTAGTAGCTGACCGAAGTTTGTATTTACTTTTATATTTGAGCCTTGTTGAGAACTTCTTGTGTCTTCGAAACTTTCTGGTAGATTATCTGTTTCAACATCATGAATCTGAATGTCTGGAATATGATTTCCGGTATGAATGGAAGAATATGCACTCACAATTTTATGCAACTCTCTAGCAAGAGAAAATCCATTCATGTCGAGATAAGAAGAATGGAGAAAGAAAATTCCGATAAAAAAGAAGGTATTAGCATTTTTACTTGAAATTAAAACGATCACTTTGGAGTCACCTATATTATTCCAAATAATAAAGCTCATGCTAAAGGGTTGCATAACATTGTGGGTGCATATTATTCCATTAATACCAGAAATCATTATTCCAGACATGTTAACAAATTCATGATATGTTGAAACAGATAATCTACCAGAAAATTTTGAATACACAATAAGTTCTAAACAAGGCTCAAATATAAAAGGAAATACCTATGATATTTGAATATTATATTAAATAAATATTTTCAAATATTAAAAAATTGAATGAAAAAATTCTCTATCAGGCGGAGTTAGGACTTTAAAAGAGGACAATATAAGTATATTTCATCATAATTTATTATTTCAAGTTATCAAAAGGCACAATATAAAAATGAAAGCTGATCTTCGATAAGATTAAAATACATTATCCCAATATCAAGTAAATAAGTAGTAAAATAAAAGTATAATCTTAAGCAACGTCGAGGAGTTAGAGAAGGCGAAAAGCTATCTGCTTTACGGAATAATAGACAAGGATAACAACACACCAGTGTTAATCAAATGCTACCATTATAACGTGACCTCTCTATGGTTGCACATGTAATATATAATATATTATACATTAAAAATTGATTGTATTATGAAAAAATAAAAAACCGAGAATAGGATGGTTACAGTACTTTTTTGTCTACTTTGTAAACTCCAACAAGCTATTATACATGTCAAAATATACAAAATATTTTTATAAATAATGATTCTTGATTGGTTGATATAAAGTAGTAGTAAATCATGATTTCATCAAGATATTTTCGACACTATATTTCTATTTTTGTTCATACGGAAAATATTCTTATAAAAAATATGATGATGAGTTTATTACTGGCAATTGTATTTATACTTTTAGTAATATTTGATCCATTTTCTTCTCAAAATGATCATAACTTATTTGAAGTGTATAGGCTACTCAATACAGAGTGAATAGTTATATGCTAAATAGTATTAACAAAAACAAAGCCTACGTTATATTATTAATGAAAACACTCTTGGATGTTGTAAAAAATATCACTTAATTATTGTAGAATAATAAACATGTTTTGATATCAATGGTGATATCACATTGAATATGACACCATAGGTGTCGAAACATGGTTAATATTCTACAATAAATAAGTCATTTTGTTATAGTTCAGACTCTGTGTTACTTGTAATAATAATTCTTTACAAGTATCTAACACAGTGTTACTGTAATAATAGACACTGTGTTACTTGTAATAATAATTCTTTACAAGTATCTAACACAGTGTCTGAACTATAACAAAGTGATTATATAGTGTTTCGTCATGGAAAGCAACATCAATTTCAATAAATAAGTGTTGACTTATATTATTGCTATGAATATTGGGCTGTAAAAAATATCACGCAAAACTTTAGATTGTGTTGAAATTAAAGACCAGTTTTCTGTCTATTCCATAAATGCTTCAATTAAGACAATATCCATCCTTAAATCTATCAAGTACAATGTGAAATGATTGCTATCTTTTATTTGATCGACAAACTGAAAGTATTTTCAAATTTGAAATCTGAGTTTCTTGTTTGTTTTGAAATATAAATTGGTGTGCAACTGAAAAATATGAAGGTGACCTATACTAGCTACATTTCTATAAATTAGGATTGGAACAGTTTCGAGCTTTAGCCATCTAATTACATGTAGAGATACTATATTTATAGAATCACTATCTGTGATTACATACAAATTAATAAGAATAAAAATATAAATCTGAGTAGTCTACCCCTTTTTCAATTATTTCGTCACGACATGTTTCGGCTACTAGAAAAAAGACAATTCAAATTCAGAGTTTATTGCATATGATGCATTTATTTATAGCGACTGTAATTAAAAGCATTCAAGCTTGAAGTCCTCCACCGCTCCACAAATTTTGCACAATAACTCACTGTATAAAAAGTCCTACTGTTATTAAAAAAATACATTATCATTCTACTCTACTAAGCTTGCATCCTAGATTGAAAATATTCAACAAAATTGGGTCCAGGTTTCCTTGTTCATTCACTGCTAAATATTAATACATCAAACGATACTAAAGGCTTATTACAGATAGACTATTCTTTAGAATTGAAAAAGAGGAAAATACACTTACACTATATACTTATAATAAACAAATAAACCGTAATATCATTGAACTCTACTGAGTATTTCATCTAAAATGAAACAAACGTATGATCATATCTAATTAAGTTTCCAATTAAAAAATTAAATCTTGATAAGGCTTCTTGGAGTTTTACATTTTGATAGCTCCTTTCTAATATCGTTCTGTGATTAAATGTTTGGAGATAATTTTTGGAGTTCTAATTTCAAATTGTTATGATGACTGTTGACAACTAAGATGAAGTAGCAGGTGAGGACTGTGAACAAAAATTACAAGGTTCAGATTAAATTTATTTCATATCAAATTAAATTGATCAAGTTAAATCAAGTATTTGCCAATAAATGATTGAGTTGTTAACAAACTAAATCATATATAGATTGTACACGTGAAATTCTAACCGTATCTTGGACTTTGTCACCTAAACGTTTGGAAGAGAAATCTAGCACAAGGACTACCTTATTATTTTATGTACGGTACCAATGTTACTACATTAGTGTCATTTGCATTGTAAATAAATAAAAATAAAATACAGACAAACGAAGTCATATAGACACAAAATCATTATATATACACACATCGATTTTTCCGTCCTTATAGTGTATGAACCCTATATTGGATCAAAAACAGATTATGTTTGTCAAGTTTCGTTTAATCTTGTAGAATTCAAAAGGACGGAAAAAATCGAATGTCCAAAAATTGATATGTGTGTAACTGAATCAAGGGTATGATCAAATTGGATGCGTGTATGTGCAAGTAGTGCACGACAGATCATGCGTGAGCCGAAAAACAACATGTGGCAGGTGTCATTGAAGCACGTTATGATTTGCATCAGATAAAGTGAATCTTTACAGAGTGAGTAATGTGGAAACCTCTCAATATTTTTTTTTTGTGTTCCACCTTTTTTCAAACTTGTGACTAAGATGACTTCATTGTTTATATGTTTGACTTATGTTAGATAACATAAAGATTTGTGTCGTGGGGCCATACGCTAAATAAATAACCTCTCAATAAGTGGGTGACTGTTGTAGATATAATACTGAAACTTTCAGGATAAGGCTATGTACACATGGTAGCGTCGCACCGCGCGGTTTGAGACGCGCGTCCGACCGCGCGGTGCGATATACAATGGAGCTAATGGCAGCGTCCACATGCACAGCTCACTCAAATCTGGACGCGCCGCGCACTGCGCCGCCCAGACTTTCAACCTGAACCGCGCGGCGACAGCGCAGTTCCCAGTACACTACAGTCAGTTGGACTGTACACATGAGAGCAGTCGGACGCGAGTTTTGATCTAGTTCACTTGTTTTGTGTAGTGATTTCACAGCAACTCTGTTCAGTGTGCAGCCATGGAAATGAACAATTTTGACACAGAATTGTTTATAGAAGAAGTAAAAAGTCGACGTGTCATATGGGATATGGCGAGTCCTGATTACAAGAACAGAACAAGAACTTGATGCCAAGTCGTCTTTTACGATCTCCAACAACTCGTCAAAAGATGAAATCGACATTCGCAAATAGTTAAAAAATTTGGGTTTGTATTTCCTCAAGTTAAGGTAAAGTGTCAAAAAAGCACCATGCGTTAATCTATTGGTCAAAATAGGGTGAACGCAAAAGTTTCTTTGCCTTCGTTTTCTCGCTTTATATCTACGATACACAAGCCACATACATATTACCTCTTCAACTTCCATTGCTAGACTGGAGGTGGACGCCGCGTATAAAACGCTTGCATGTGTACAACTGCAGAATTTTGGACGCGCGCCGCACCGCGCGGTGCGACGCTACCATGTGTACATAGCCTAAGTTATTGGTTGAATACTCCACCTTTTGACATACAGCTGATATCAATAGAAATGTTCTATGATACTTTTATACAAAACATCTGGTGTGGCGCACTCACACAACTTTCATTGCCGTTATGAAAATTGATCACCTGACGCTAGTGTTCCCGCGCATCTCAAAGCTACTATTCAAAGATTTTAGTCAGCTGGTGACAGGGCAATAACGCTGAAGACACATATGAGGTCTGCTATCTCTTCATAGTGAATAATGCAATAGAATCAACGATGATTTGCAATTGAATAATCATATTTTCTCGAATTTAAAGCTTATTTTCAATTTTAGGTGAAAATTTTACTGAACATTAATTGTAGAGATTTTCATGCTCAATCTACTCCACTTTTTTTTTGTTTAAATTGTATCTGAAGCCTGATAATTGGGAATCTAAAATCGAACTTTGCATTGATGGGGCGGAGCTCCTGAAATTTTTACAGATATGGGACTTGTGGCAGTTGATACTGCTTATTGATGACTATTTTAGGTATGAATTTGATCAAAATCTTTGGAGCCGTTTCCGAGAAAATCACGAAAAACCCTGTTTTTGGCTACATTTTCGCCATTTTAGCCGCCATCTTGAATCGTATTTGATCGAAATTGTTCGTGTCGGATCCTTATAGTGAAAGGACCTTAAGTTCCAAATTTCAAGTCATTCCGTTAATTGGGAGATGAGATATCGTGTACACAGACGCACATACACTCATACACACACACACACACAACACACACACACCACACACACACACACATACAGACCAATACCCAAAAACCACTTTTTTGGACTCAGGGGACCTTGGAAAGTATAGAAATTTAGAAATTGGGGTACCTTAATTTTTTTCGGAAAGCAATACTTTCCTTACCTATGGTAATAGGGCAAGGAAAGTAAAAAGCGGCTGATTGAAGTTTCAGTTTTTAAAGAAATAATAATTGATAAAATTCAGCCGCCATTCTGGATAAAAGTATCATAGAGCATTTTTACTTTCCTTGCCCTATTACCATAGGTAAGAAAAGTATTGCTTTCCGAAAAAAAATTAATGTACCCCAATTTCTAAATTTCTATACGTTTCAAGGTCCCCTGAGTCCAAAAAAGTGGTTTTTGGGTATTGGTCTGTGTGTGTGTGTGGTGTGTGTGGTGTGTGTGTGTGTGTGGTGTTGTGTGTGGTGTGTGTGGTGTGTGTGTGTGTGTGTGTGTGTGTGTGTGTGTGTGTGGTGTGGTGTGTGTGTGTGTGTGTGTGTGGTGTGTGTGTGTGTGTGTGTGTGTGTGTGTGTGTGTGTGTGTGTGGTGTGTGTGGTGTGTTGTGTGTGGTTGTGTGTTGTGTGTGTGTGTGTGTGTGTGTGTGTGTGTGTGTGTGGTGTGTGTGTGTGTGTTGTGTGTTGTGTGTGTGTGTTGTGTGTGTGTGGTGTGTGTGTGTGTGTGGTGTGTGGTGTGTGTGTGTGTGTGTGTGTGTGTGTGTGTTGTGTGTGTGTGTGTGTGTGTGTGTGGTGTGGTGTGTGTGTGTGTGTGTGTGTGTGGTGTGTGTGTGTGTGTGTGTGTGTGTGTGTGTGTGTGGTGTGTGTGTGTGTGTGTGTGTGGTGTGTGTGGTTGTGTGTTGTGTGTGTGTGTGTGTGTGCGCGTGTGTGTGTGTATATGAGTGTATGTGCGTCTGTGTACACGATATCTCATCTCCCAATAAACGGAATGACTTGAAATTTTGAACTTAAGGTCGTTACACTATAAGGATCCGACACGAACAGTTTCGATCAAATGCGATTCAAGATGGCGGCTAAAATGTTGTCAAAAACAGGGTTTTCGCGATTTTCTCGAAAATGACTCCAACGATTTTGATCAAATTCATACCTAAAATAGTCATCGATAAGCTCTATCAACTGCCACAAGTCCCTTATCGCTGTAAAAATTTCAGGAGCTCCGCCCCATTTATGCAAAGTTTGATTCTAGATTTCCAATTATCAGGTCTCCGATAATATTATAATGTAAACGAAAAATTTCGTGTGGAAAAGATTGAGCATGGAAATCTCTTCAATGTCCAGTAACATTTTCACCTAAAATTGAAAATAAGCTTGAAATTTGAGAAAATGTAATTATTCAATTGCAAACTGTTGGCAACTGTTGATTCTATTCACTATGAAGAGATAGCAGATCTCGTGTGTATCCAGCGTTATTGACCTGTCACCAGCTGGCTCAGATCTTTGATTTGAGATGCGCGTTTACACTAGCGTCGGTGATCAATTTTCATAACGGCAAGGAAAGTTGTGTGAGTGCGCCACACCAGATTTTTATTGATGTCATGTCTCTCGTTTTGAAGAGGCCTTTGAAATGATTTATCACACAATAGGTGTTTACATTCAAAATATTTGAGTTACCTACAACCCCTCATTTCTATAAAAAACTAAAACTTCAATCAGCCGCCATTGTGGATACAAGTATCAAAGAACATTTTTATCGATGTCATCTTTTCTTGTTTTAAAAATACCTTAAAATGATGTACCACACAATGGGTATTTATATTTGAAATATTCGAGTTAAAACCCCTAAGTCACCCCCTTTTATGAGGGGTTGAAATTTAGTTGTAAGTCAAAAGGTAGAGTATTTGATCAATAACTTATCCTGAAAGTTACAGTATTATATCTACAACAGTCTCAAATTTATTGAAGGGTTCCCAGACATATGACTCACTCTGTATATAAAACAATGAAAATATGTAGAGTACAAAGTACATCATACAAGTTGTAATATAGCAATAAATTCAATAAAGGACAAAAAAACGTTATATATAGTGAAGGTAATTGTGAAGCAGATGTCAAACTACAGAATATGATATGGATCGTCGATGCTCAACAATATTAGAAACACGATTATATAGGGAGAATTACAATATTATAAAAATGAAGCTTGCTGATACCTACAACTCTATAGCATCTAACAAACTTTGAATTATTTCTATAGTTATTTGTGCAACTGATGCGCAAAGTGCCACTTTGCTGCACCAAAAGAAACGTTTACGCACGAGTCGTAGGCGAGTGAGGAATGATTGTTTCTTGAGTGCAGCAAAGAAACTTTGCACACGTATTGCACATTAAATTTTTCCTACAGTTACCATAGAATGTGAAAAGTCAGTAATAGACGGTGAACATGTCCTATAACAAATAAAATGTTTGTTTGCGCAAATCTTTAGTATTTTTAATGCTGATAATAAATATTGCAACCATTCCACAACAGAATTATTCCAAATTCAGTCTAAATGACAATAGAATGAATATTATAAAGTTATATGAGATTCAATTATAATAATACTTCATCTACAAGAAGTCATCAGCATGTGTAGAAATGGCCATATCACTTGTCTGGATATGCTTTTGAGCCATCAATGAGCCTCACAAACGTTATACTTCACCCGTGACTAACAGTTTAATATTCTCCTATCCGAAAACACAAAAGTTTTGCAGCAAAACTTTGCTTGTACCTATACGGTGCCCATTAATATGTTTTATTGATTAATTTGATTATGCGATCAAAGCTGTAAGCTTATGTTTTAATTTTTCTATTAATGTAAATAAATAAATAAGTTAATATGCCCAGGACTGATCAAGGATTAGGCTAGTGATCAGCCCTCAGGACAGACTTAAGCCAGACCATTCTATGAAATTTTCATGTGCACTATTTATTCCAGTTCCAAATATCCTCAAGTTTGAGTCTGAATGATATATTATACACAATTAGTGTAAAAATATAGTTTCAGCTTGTTTTTTCTTGTAAATACATTAGTAAATGTGTCAATTTGTCCTTTCTGCTTTTCTAGCAAGGGACCAGTAGCAGCATGAAATGTATAATTGAGATTATACTGCATTATTTAAAACGTGATTAAATTATATTATATAGACATTACATTTACATGAAATGCTGAACTTCAATCATTCAAGTGACTGTTGAGTAAACAGGATGTAAATCCAGTGTTTTTGATTACGGTATTCAATAACATCTATTCTGTATTCTGTTTCTAATTCATCAACGGCATTCATTGAAGTTGTTCTACGAAAATGTGAGTAGAGATGTTTCGGGGAGTTGAAGAACTGAATAACTTTTTTGAAGTGTAAATATTTATGTTTCAAACCTATTGGATTCATTATTGTTTTGAAAATATAACAATCACAGCCTTAGTATCAGAAACAAAAGTAACCTAACCACAAAAGTAAATAAAGATATAAAAATACTTGATTTCTTGATCATAAAAATGGTCAATAAATGATTCCAATGTATTCTAGTTAGAAATATAGGCATCTCACACATAAAAAATCGTTCATGATAACTTGAATAGAAATAAAAAACTGATATTGAATACTATCAAAACTTCTTGTTTATTTACTGTTTCTTATTCAATATCCCGTGGTAATAATCAGCTGTTTTACAAAAATTTCCAGCCAGCAACATAAATTCAGGTTTACCAACATTTCTTCTACTTTGCCGCACTCTACCGTCATAAAGCGTGTTAACTATTTTGTGTTGTTATGTTGCAAATTTGGAGTGCGGCAAAGGTCTTTGCCGCACTCAAATCTACATTCCCGCACTGGGTGTGGGAATAAGGTATTTTGCGTACTATAATTGATGCGGGAATGAGCACTTTTTCGGGTAACTGTAGGAAAAAACTATTAAGTAGATCCGAATTGAAAAACATTGAGAAATATCATATTAGTTAAAATCTTTTTTTAGCCTGTTGCAGAGGCTTAAAACTATTAATGATCTTTCAACCATGAGAGACTCCATATGGTTCAAAAATGAAAATTATGTAGATTATCAGCCAAAGATAACGTATTTCCATGACTTACCCAATGAAAGCACAGCTGTAAGAACGTGGTCTTGTTGACCGTTCAACAAGTGCAAAGTTCCAAGGCATAAAAAGATCACCTGCACAACGATCCATGGGAATATGAATGAGGCGCGTCTCTGCAAAAAAATTCATTCATTAACAAAATTAAAACATTCATGTATAGTGAGGTCTTTTTTTGTGTAGTTGAGAAGTTGATATTGTGGTAATTATTCATATTGAATGAAAAAGACTAAGAAATTGTCAAAAACCACAGAATTATTGATACTTAGAAAAACCGGTTTCGGTTATTACACCATTGTCAATCTCTGATAAACTGTAAACAATATCTGATAAACTGTAAACAATATCTGATAAACTGTAAACAATATCTGATAAACAATAAATCTGTGGTTTTCAACAATTTCTTAGTCTTTTCATTCAATATAGTGAGGTCCACGTTATAATGGCAGTGAAGAAAGATAAGAGAACAGCGTTACCGATCCTCTGCCTTGCCACTGCCTTCTATAGAGGATATAGCTTATACCTGTATAGCCTATATGATGTTAATCAAATTATTCTGATCTTATTCATCTTTGTTCAAAATAATCAATTATATTTTTTTCATATAAGGAAATATGATTTTCAATAATGAATTTTCATATTTGAGATTAAATATTTTGTTAATTAATTGAATTTTTACATTGTTAAAAAGAGATCTAGCAACATTGCGGAGCTAGAAAAGGATTGCCCTATTTGTGTTGTTGAATGATAGACAAGGATAGCAACACCAATAATGTTAATCAAACACTGTCATTATAACGTGGACCCCACTATGGATGGAAGACAGCATCTTACTTGGCCCAAAACTCTTCTTCTCTTAAGTGTTTCTAAAAGTAAACTTGACAAAATATAGCGTAATGTGACCTACGATTGGCCATCGCAGCTGTTGACCAATCAATGAACGTTGAGCTCCACTCCCATTGGCCCAAACAAGACACAACCAGGTATTCCAAATAAAGTAGAACTCCAATTATCCGAACTAATGGGGACCGGGACCCATTCGGATAATCAAATATTCGGATAATTAAGAGTTTAAAAAAAAAATTGTCATTGGAGAGAAACTAAGATACGTTTTGATATTGCACTATTTTTACTTCCCTTGCCCTATTACCATAGGTAAGGAAAGTATTGCTTTCCGAAAAAAATTAAGGTAACCAAATTTCTTAATTTCTATACGTTTCAAGGTCCTCTGAGTCCGAAAAAATGGTTTTTGGGTATTGGTCTGTATGTGTGTGTGTGTGTATGTGTGTGCTGTGTGTGTGTATGAGTGTATGTGCGTCTGTGTACATGATATCTCATCTCCCAGTTAACGGAATGACTTGAAATTTGGAACGTAAGGTCCTTACACTATAAGGATCCGACACGAACAATTTCGATCAAATGCAATCCAAGATGGCGGATAAAGTAGCGAAAATGTTGTCAAAAACAGGGGTTATTTTCGCGATTTTCTCAAAAACGGCTCCAACGATTTTGATCAAATTCATACCTGAAATAGTCATTGATAAGCTCTATCAACTGCAGTCCTATATCTGTAAAAATTTCAGGAGCTCCGCCCCATCTATGCAAAGTTTGATTTTAGATTCCTAATTATCAGACTTCAGATACAATTTAAACAAAAAAAAAAATCGAGTGGAAAAGATTGAGCATAAAAATCTCTGCAATCAATGTCTAGTACCATTTTTATCTAAAATTGAAAATAAGCTTGAAATTCGAGAAAATGTGATTATTAAATTGCAAACTGTTGGTAACTGTTGGTTCTATTAAATCATTCACTACAAAGAGATAGCAGACCTCGTGTGTCTCCAGCGTTATTGTCCTATCACCAGCTGTCTCATATCTTTGAATAGTAGACTTGAGATGCGCGAGAACACTAGCGTCAGATGATCAATTTTAATAACGGCAAGGAAAGTTTTGTGAGTGATATTTTCACATGTTTTAAATATGAATATAATGTACTTATGTAAAAGTTTAGAAATGAAGTTTAGAAATACTAGTACAACGAAATTTATAAATAGAGGAAGAAGAACAAGATTTGATAAGCTAAAATAAAAATCTGGTGTGGCGCACTCACACAACTTTCCTTGCCGTTATGAAAATTTATCACCTGACGCTAGTGTTAACGCGCATCTCAAGTCCACTATTCAAAGATCCAAGCCAGCTGGTGACAGGACAATAACACTGGAGACACACGATGTGTGCTATCTCTTCATAGTGAAAATAGAAACAACAGTTGCCAACTGTTTGCAGTTGAATAATCAAATTTTCTCCAATTTCGAGATTATTTTCAATTTTAGGTGGAAATTTTACTGAACATTAATTGTAGAGATTTTCATGCTCAATCCTTTCCACTTCGAATTTTTTGTTTAAATCGTATCTGAAGCCTGATAATTGGGAATCTTGAATCAAACTTTGCATAGATGGGGCAGAGCTCCTGGAATTTTTACAGATATGGGACTTATGGCAGTTGATAGAGCACATTAATGACTATTCTAGGTATAAATTTGATCAAAATCGCTGGAGCCGTTTTTGAGAAAATCGCGAAAAACCCTGTTTTTGACAACATTTTCGCCATTTTATCCGCCATCTTGAATTGCATTAGATCGAAATTGTTCGTGTCGGATCCTTATAGTGGAAGGACCTTACGTTCCAAATTTCAAGTCATTCCGTTAACTGTGAGATGAGATATCATGTACACAGACGCACATATACACTCATACACACACACACACACACAGACCAATACCCAAAAACCACTTTTTTGGACTCAGGGGACCCTGAAACGTATAGAAATTTGTAAATTGGGGTACCTTAATTTTTTTCGGAAAGCAATACTTTCCTTACCTATGGTAATTGGGCAAGGAAAGTAAAATAAAAATCATTGTTTTTTGAACATCTCCGTCAATTTAGACTTTTTTTGGACAAATTTTTCCTGAAAGTGATTCGGATATAATCGGCGATTGTCGGAGCTCGGATAATTGGAGTTCTACTGTATGATCATGAGAACTGTATCATTCAGTCAATCAATCAATTAAGTGCTGAAGAATCATAACATCTTTTGGGCTGATTTGCAATCAAACTTCGGAAATGGAATAGTAATAAGTGCTATAATCCTGTTTTTCCATTTCCAATTTTTATGATTGTGTGTTTTGTCATTGTTGGATGAATAAATAAATACAATAAATCGTCCATCAATAGGACTCATGTTTACTTCCTTTCTACCATGAACCATAAACGGGAACGGAATGCTATTTGTTCATCTGTGATGGATACTCGTTTGACAGAACTGCGAGGTCAAAAGTTGTCGTCACTAACATACCATTTTTTGAGCATTCATTGCCTGGACTATAATTATTTTTTAAGCAAAATTGAAGAGTTTGTACCTACCTTGTAAACTCCAACCAACATCAGCACATCAAAAATAGCGAGAAACACGAATAATCCTATTTGCATTGTTTGAATTAAATTCATAAGCGGTTCTGCATTGAAAACTTTGATAGGATCCTGTCCTTGGAATCTTGTTTCTCCAAAACTTTCATCCATTCCTTGATAACAAACAAATGAATCAATTAAAATTTAATGATTAGAAAATAATATTCCAATCTAGATTACAGTAACAAAAGATAAGTAACTTTCACAGGAATTGAACATTACTATCCAACCATATAGTAAAATAATAACAATAATATTGAACAATCAAGTAAGACCTATTAAATTACTTTATCATATTTAAAACAACTATTTCATTCATTCTCTGAGAAAATAACTTAATTTATTCAAAGTGCGGTGATATTAAGTGCAACATTTGACTATAATTTGGTATTTTAATCATTCTAAATTCAAAATTTCTAGCTAATACATATTCTTGGACAGAACTTTGAATTTTAAATTTCCTCAGTAAGAACATAGCCTATTTTTTCAGACATTTCATTATTTATCAAAATAAGGGAACAGAATAGTTTTGGGCTATGCCTGTTGTTTTATCCCGATCATATTCATATGATTTGTAATTATAACTACGAATAAATAAATAAATAAATAAAATGATCATAAAAATAATTGTGAATATGTGTTTTATATAACTACTTACGTAAGTACAGTACTTGGATTACGGTATTGATATACTTCAACATCCATGGATTATCATTCATCAACAGATATTGTCTAATTTGGACTGCTGTTATAAGATTAAAAAAAATGTGTATTTCTTATTTTCAGAACTCGTGGCTGGAGCTCAAGGCTTTTTTTCCAGTCACGCCAAAAACTATTGTATTTTAATAATTATTTTTTTTTGTAAAAATATTTCTTGTATTTGGCAAAAAAAATAAATGAATCAAAATTACCCACCTTCAAGTAACTTAATCGTTGGAGACGACTGTCATGCAATTTTCCGATCCGACTCATGTCCGATTTTTGTGTGATAGAACAGGTCATAAATGACCGACAGGTAAGGCTTACCACATTCTAGTCCATTGTCTATTCCGCTGTCATACAGTAGTCCGCCTGCATGATCGGAGTCGGATAGAATAATGCTGCATGACAATCGTCTCCAACGCTTAAGTAGTTATGAAACACACATTCACAATTATTCTTATGATTATTTTCTCCGAGAATGAATGAAAAAGTTGTTTCAAGTATGATTAAGTATTTAAATAGGTCCACTTGATTGTTCAGTATTATTATATAGAAAATAACTAGCAGCCTAGAAATATTTCTTTTAAATTATTCTAGACTAGTTTCGACATCAATGCCATTTCTGAGTGTTCATTTTCCATAATTCAAAATAAATATTTCTTAGGGTGCTGGTTATTTTCTATAACTGTTCTAATTAGCCTACATCCTTCTATATAGAACGATCGATTAATAGGAATAATATTTTTTTACTCACTCTGGATAACTTCTTCATGCTGATGCAAAGTTGTTTTCACTACTTGGTAAGAGACAATGATTAAGGTAATAGCCAAAAATCGAAAAGCCTGAAACAGTTGGAAGAGCTTTGTAATGTTAAGAGTGAAGTTTTTAATATTTAATACTGTGATATAAGAATGATTTTATTATACACAGATGAAATTCGATAACAGTTATAATACTAATTTACTATGATGGTCACATATGATTGATTTAGGGCAGTACCGTTTCATGATCATGAACGATTCTTGAGAATCTTCTTAGTCATGTAAAGTCTGGATGCCCATAGTGAGGCTCACGTTATGATGGCAGTGGATAAATTTAGGACAGCATTGCCGATTCTCTGCCTTGCCACTGCCTTTCATAGAAGGTAGCTGATACCGGTATATTATGATAGAATAGGCCCTATGAATTGTTCATTTAAACAAAAATTATTATATTTCATTCGCAAAGAAAAATATTTTTAATGATAAGTTTATAAATGTTCATAATCGAGATTAAATATTTTGCTAACCACATTGTTCAAAAATGTTCTGGCAACGTTGTGTAGCTAGAAAAAGATATATGTTTTGTCGAATGATAGACAAGGATAGCAAATGAAATGTTAATCAAATGATTATCACGCCATTATCACGTGGACCTCCAAGAAATCCATCATATCGAGTAACCCATTATATCAATTTTATCGAGTAATCCATTTTATCCATTAATCCAGGAATTGGAAAATGTAGAACAGCAAGAGAATGCATGACGGGAGAGACAAAAAAGAAGCATTGGTTAAGGGGATACGAGAATTGACACTAAATTTGCGAAACTTGGTTTATTGCGAAACTTATTTCAAACTTCAAACTTGTTTTAAACAAATTCATCAAAATCGAAAACTACGGTATAGGTTTAAGCGGCAGTTGGTTCTAAGTCAGATGATTTTGAATTGGTTTTGTAATATGATTTGTTGTTTATTTATCATCAACTGGCGCTCAAACCAAGTTCTCGTTTTGGTGAATTCGGTCCTTAATCTGGTTCCAACTTTGAACTTTTTGGTCCAAACTTTAAACTTGGTTTAAACGTTGAACGTGGTTTTAACTCAACCATTTTATTTAGCTGAAGCATTGTCCAATTAAACTATAGTTTTATAGGGAAGCTCTACAATATTTCAGTTCCTATAGGTATAGTGTGAATCTAATGATGATTTGCATAATTGTGCCACAAATTAATGAACAACCCTTTTATAATGAGTAATTAGCAATGTGTAATCAGTAATGAGTAATGTGTAATGAGTAATGAGTAATGGGTAATGAGTACTTTCTATTTGGGGCTTGTACCTACCAGAACGATGTATCCAATTACTTTGGAAGCAGATTCCAAAGACAAACCGAATACACTTTGCTGCAATTGTGGCAGGACACCCATCTTGACTCTGAAAACAAAAAATAAGGTAACACCCAACTTAAAAGTATGTTGTTCAAATTTCACATTGCAGAACGATAAAGATCAATGAGATATTGAGGGGATGATGATTCAGAGAATATTCATTTATGTTTCATTTCATTTCATTTATTTATCGTCACATCACATCAATTTTTGAGTAACACTCATTATTTTGACTGGTGACATGTCAATACTAGAGAAAATTATATCTAAAAGACTTAGTTCTAACTTCTTGAGAGTAAAATAGATAAATACACTATTTATGACGTATCTCATCAAATTCAAATGAAAAAGAAAGTCACAAAAAAGTTAAGTTACACTCTAACACATACCCTTCACATATAAAAGTACCCTTTTCACATATTAAAATTCGGCAGCAGAGTATAGGGCTTTCTCTACTAGCATTTTTCTGACTGTTAGTTTGAATTTGTTTATTGAATCTAGATTTCTGATGGCTGCAGGTAATTTATTAAAATATAACGTATTCCAGAGTAGAATGGAGTTTTTTCTAGAGCTGTGTGCCTATGTACTGGAAAAGCAATGAGACTACTATTACGTGTATTATACCCGTGATTATCTGTGCAGAATTGAAATTTATCTAAATTCTGTGCAACAAAAACCAAAAATTGATAGATAAAAATAGATGGCAGCGTTAGAATGTTTAGGTTTTTGAAGAATGCTTTGCAAGAATCTCTTGATCTCAATCCACAAATAACTCTTACTATTTTTTTTTTGTTTAACAGAATTAAGTGAACCATATATTAAGTATGTTATTAGAATAATTACTAATAATCCGGGCGCAAATAATGTCATTCCGTGGTCATTCTTGGGTAACAGCCGTGGGAAATGTCTCAATTATTCTTCGTTAGGCTTGATAAGAATGCTTCGTTTAGCATACGAAACGTGATGATGATAAGTTGAAGTCACAGGCATTGGTGTGCTATCCTTGTCTATCATTCTAAAAAGCAGATTGAGCTATCTCTCTCTCTCCGCAACATTGCAAGATTGTTTTTTTAAGAGAGTGCCGGACTTGGCTTTGGTGAAGAAGAAACGGTGCGGCGCTTATACATGGGGATTTCTAGAAAAATGTTTACATCTGCTTAACCTTCTAGTCGTGACCCTGGGTCCCAGGGACCCGGGCAATTTTTGTTTCAGTTTTAATTTTGCTTCCGTTCGCTTTACTGTCTATTGTGACCCATGTAAATTCATGCCAGTAAACACTCAAACTTGATGTAGAGTGTTAGTTCTCTGTGACTTGTTGTTTTCGTGAAATGACGCTTCTGGGTTCCTGGGACCCAAGGGTCACGACTAGCGTAACTTTTTTCATTCTTCACACATTTCAATTCTTTGAACTGACTAAGATGATGATGGTTGTGACGAACTTGAGGAGAAAACTCCGTCAGATCAAGAAGTTCTAGAAGCTTTCAAAATTATCAGGCAAGGATTAAATCTGGAAAATAGTGTACCATCCTTTTTATGTTCGATTGTTTGAATAGATGTGAGTCTTTTATTGAACATAATATTTCATTCAAATGCAAAATTCAACCGAAAATTACTCACTTTTTCAAATAAAACATTAAAAAATAGGGGAGTTGAGTTATTATAGTATTTATAGTAGTAAAGTTATTGACAAAATTACCGTATTTTGCGTTCAATCTAATACAGTAGTAATGTAAAAAGTACTAAAAAATCTTTGGTGAAGGAAGTTGAAAAATATTGTTACTGAGTATGTACTTTGATTAAACTCTACTAATAGTACAAATCAAGCTTTCTAGAAATAAATTGGTGAGTTTAATTACTTATTTATTACATTCTATAAATATTCAAAAAACAATTTTTTTCTATTTAAACAACATGAATTATCAAATTTCCATATTAATATTGGCCTAATATAGGTACCCTACCTACGTTCGCGATGATATGTTTTATCTACCATATATTCATATTCATTTACCGCCGTGATACCATATTACAAGATCCATAAGATCATGGCAGCAGTTTTCTTGACAGAACAGCCTCTCAATAACGAATACCTTTCAGCAGCGAATTTTTTCTCGGGATAATTAACTTCGTTATACAGAGGTTCGACTGTATATTATTAGAATAATTTATTACTAATATTTACGCAAATGTCATTCCGTGGTTATTCTTGGGTAACAGACGTGGGAAATGTCTCAATTTCATCGTTAGACTCAATAAGAATAATAAGAATTCTTCGTTTAGCATAATAAGAAACGTGATGATGATAAGTCGAAATCACAGGCATTGATATGCTATCCTTGTCTATCATTTTAAAAAGCAGATTGAGCTATCTCTCTCTCCGCAACATTGCAAGATTGTTTTCTAAACCCTTCTACTACCAAGCAGGGTAATAAATTGGGCTACCCCAACCCACATTTTGTCAATTTTTTTTGTAAATAATGTTGATGTATTTCATTAAAACGTTGAGTACTTGTTAAAAACATATCACTTTAGTTATTTTTAATCATAAAATCATTTCATTCCTATTATTTTTGAAATTATAAGCAGATTTATCCTATTACCCCACTTTTGGTATTCCATGACATGAACATTTCTTGTATATTTCATGCATTATCGGAATACATCAGATATCAATTTAATGTGCAATCCTTATTTTTTGCTAACCCTGATTCATAATGATCACTTAAAATCTAAATTAGAAAAATTGCTTCTCTATAACCATAATTTAATTATTTGACAACATTTCCCATACAACAATATGATAGAATAATGCTCAATTTTGTTGTCCTGTCAGTTTTTGATTGAAAACATATTTGTCAACAAAAGAAATTTATTTTAAATTATTTCAATAGCTTTTGTGAAGCATTTGATCAATGAATTAACAGGAAAAATATAAAATAATTGTATAAAACTGAAATCTTGTTGGGGTGACCCAGTTACCCCACTTGGTATTTCGTGTATGTGAAAAACGTTGGTAGTAGAAGAGTAAGAAACGGTGCGGCGCTTATATACATGGGGATTTCTAGAAAAATGTTTTCATCTGCTTGAAGAAAGCTTGCATAGAAAATAGAGATATAATTTATTATCAAATCAACATAAGAAACATTTTTCCTGCCGAATAAAATGTAATTGAATATTTTGAAGAAGAATAAACAGTTAATATTACATCAGATATTCCGGTATCAGATATATATATATATATTATATATATATATATATATATATATATATATTGTATAGAAGGCAGTAGCAAGGCAGTGAATCACTAATGTTTTCCTATCTTCTCTATTGTCATTTGAACGAGGACTTCACTATAGAGCAGGCACGGAACTGTTTGTGTTCTAATACAATGTAATATACTCATTATAAATAAATAGCTTGGTAATTAACTTGACTTAGTTTCTTTTATTTCATGAAAGATTTAAAATGGATCAAATTAAATAGACTTAAATAGATTTAAATAGACTTTACTATTAATAGATTGAACTATGTATGTGAGGTGAAAGCCAGTGCTGATTGCTCATTAGGTTCAGTATTGTTTGAATTAGAATAATGCTGTGTATTTCGGGTATAAATATCCCAGTTCTTGTTCCATTTTCCTCGTTTATCACAATGTGAACATAAAAATCTATACATTAATTCCAAGTGATAACGAAAAGAGTCGACACCAGTCAACATTGAAGAAGGCCTTTTATCACAATTGATTCATTATAATTACATATAAATTATTCCCTCAACCATAGAAAAAGCATTATTCTCAGTATCACATTTTTCCTCAATCGAGGAACAAGGGAAATGAGTCATGAGGAAAACTCTAAAGTATACGTTCTCAAGGGTATTTTTTCCTAAATATTAAGGCTATACATTACGTCATTGATCTAACATCATTATTATGTAACATTATGATTATGTTATTTATCTAACATTATGCCCTAACATACGAGATACAAAGTAATTATTGTCAACTCATTAATGGATTAATTATTTAATTTATCACCACTACACGAAGACGTATAGTCTTTGTTTTCTTCCTAGTAATGTTATTTATCAATTTTTGAGAACATAGAAAAAAAACGGGAATTCTCCCAATTATTTTTTTTGATAACAAAAATTTATCACACTTATAAATAATGCTAATCAGTACAGCGCATGTAAATCAATGGACTCGTTGAACCAACAAACACTACTCAGATAATATTGTGAATTTTCTTACAATGAATAATTAATTCATAATTTTTGGTACTCAAGGTCAAGGATAATTTGATAAGTTGATAACTTGACTATATTTATTCAAAAACTATATGACAACATTGCGGAGCTAGAGAAATGTAGCGCTATCTGCTTTATTGTGAGATGATAGACAAGGATAGCAACACCAAGGTTACTCAAACCCACGTGGACCAAACTATAGTCTCTAGAACGCAATATGACAGTATCACAATATACTATACTAGCCGTCAGGCTCGCTTCGCTCGCCATATCCGTCTAGCCAGGGGGCTCCGCCCCCTGGACCCCCGACTGGATCGTCCAAGAATGAGATCAGCAGGCTCGCTTCGCTCGCCTGCATTTTTCATTTGAGCATTTTTATCAATGTTAGGACAATCCAGTGGGGGTCCAGACTAAACGGATATGGCGAGCGAATCGAACCTGACTGCTAGTAATATAATATTCCCAGGATTGAAGTAGCAGTGCCCAATCAATTTTTCCGCGATAAATGCATTAATTTAAATCTTCAACTTGGTGCCAACCTAACAAAGACAACTCAACTTAATTCCAACCTGACAAAATTATTAATTTAGTTGCCAGTTAACAACTGTTTCGAAGAGGTACTCTATCTAGATTATAGTTCTATAGTAACATATGATATGGAAATTTCAATTATAATTTATTAAGAGATTGGGAGAAGAAGAATATACATGCTAAAGGACGAACTTTAAACCCTTAAAAACAACCCTTAGAGTAAAAATATTGCCAAAAGATTTCTTAGTGCGCCTCTAAAGGGCCAACTGAACATACCTACCAAATTTGAACGTTTTTGGTCCGGTAGATTTCTAGTTATGCGAGTGAGTGAGTGAGTGAGTGAGTGAGTGAGTGAGTCAGTCAGTCAGTGAGTGAGTGAGTGCCATTTCGCTTTTATATATATAGATCCTCAATAACTCTATAAATTTATTAACTCTATTAATTGTATTGTTGTATTGTGTAGATGTTTTATTTGTTTTTTATTTTATTTTAAATTGTCGTATCTAATATAAGATATATATTTTTGACACTATATTGTTTACACTGTACAAATTTATGCATAAAGAAATTATGAAATTAAATAACTTTTGAAACAATTTTTCATAGCTCTTTTGTGAGGGCTTCTCTTATTTATCAGTAGTGAATGATAAATCTATCATTAATATGCTGGAACATGGTATGAATAATAGTTTCCAATAAAAGGGTGTACAAAGATTTGTTATTTCCTGATTATAGTCTCATTATCTCATTTATGCTGATTGAAAATATAGGATTAGCCTTACAAATAGATCGCCGTAAAAATCAATTATATTCCTAGAACACGTGAAACAGTATCACGTAGCTTTATAAGTAGCTCTCTCAATCAAATCTAAATTTAATAAGAACTAATTAATCCAACAATTTCAATTAAATCTATAGGTCATCAATGATACTGATCTTATGAATATTCTGATAAGATAAAAAAAGAATTTGATTCCTACATAAAATATTCTAAAATTAGTGACTTACGACTAATTAATAGTAAGATGACACCATATAAATTGAGACATGTATGTGAATTTTAAATAAATTGATCCAGAATATTATTCAGAATTAGCCTACTCAATTTCCAGAGAAGTACAACAGGCTAAAACCGAAAACGGTAAAGGCTGTGCAAAGGCTAAAAATAAACTTTCTACTGATGATATTTTCCATAGTTTTTCGATCTGTATATATATTATCAAACTATCAAAATGAAAAAGTTTTCTCAAGAAAACTTTTTTCCGATCATTACTTTTTGAGATATGAGCGCCTAAAGTTCAATTTTTTGGGACTGAGCATTTAAAATTCGGTAAGAGATAAATCCATGAGATTCAGTGGATGAATTCTTCATTGTATTGATAATTGAATAAAACTAAAATTTCCTGAAAATATCAATTTTTGATTAAGTTATTCACTTTACCAAAAATATTTTTTTTTTAGTTATCTTTGGTCATTTTTAGTAAATTGAATAACTTTCTCAAAATTGATATTTTCAAAACATTTTTGTTTTATTCAATCATCAATACCACGAAGAATTTATCCTCTAAATTTCATGGATTTATCTCTCACCGAATTTGATTTGTTCTGTCCCAAAAATTTGAACTTTAGGCGCTCATATCTCAAAAAAGAATGATCGGAAAAAAATGTTTTCCTGAGTAAACTTTTTCATTTTGATAGCTTGATGATATACAAATCGAAAAACTTTGAAAAATATCACCAGTAGAAAGTTTATTTTTAGTTTTTGCACAGCCTTAAGGTAGAAAAGAATGTTTTTTATTTCACAAGAAAAATACAATACTATCTCTTGATCAGAAAATAAAACAAACAGAAATACTCAAGTTAATTGAGTACAGATTTACACAAAAATCACTAATCCTGTAATAGAAAATAAAACTGACTGAGTTTGGAACTTCCTTATGAGACTACATGAAAATGTCATAAGATGCTTAGATAAGAATTATGATGAAAACGAAAACGTAAACCTGTACTTATAGAAAATAGCAAACAAACGTTCATCATCATAATAATCAGTGCCTGATCATATTAATCACTTATTTATAAAAATAGTAACTAGTGTAGGTCTACTACAAAAATCTGGTGTGGTACACTCACACAAATTTCCTTGCTCATAATTATTTGAAACTACGATCAGACTTCTGTATATGTGTATATATAATTGTTTTCAGAGTACTTTTTCCTTTGTGAAATTGTGAAACTCGATGATTTTTTTAGTCCTAATTTTTTTTAAAGTCGTCAAAACATCTGTTCTACAGAAGAAATATCTCGACTATGTGTTCTTTTTATGAACTGCGCTACCTACCTACCTCATGCACGAGAAGGAGGTTACTAAGTCCATTTATCAAGGATGGGGGGCTCCTGAGATTTTCTTAGAAATGAGACTCATGTCAGTTGATAGGGCTTATAAATAGCTATCTATGGTATAAATTTGAAAAAAATCGTTAGAGCCGTTTTCGAGAAAACCATGAAAAACATGGTTTTTAAGTGATTATCCGCCATTTTTCTCAATAATATTACGGAGCTCCTGAAATTTTCCCAGAAATGAGACTCATGCCAGTTGATAGGGCTCAGTTGATAGGGTTTTTAAGTGATTATCCGCCATTTTTCTCAATAATATTACGGAGCTCCTGAAATTTTCCCAGAAATGAGACTCATGCCAGTTGATAGGGCTCATGAATAGCTATCCATGGTATAAATTTGAAGAAAATCGTTGGAGCCGTTTTCGAGAAAACCGTGAAAAACATGTTTTTTTTAGTCATTATCCGCCATTTTTCTCAAGTATATTACGGAGCTCCTGAAATTTTCTCAGAAATGAGACCCATGCCAGTTGATAGGGCTTATGTATAGCTATCCATGGTATAAATTTGAAGAAAATCCTTGGAGCCGTTTTCGAGAAAACCGTGAAAAACATGGTTTTTTAGTCATTATCCGCCATTTTTCTCAAGTATATTACGGAGCTCCTGAAATTTTCCCAGAAACGAGACTCATGCCAGTTGATAGGGCTTATGTATAGCTATCCATGGTATAAATTTGAAGAGAATCATTAGAGCCGTTTCTGAGAAAACCGTGAAAAACATGGTTTTTTAGTAATTATCCGCCATTTTTTACGCCATCTTGAATTGGATTTTATTGAATTCCTTATTGTCGGGTCCTCATGGTATAAGGACCTTAAGTTTAAAATTTCAAGTCAATCGGTTTATTAGGAATGGAGTTATCGTGTTCACAGACATACACACATACACACACACACAGACCAACACCCAAAAATCATGTTTTTGGACTCAGGGGACCTTGAAACGTATAGAAAACTTGAAATTGGGGTACCTTAATTTTTTTTGGAAAGCAATACTTTCCTTACCTATGGTAGTAGGGCAAGGAAAGTAAAAAGTAGGACTTTCTCAATCTGGACTCTTAAAAAAGGTTCAAATTCTAATTTCTAGAACAGTCCAAATGTAGCTCATCCAAAATCCTAATATTATAGAGGATTTTCTAGTTTTTCATTGTGGATAAATATCACCATATCTATATCTAAACCATAATAACCAGTTCTAAATTGTGCGTGAAGTTTTCCGCTCAAAAATTTTCCAGTTTTATTCAAAATTTAGGCTTCTTGAATTAATTAGTTCTGTGAAATTCAGTTTATTATGAGATCTATTTTTATTAAAGATTTGTTCGTTTTTTGAAGTGTAAATTGTTATTTTACCTAGATTCAGCTCTAGATTTTGATTTGGACTGTGTAGTAAATTTGAAAACAGTTTTGTGACAGTTTTGGACATAAACCACCTGTTGTGCCTTCTCATATAATTATAAGTGTTATAATATAGCCTGTTTGTTCATACCCACCTATATTATATGAAAAATTCGACTGAGTCATTGTCAATATTGTAGAACAGTTCCATAATTAAATAAAAACACAAATATGTTGTCAAATTCTACACAGTTTTATTCGGTAACGACCATGGTTTTCGTGACCACACCGGTCACATTTTCAAGTTCACTCAACAATAATTTGACAATAACATATTTGTGTTTTTATTTAATTATTTTATATGATTTGAAATATGTTGTTAAATTCTACACTGTTTTATTTGGTACACAACCATGGTTTCGCGACCACACCGGTCACATTTTCAAGTTGACTCAACAGGAAGTTGACAATAACATATTTGTGTTTTTATTTGATTATATTATATGATGTGGCTTTGATTTGTGATAGCTATATTCACAGAAGAATGATGAATAACTAAATTACTGTACTACATGACTAAAATAATAGATAAATAAAAAAAGAATATCTCACCAAAAACAGTATCAGAAGAAAATTGACAGTGTTGTAGGTACTCACCAGCAACTATTCAGTACGACCACTTGAGAAGTATTAAAACACTGGACAAAGAATACAAAGCTTGATATATTGTTGTCAATTTTCCTTGTGAGGAATCACCTCTCAAAAAGCCTTCCGATCGTGATCTGCGCATCTGCGCACTTCGGTTTGCAAAAAGCAGTGGGTACCCACACTACCACATTAGAATGAGAGAGTAGATATTACTCACTCGACCACTGGACGCCTGGTTCAAGGACAGTATAAAGTCTACATACTATTTATACTATGTATACAGATATGTACTATTCTTGCTTTCTGTTCGCTTTTTACAGCGGAGTGTACAGTGGTGTACACTCGGAGACAAAAGTTGATTCGATTCTTCTTCAACTATAGTGGCAGTATAAGATTAACATATGTGTTGTTATCCTTGTCTATAGTGAGGAGAAAGATAGGGGAAAAACGTTGCCAATCCTCTGTCTTGTCAATGTCTTCTGTAGATGGTAGCTGATACAGGTTTATTGATGCAACAATATTAACGGTTCATTCTCGTTTAAAATAAACAATTATATTTTATTAAGCAAGAAATTATATTTTGCAATAATTTCTTAATGAATTTTCATAATATTGGGATGAAATATTTTGTTAATTAATAATGCTACATTATTATTTATTTATTTATTGAATCATTGAGAATTATTATACAACTTACAGAAAAGTACCACAGGCTAACTTGCGCCCAAAACGGTTCCAATTCTAATTTATACAACAGTCCAAATGTAGCTAGAGGATGTGTCACTTCAAAATTCTTCAATTACACACAATTTACAATCCATACAAACAAAAATCATTTTTAATAGAAAAAAATACTTCTAAATTGAATTAAATTAATTACAAATAATTGGAAAACTCCAAACTTTGAAAAACTATAAAATTTTGGGACCAAAAAGACAGACACACTATTTAGAACTTATCACAGCTGGAGTTATAAGCTTATTGAAAGACGATTTGGCAACAGAGCAAAGCGAGAAAGAGATAGCTCTATCCGCTTTGTTGAATAAAATAGACAAGGATGGCAACAACATTGCTAATCAAACACTGCCATTATAACGTGGACTTAACAGACTTAACAGATAGCGCTATCCTTTTCTAGCACCGCAGAGTTGCCAGATGGTTTTTAGCTTGGTAGAAGAATAATTAACTAACAAAATAATCAATCTCAACTTTAAAGAATTGTACTATATATTTAATCATTGGAGAATATTTTTATTGAGGATCAAAAAATGGTTGATTATTTAAAGAAGTTAGTATACCGGTATCAGCTATCCTCTACAGGAGGAAGTGGCAAGATAGAGAATCGGCAACGCTGTTCTGCCTTGCTTCTCCACTGACATATTAACGTGAACCTGATGACTATGACGTCGAGGCTGCTGCTCTTATTTCGGTCCTCCCAAGTTTGCTTGCTTTCTTGTGTGCGGAACTCACGACCAAGGCCGTTTGTTTGGCAATTGCTTTGGCACTGGAAACGAAAAAAGAATCCGTCTGGTATTAGAAGTGGACGATATGAACCAGATACATAGAGATAAGATAGCATAGAAGATGCTACGGTTAGTAGAATTCATCCAAAGTTCGAAGTTTTTATCAAAATTGTGATTTTTCTTCATTTCCATTCCATTTTCGTCTGAGTGAATATAATATAGGCAACATGTTTTCATTACACATTACCATGTTTTCATAACGGTACATTACCCCATGGCTTGTAGAATTATTAAAAGTTTGAAAGTTTTGTATCAAAATTATGATTTTCCTTCATTTCCATTTCAGTACGATTATATGCAGATAGTAAATGTTTTTGTGATTTTTCTGGCTTCAAATTTATCAAGTTTTTTAATATTTTTCAATTTATTAATGCACTAGCCGTCAGGCTCGCTTCGCTCGCCATATCCGTCTAGCCAGGGGGCTCCGCCCCCTGGACCCCCGACTGGATCGTCCAAGAATAAGATCAGCAGGCTCGCTCCGCTCGCCTGCATTTTTCATTGAGCATTTTCATCATATGTTGGGACGATCCAGTCGGGGGCGGTCAGACTAAACGGATATGGCGAGCGAAGCGAGCCTGAGGCTAGTATAATATTCCCAGGATTGAAGTAGCAGTGCCCAATAAACTTTTCCGCGATAAATGCATTTAAATTTTCAACTTGGTGCCAACCTAACAAAGTCAACTCAACTTAATGCAACCTGACAAAATTATTAATTTAGTCGCCAGTTAACAACTGTTTCGGAGAGGTACTCTATCAAGATTATAGTTCTATAGTAACATATATATGGAAATTCAATTATAAATTAACAGATTGGGAGAAAGAAGAATATACCTGCTAAAAGACGAACTTTAAACCTTAAAAAAACCCTTAGAGTTAAAATATGGCCAAAAGATTTCTTAGTGCGCCTCTAAAGGGGCCCAACTGAACATACCTACAAATTTGGACGTTTTGGTCCGGTAGATTTTTGTTATGCGAGGTGAGGTGAGTGAGTGAGTGAGTGAGTGAGTGAGTGAGTCAGTCAGTCAGTCAGTGAGTGAGTGCCATTTCGCTTTTATTTATATAGATTTTCAAGTGTAATAATAATTTGTTTCATCTTTCTGATCAACCGAGATACACATTTTTTTAGTATAATGTATATTTGGACTGTAAATGTTTGTGATCTTATAAAACGTGTTTCATAACCTCATTTGAACTATTTTTATCAAAATAAGGAAGAGGAACAGTTTGGGTTTATCCTGTTGATCCTCTCCCAATCATTAATTTTATGTGTGATTAAGGAATGTAATAAATGTAAATGTAAATTTTTGTCTGAGTGAATAGTAGGCAACATCATGTCTTCAAATTAATAAAAACAATATAAAAATCTTGTGGTACCCTTTATTTGAAAAAAATAGTTTGTTGAACTATTTGAAGTTTTTAAATTAATAAAGGGTAGCCTACTACAAGATTTTTATATATTATTGTTTTTATAAATTTGTTCAAAATTCCATGTGAGAGGAGTGTAATTACAATTTTTTTGTAATTTGTAAAATATGTAGAATAGTGAATTAATTGAGTAATTAGGCTTGTTCAAATAAAACTGAGTCATAAAACAATGTGATATAAAAGTAGGTAGTATTCATTCAATATATTAAGAGAGTGCCTCATCAATTAATAGGCTACATTTGTATACGTTTAACTACAAAATTTATTCTTATAAATAGTGTAATGTTGATTTGAGTTTATTACTGGCAATTTATTGTATGATGGAAATACTATACAAGTAGATAGGTACAGTTGTATAATAATAAGTTACTACTACTAATATTAATACTAATACTAAGTACTAATACTCGTATTTGACTGAAAGAATAAGACGTTGATGTTGTCAATACCACATATTTATATTGAATTTGTGCTATATCATGTTCAGCTAAAGATGTGGCAGATGTTGTCATGAAACCTGGTTCTGTAATTTAAGTTGATTTTGGAGAAATATATTGGTAACTTTTTGTGTAGTTGAGAAGTTGATATTGTGGTAATTATTCATATATTGAATGAGAAAGACTAAGAAATTGTCAAAAACCACAGATTTAATGATACTTAGAAAGACTGGTTTTGGTTATCACACCATTGTCAATCTCTGATAAACTCTAATAAGTTTATCTAATTCAAGTTTATTACATAAGTTTATCAGAGATTGACAATGGTGTGATAACCAAAACCTTATCAAAGGAGGTATCTTCATATCGTCTCAATATTTACATTATTAACATATATTTATACAACTTTTTAATAATTAATTATAAGAGTTCGGTCAAATGACGGAAAAATGGTATATGCAGTAGGCAATTTAGACGATGAATCGTCTTACAGACGATAGTGAGACGGAAAATGATTCTAAATAAGATGGGTTGTTGGTGACAATGACAGGGGTGCTTTAATGTGTTTACATGGAAAGTGGATTCAATGTTATGGCTTATTATACCTATGCAGAATGTTAATGCTCACAACTCTGTTCTCGGTTTCTGAAAATTCAGTCAAAAAATAACTGATAGATTGAAATAAAAGAAGTTGGAGATTAAAGAAATGTTTATGGTGTTAAATATTGTCTACAACTAAAATAGTTGTTGATTTACTAGTTGATTAATTTTTATGATGATAAAATTGTCCACAACTTTTTTTTTGGTATTGAAGTGAGTCATTCAACTCACATTTTAGTTTATTCATATCGCCAAACGCCAATTGCAAATCACTTGAGAGTTGGGAGTTTTCAGAGTCGTCAGACTTTATTTCTTTCCGGAACTCTTCAACTGAGTACTAAATTGTACTTGACAGTTTTTATTATACTCTTCTACTCAAGTTTGATTGATCCAATTTCATTGATAATAATTACTTGAAGCTTCCCATCCACATTGAGAAAAGCAAATTTTACTGACCTTGATTATTATCAGAGTTCTTATCATCAGACGAAGACTTATTGGTATGATTGTAGATAAGCAGCAGATAACACTCAAACAGTAAGAATATTTCTCTAACATTATAACATTGTAACATTCTATACTCACTGTAGGCTACTCATCACAATAAGATGATTCAACAGCTTTCACTAACGGAAGCTGTTATAAAATGTTTTTGAATTCTACTTTTTAAGGTGACTGTTACATAATTATGTGTAGAAATGAATCTGATAGATTCGATTCTTTGTCATCCTTATGAATTCTACCAGAGTAAAACGGAGCTTGCCGAACATCAACTTTTTACTTACATTTGTGTTGCGTGTGTGATGTTGTGGTACTTTTCCATAATGAAAACACAAATTGAAATTGTCAACCACTTTGACAGAATAATAAGTAAAAGTTTATAAAAGTGGTTGACAATTTCGATTTGTGTTTTCATCATATTTTTAATCTAATAGAATTTATCTACTTCTTTAGCTTCAATCATTCGATTGGTAGGCAGCTTTCCATTGTTTTCTGTCTCTTTTCATTTGGATGTAGCTCTGGATCCCTAGATCTTTGGTTACTTTGCTTCAGATATTGTAGCCGGGGTCTCACACGAGCCCTTTGTCCAATTATTATTATACCTTCCAGTATTCTTAACGTGAATTCGTTGTGTCTAAAAACATGGTCAAGCCAAAAGTGCCGTCTGTCCTTTAAAATATGTAAAAGAGATCACTTTCCCTCAACCCTTTGAAATACTTCTTCATTAGTAATTTTATCAGGCCATCTCAGCTTGAGCATCCGTCTCCAACACCATACTTAAAAGGCATTTAGTGCTCTTTCTTCTGCCTTACCAATAATCCAGGTTTCTGAGCCATAGAGTGCAATACTATAATAGAAGTATTAATAGTAGGCTATACTTACAGAATTTATATATGATTTATGATAGGACGGCGAAACATTGCACGTCCAAGAATCGATGTGTGTGTAAACTATAAGTCTAACATAAAGACCACTTATCATGATAATTCACCATGAAAATGATTATCATCACATCAAATAAAGTTATCATGGAATAATAATTATAATCACTCTTAACCCGGTTTGCACAAATGCCTGTTAAAACTTCGTGATTAGATGTCACGAGAATCAATCAGATAAGACTTTGAAAAGCTTTCTCTGATTGGATCTCGTGGTATTTAATCGTGATTAAAATTTGATAGGCATCTGTGTAAATGGGCCTCATCATGCTAAATTTTGATCACATTTTACACTTGAATTTCAGGGAGGCAAGGATGTGAGTATTGGATGATGAGGAAGCTGTGTTGAAGATGAAAAACATCTTGAACTTGATATTATGATTATTTGTAGTTGATCAGGTACAAAGAATAAAAACAGCATAATAATGTAAAGATTAACTGTAACTCGTTTCTTTATTGATATTATTAGTGAATTTTACAATACAATAAATGAATAACCTTATAATATTCCAACTCAATCTTATACAATCTTGTTTTTATCAACACAATCACACAAATTTGGAGTTTACAGTTCACAAAATGAACTTGAAACAACAGTTTTATGTTCATCAGCATGGATAACAGACTAATAAATAATAGTAGTAATAGAATAGAATAGAATTTATTGTTTCTCATAAACAACAGTACAATATTACAAGAAAAAACAAAACAAAGATATTGAGTTATTAGCCAAATTTATCAAATGCTATGGCTCAACAATATAACAATGTAAGAATAGAAAGAAATATTTCTCATTTAAACACCGCCATATGCAGTCACAATAATGAAAATAAAAGTCATTAGCCACATTTTCCAGCTACTTAATGCTAAAAAAAACTAATATTAAAAATTCATATTTCTTTTAAATAACGGAACAATACATATGAGGTGTAATATACTTCTATGTTACAAAATTATATTACTACATAATTAGCCAACCATACTGTATGGTACAAGATATCATATATATTATATAAATAGTGATTAATATAATATTAAATACGACAAATCAAATCAAATTTATTCCCTCCAAAAATACAACAAAAATATCAGCATTTAAAAATAATACATTATAATTTTAAACTCAATTTCACTAAATTATATGAAAATAAAACAAACCCTGTAATAAATTTGACTTTTGTGTTCAATTTGAATGCTAGGTTTATGAATTACTAATAAGTTGCTGTAATGATAAATAATAAATAAGGGATATGTTTCATAGGAAACATATTGCCTGTGCGTAAGATAGAGTTGAGTTTATATTAAGAGACTTGTAGGAGAAATTTGAAAAGGAAATGAATGTTTCAAATCTCAAATATTCATTAAAGGAAAAGCTAAAAAATAAAATAGAGAAAAACAATGTAATAAAATAAAATAAAGACAAAGGAAAACTATAAATGACTAATAATAAGATAATATATAGTAAAGAAGAAACAAATTATTCAATTTCTTCTAGAGGAATGTGGAGGATCTCAGTTCTACTGGATTTCAGTAGGCCTAAATACTGCCTATATAAGATCAGATGAACTCAACCACTACCTGAAATCTGTAGTGCATTCGTTTGACGTCAGCACAGGTAGGGCTCCTACACCAATAGAAACACTAGCTGATATAGATCAGCTGAGATCAACAAATTTTTATTAGTGTAAGAGCCCTACCTGTGCTGACGTCACACGAATGCACTACGGCTTTCACTACAGAGGTAGTGGATGAACTCAACCTGAAAAGGTTATGACCAATAATGTTTCAGAAAGGTTAGATTTATTTTCTTCCAAGTGATAAATGCTGGAATTTTTTAAAATGTTCTGATAACTTATTTTGATGATAAACACAAAGAACGAAAACATTGACCAAACAGCTGATCAGGATGAACTGAAATACATGATGAATGTTACCCGCGAGGAATAGCCTAAAAAGAGAATCAACGGATGATTGGAACATTTTATCACAAATCATGAAACTTATGATTGTTAATATTTAAGGTTGCAATCAATTATTAACAGTTGATTTACTGGCTGATGATTTGGCGACACTTTGTCTTGATTTAGCGGCTGCCTCTTTCTGAAATCTCTTCATTTTCCTCAAGTTTCGTTTCGATGAATAACTTATCAGCCAATCAGAGATCTTCTCAGAAATACAATTGCCCACTTTTTTGAGATAGGAACTTACACTGCAAAGTAGAAAGACAAAAAAATTATACTCACATATCATTCATAAGTCAGTGAGTGTATTCTTTAATAGTGTTTACTTGAATTTCCAATTATAGAAAATTACTATAGTGAGATCCAAGTTATAATGGCAGTGGAGAAAGATAGGACGACAGCGTTGCCGTTTCTCTGCCTTGTGACCGCCTTCTATAGAGGATAGCTGATACCGGTATATCTGAAGTAAAATTAACTATTAATTCTTGTTTGAAAGAAATCAATTATATTCTATTTGTCGAGGGGATATATTTCTCAATAAACGAATAATAGATTTCTATGATTGAGATATTGAATATTCTGTTGATTAATTATATTTCTAGATTGTTAAAAACCGATCTGGCCAAGTTGCAGAGTTGGGAAAGGATAGCGCTATCTTCTTTGTAGAATCATAAACAAGGATAGCAACACTAATGCTAATGCTACTGCTATTGTAACGTGGACCTCACTATGTAAGTCCCCTGAGTCCAAAACATGATTTTATTAGTTACAAGCAGGTCGTGTTACTCGTCCTCCGCACAGATCTAGGGTCTACTGACTGCTCTTAAAAGCAAAAATCTGGTGTGGCGCACTCACACAACTTTCCTTGCCGTTATGAAAATTGATCACCTGACGCTAGTGTTCGCACGCCTCTCAAGTCTACTATTCAAAGATCTGAGCCAGCTGGTGACAGGACAATAACGCTGGAGACATACGAGGTCTGCTATCTCTTCATAGTGAATCATTTAATAGAATCAACAGTTGCCAACAGTTGGCAATTGAATAATCACGTTTTCTCGAATTTCGAGCTTATTTTCAATATTAGGTGGAAATGTTACTGAACATTAATTGTAGAGATTTCCATGCTCTATCTCTTCCACTTTGATTTTTTTCTATCTAAAGCCTGCTGATATGGGAATCTAAAATCAAAATTTGCATAGATGGGGCCGAGCTCCTGAAATCTTTACAGATATGGGACTTGATGCTGTTGATAGACGATGGGACGATGCAGTTGATCAAAAACGTTGGAGCCGTTTTAGAGAAAATCGCGAAAAACCCTGTTTTTGACAACATTTTCGCCATTTTAGCCTTCATCTTGAATTGCATTTGATCGAAATTGTTCGAGTCGGATTGTAAGGACCTCAAGTTCCAAATTTCAAGTCATTCCGTTAATTGGGAGATGAGATATCGTGTACACAGACACACATACAGTCATACACACACACACACACACACACACACACACACACACGTACAGACCAATACTCAAAAACCACTTTTTTGGACTTAGGGGACCTTGAAACGTATAGAAATTTAGGGATTGGGGTACCTTAATTTTTTCGGAAAGCAATACTTTCCTTACCTATAGGTAAGGAATCCTGATAGGAATCCTATTGTAAGATCCTGATAGGATCTTAAAATAGATCGAATTCAGTTTTATAGTTTCACTAGCTGTCAGGCTCGCTTCGCTCGCCTTATCCGTCTAGCCAGGGGGCTCCGCCCCCCTAGACCCCCGACTGGATCGTCCAAAAATGAGATCAGCGGGCTCGCTTCGCTCGCCTGCATGTAGACCTCAGCGGAACCTCTGTACCGAATTTGAACGTATTATGTCAATTTGATCTCGAAAAACACCTCTTACTATATCGGTGTATTTTTGGTGAACAAAATTCTTCCACCTCAGCTGAACCTGTGTACCTACTGATTTTTTTTTAATATATTTCCATCAATTATTGAAAAAGGTGAGGAAACGCAGAAAAGCTGAGAAAACGCAAATTCTGGGCCTATCTTTGGCGTTATTTCAAATTCCTTCTAACGCAACATTATTGCACCCCAGTTGAGCTTCTGTAGTAAATTCGAACATTTTCTGTTTATTTGTTCTCGATAAAGCTGAGAAAACGCTAAAAAACGAAATTTTGGGCGTATCTTTGGAAATTTTTCCAAATCAGTTCTTATTGCGCCTCTAAAGGGCCAACTAAACACACCTACCAAATTTGAAACGTTATGTCATATTTTTATCATACATATATTAGGACGATCCAGTCGGGGGTTCAGACTAAACATCTGGCTAAACGGATATGGCGAGCGAAGCGAACCTGACGGCTAGTAAAATAATATTCCCAGGAATAGCTCTGATTGAAGTAGCAGTACCCAATCAATTTTTCCGCGATAAATCAGGACCTCCTAAATAGGTATTTGGGAGGTACTGGATAAATTGCTATTCAGGAGGTCCTGGATAAAAATGCATTTCAATCTTCAACTTGGTGCCAACCTAACAAAGTCAACTCAACTTAATGCCAACCTGACAAAATTTTCAATTTGGTTACCAGAACAACTGTTTCGAAGAGGTACTCTCTCTAGATTATAGTTCTATATTGAATCAAATCAAATCAAATTGGTTTTTATTATCATGATTTCAGGGTACAAATATTCATATTATATAACAACGTTACATCTTCTGCAACCAAACAATCATAAATAAAACTTACAGTTGAACTAAAAAATTAATCATAATAACTAAATCTAGTTGCTATTATATCGTGACTCCAGAAAATACAACATTATATTTTGAAGAACTTCATGAAAACTCTCCACAAAGGCAAAGCCTGTGTGTGGAAGAGGGTCTTGGCGATGATTGGCCAATGTTTATTAACATATGGTATGGACATTTCAATTACAATTTTGAGATATTGGAATAAGAAGAATATACATGCTAGAAGTCGAACTTTAAACCCTTAAAAACCACCCTTAGAGTTAAAATATCGCCAAAATAAGATTTCTTAGTGCGCCTCTAAAGGGCCAACTGAACATACCTATCAAATTTGAACGTTTTTGGTCCGGTAGATTTTTAGTTCTGCGAGTGAGTGAGTGAGTCAGTCAGTCAGTGAATGAGTGAGTGCCATTTCGCTTTTCACTTTCCTTGCCCTATTACCATAGGTAAGGAAAGTATTGCTTTCCGAAAAAAATTAAGGTACCCCAATTTCTAAATTTCTATACGTTTCAAGGTCCCCTGAGTCCGTAAAAGTGGTTTTTGGGTATTGGTCTGTATGTGTGTGTATGTGTGTGTGTGTGTGTGGTGTGTGTGTTGTGTGTGTGTGTGTGGTGTGTGTGTGTGTGTGTGTGTGTGTTGTGTGTGTGTGTGTGTGTATGAGTGTATGTGCGTCTGTGTACACGATATCTCATCTCCCAGTTAACGGAATAACTTGAAATTTGGAACTCAAGGTCCTTACACTATAAGGATCCGACACGAACAATTTCGATCAAATGCAATCCAAGATGGCGGTTAAAATGGCGAAAATGTTGTCAAAAACAGGAGTTTTCGCGATTTTCTCGAAAACGGCTCCAACGATTTTGATCAAATTCATACCTGAAATAGTCATTGATAAGCTCTATCAACTGCAACAAGTCCTATATCTGTAAAAATTTCAGGAGCTTTGCCCCATCTATGCAAAGTTTGATTTTAGATTCTCAATTATCAGCCTTCATATACTATTTAAACAGAAAATTTCAAGTGGAAAAGATTCAGCATGAAAATCTCTGCAATTATTGTCCAGTAACATTTCCACCTTAAATTGAAAATAAGATTGAAATCCGAGAAAATGTGATTATTAAATTGCAAACTGTTGACAACAACTGTTGGTTCTATTAAATCATTCACTACGAAGAGATAGCAGACCTCGTGTGTTTCCAGCGTTATTGACCTATCACCAGCTGTCTCATATCTTTGAATAGTAGACTTGTGATGTGCGAGTACACTAGCTTCAGGTGATCAATTTTCATAACGGCAAGGAAAGTTGTGTGAGTGCGCCACACCAGATTTTATATATATATATAGATGCTGATATCGAAAGTATGAACATCTGTGATAATAATTTACAATAGAGAAACCAATGGTACCTAGAATTTCTACCTCCGTAAACCTCTGTTTACGAAAGTAGTTCTAGAATACAATGTATTCTACATACCTTGAGAGAAACTATTCCATTGGGTGGTTTATCTTGCGTAAACATTGTATAACAAATCCAATAAATTTGATCTATTCATTTGAATCATTATAATATATAAATCAGGACCATTTTAAATATTGATTAGTAGAATAAAATAATTAATAGAATAATTGATAATTAATAGAATAATTTGTCAATAATCATCTTAGGTGAAATGAGAATCTTGCATAATTTCAAGTTAATCAGTTCAGTAGCTCAGACGTGATGATGCGTCAAACATGTACTACTTAATTCGTATCCCATTATGTTCAAGCCAAGTCATTCCTCCAAAATATGAAGAGTATAAATTTGTAGTTCAAAACGTTAAATTATTCACAAACTCTGACCACTATTCTCTCTTATTCTTCCTTGTTTACTACTCTAGTATTAGTGTAACCGATTCCATAGAATGAGGCCCGGTTGCACTACATCCGGTTACATTTCAACCGTGATTAATTCCACAAGAACCAATCATAGAAGGCGTTTTTGAAGAGACGGATTCTCTGATTGGTTCTCGTGGAATTAATTACTTTTAAAATTAAACCGGCTGTTGTGCAACCGGCACTTAATAATCTAGATTGTTTATCAAACAAACTGTATTAAAAAAATTAAAAATTAGTGACTGCTCATCATAGCCTGGTTAATAAATCTTACCCTTTTGGTGGAGGTTGCTCATCTGGAGGAAAGTCAATATATGCAGGCTGGGTAGAACATAATGACACAGCATCATCTACGACAATACAATCGAGATTATGTTAATAATATTTTAGTACAATACAATAGTAAATTTACACTATGGTGAGATCCACGTAAAAATTTATTTATTTATTTATTCGTTGATATAATTACAAATCATATGAATATGATCGGGATAGAACAACAGGCATAGCCCAAAACTATTCTGTTCCCAAATTTTGATAAATAATGAAGTGTCCGAAAAAATAGGTTAATATGTTCTTACTGAGGAAATTTAAAGTTCAAAGTTCTGTCCAAGAATATAAATATATTAGCTAGAAATTTTGAATTTAGAATGATTAAAATACCAAATTATAGTCAAATTTTGCACTTAATATCACCGCACTTTGAATAAATTGAGTTATTTCAATTATTACAGTATTTTATTAACATTATAGGTGATGCGTTTACGTCAAGTATTCTGGAAGGTACAGTTGATGGACAAAGGGGTCGTGGGAGACCCCGGCTACAGTACTTAAGACAAATGACGAAGGATCTGGGTGCTATAAACTATGAACAATGGAAGAGAGTAGCAATGGACAGATTTAGATGGAAGGCTGCCAACCAATCAAACGATTGAGCTGTAAGAAGAAGATAGGTGATGCTATCCGTGTCTATCTTTTGACAAAACATAATATAGCGCTTTTCTTTTCTATAGCTCTAAAACGTTGCCAGATTGTAGGAGTATCATTAATATTGACAAAATATTTAATCTCGATTATAAAAACTATTATTCGATCATTGAGAAATATACTTTCTTGACGAATAGAATATAATTGATAATTTTTAACAAGAATGAACAGGTGATATTACATGAGAAATACCGGTATCGGCTATTTTCTATAGGAGACAGTGGCAAGGTAGAAAATTGTCAACGCTGTTCTCCTATTTTGGTAGAGAGTTAGTGGGGAGGATATTTTTAATATTCTTTCCGAAGAATGGACATTGATATGTCCAAAGCTCCGCCAATTTATGTAGATGCATAACAATATAATTATCTATAGTTATTATATTACAAATTACTTTTTCATATCATATACAGTTCAATAATTATTTTCTTAGTCTATATTATGTAAATTCATCTATAATTTTGCTGTATTGTAAGCTATTGTATATAAGTGTATAAGCCAGTATATATTGTAATCTACATAAATAAAGTACTCAATCAATCAATCAACCAATCTTCTACCACTGCCATTATAATGTGGACCTCACTATAATTTAAATTCTCTCATGCAATAGGCCCCTGATTGTGGCGATAAATAATTACTGGATATTTGATTTTTTTATTTGGAATTTATTGCAGAAAATAGAATTTTCAAATTTTGAAAAGATGAAAAGTCTGATCTGTTGATTCTTCATGTGTTTTTTGTAAAATCGATTTCTTTCAAATTTCCTGTAATCTATTAACCATCTCAATTATCATTATTATCAATACAGGCTTATTATTTAGTAGGCTGAAGTGTTTACAGTTTTTTACTCATTTGGAAATTCAGATTGAAAAGATCTAGTGCCGGTTGCACAAGAGCTGGTTAAGTTTTGACCGTGATTGATTCCAAGAGAACCAATTAGAGAAGCCGTCTTTTCAAAAACGGCTTTTGTGCAACCGGTCTATACCTAATAGTATAGATTACGGTACTTTCACTTGGTTTGAAATCCACTTGAAACTTGAATTCTCCTCTTTGAAACGCATTATTTGAGAAAAAATTTTGAAAAATTTGCACTCACCTTTTGAAGGAGGAGATTTGGAAGATGGGGTTCCCCCTGGAAAAAAAATCAAATTCTTAGTTCAAGAGAATTCATATTATAAGAGTTGTTTCGTTTATTCTTATCTTTTTCTAATCACACTTTTGTATCCAACCAGTGATTGTAATTTCTAGTTATTATTATGTTATCGAAGAGATGTTATCACCTCGAAAAGGATCATATATCACAATAATTTTTCTTGTATCTATAGTGAAATTTACGTTCTAAAGTCAGAATCTGATCAAATTTCAACCTTTGTTTGCGGGCTATGTAGGAATTAAATGAGCTACTAGAGTATTTTTGATCTCGATCATAAAAAATAACCGTTAATTGAAATAATTAATCCATATCTTAATGATAATAAAATCGTTAGTTTTCTTTCCTCTTCTGTCATTGGACAAAGCAGATAGCTCTATCCTTCTCCAAACCCGCACCGTTGCCAAATTTCTAGGAATGTTTGTAGGCTATGAAGGAATAATTGAATGAACAACTAGAATATTCTACCTCAATTATGAAGATTCATTTTTGAACAAACGTAGCGAGTTCTTACTTATGACTTCTAGAGCTTTGAATCATGAAGGTTCCGCTAAAGTCTGTTGGTGGGTCTGTTTCGATGATCACTTCTGACTTCTCCCAGCAATCAACATCAAATTTTCAACAGTTTTCTTCAACCATTATACAAAAATCTCAAATTAATCATCTAGATCCGTTGGTCGTTTGTGGGTTTGTTTGTTCGACGATTACTTCTGATTGCTTCCACTGATCAACTTTAAATTCTCACATATTTTTCAACCATTAAACAAAAAGTTAAGATAATCACCTCGGTAGATCAGATGTAATGATGCGTAGCCTATACGATGATGTACTCCTTCATTTACTAATAAGTTTATTAACTCCTTCATATATTAATAAGACTAGCCGTCAGGCTCGCTTTGCTCGCCATATTCGTCTAGCCAGGGGGCTCCGCCCCGACTGAATCGTCCAAAAATGAGATCAGCGGGCTCGCTTCGCTCGCCTGCATTTTTCATTTGAGCATGCTTCATTCCATCAGAAAGTCAAAGTATCAAATTCGAACATTTTCTGTCTATTACTTGATGAAAGAACTGAGAAAAACAACAAAAAACGCTAATTTTGGGCGTATCTTTGGCGTTATTTCAAATTCATTCTAACACAACACTAGTACACCCCAACTGAGCTTCTGTAGTAAATTTGAAAATTTCTGTTCATTTGTTCTCGATAAATCTGAGAAAAAGCAAAAAAAAAACGCTAATTTTAAGCGTATCTTTGACATTATTGCAAATTCCTTCTAACACAACATTATTACACCCTAGCCCCTGTACTAAATTTGAACATTTTATGTTCATTTGTTCTCAATAAAGCTGAGAAAACGCTGAAAAACGCAGATTTTGGGCGTATCTTTGGAAATTTTTCCAAATCCATTCTTAGTGCGCCTCTAAATGGCCAACTGAACATACCTACCAAATTCGAATGTTTTTGGTCTGGTAGATTTTTAGTTCTGCGAGTGAGTGAGTGCCATTTCGCTTTTAAGTATTATATAGCTTAATCATAGCATAAGAGGATATCTCATTGTATAGGGCGTTTATGTTCCAAATTTCTCAAGCTCATAGTCTTATAGTCCATAGAAAATTACTTTTGACTTGGAGGCATGCGCAGCAGAGAAAGGTGGGGATACAGCGGTGGCAATGTTACCGTTCCGAGCCGTCCAGCGTTCTCTAATTTCTAGTGATATGACTGTTCTAGTGCTCAAGATACACATTCAAACTTTCCTCTCTGAAAGCACTGAGTCGTCTGACTCTAATCGACAAATTGGCAAGTGTGCTTCCATCTCTATGACTCTATTCATCAGTGTAATTGGCTTATCTCCCTCCATTTTCTGTGCCGCATATTCTTTCAATTCAAAAGTAATTTTGTATGGTCTATAGTAGTTCTTTGTTGTAAAGCTATGTGATGCTGTTGGTCTCTTAAGCTGCGTACAGATATACGCGCCTCCAACCCGCTCCGCGCACGTTCCTCCCTCGTTCCGCCATCGCTCCGCAATCGCTCCGCAATCGCTCCGCCCCCGCTCCGCAGTCGCTCCGATCATGAACATTACGGGAGATGTTAGATCTTCTCGCATCCCACTCTTGCTCCCCGGTCGATCATCAATCGCTCTGCTCGAGTGACGTTCGGTTGCGGAGCAGAGCCACAGAATAAGTACAGAATGGAAACTGGTAATCAATCGCCTATCTAACCAATGCTTTTTACATGACGCCAATACTGAACACGTCACGTGACCTTGGGAAGTTCCAATCCTGGTCTTCTGATTGGCTCGTGGCAGTGAATGAGATCAATTGATCCGGATCATTAAAGTGATCCGAACCTACCATCAATACTATTACAATGCGGCGCTTCCTAACAAGATGGCTGATTTTAGCGTCAGGGTACTAGCCAAGTTTCCATACTGTATGTATACTGTTGCAGAGCGGAAGTCTGTACGCACCTTTATACTGTGCCGTTCTAGACAGTAACCAACCAGTAATCACCTTGAAATTTGGAACATAAACACGATCTATACCATAGTAGGATATCCAATCATGCTATATTTTCTCTTTGGATCAACTTACCATATTTTACAATTTTACCATCCAAAATGTAGATTGTCTCTGTAACTGCTGCTGATGAAACCTGTTCGATAAAAACGAAACTGTCCACTTCAACACCACCGAGGCTTCTGACTGCATGAATCGGATCTTGAGCACACATAATTGTGTCAATTCTGGTGATTGATTTCTGGAAACAGAGAAAACTACAATCGCAACAAGTAACAAGTAACAATAGTAACAAGTAACAAGTAACAAGTAACCAGTAACAAGTAATAAGTAATAAGTGTGAAGCGGTATTTTACTCGCCTCACATACGTAGAGAAATTTGCCAAATCATGTAGTGCTGTATTTAAATGCCTCACGTTGGGCCGGCAAATCATGTAAAGCGTTTTTTAACGGCTTCACATATGTAGAGTGAATCTTGTACTAAATCAATGGTGTTGAGGTTATAAATTTTGCAATTGCGTGCGTGGACGCTGAGTGTACACCAGACTGATTGATTCACTACAAGATTCAATACAATTGTCGGAATCGCGGGAGGCCTAAACACTCGCTCACCCTTGATTCTTCTAATGACAGATTGTATAATGATGAAATTTTTATAAGTAGTGTAGCGGACGCTAAACACTGAATACGGATACCTTAAAATTATTACCTGTGAAGAATGAGCATAGAAAATCATACAGGTCGAGCAAAAATCCCGATGTAGATAATTTACGGGACTGCGTCTCTAATAAGTTCTGAAGGATTAAAAATACGGTATTTGGACCAAATATCGTTCAGAATATACTTCGAGAACAGAGTCTTGTCGGGTTTTAAGCTCTATTGTAGGAAATTATATGATCTCTGGCTGCATCTGCTGTACTGTTGATCTGTTCGCTCCTAAGTCGAGGTTGGTAACAGGTAAAAGCTGATATATGAGCAGGTAAGGACAAAGAATAAATATCACGATCTGACCCCACTCGCTACATCCACTTAGACCTGTTCCAATATCCAGCTTAATTCAATTATTTCAATGATCGTATTCAATCGGTTCTTGATGAGATAGAACGTATCAGACACAATAATTGACAGGCTTAAGAAATAATCGAACTCAGAAAACGAATTAACAAAACTGGGATATATTATAATAAAATATATGATCTCACAGTGCAGATTCAGAATATAATTCACAGATTGATAATAATTTAGCATTGACAAAAAGAGTTAAAAATGTTCTTGTGCTTGCATGACACCATGCGTGATTCGACAGAATTTTACAATTGATAAAATTGAACAGTTTTGAAAAAATAGTGAAAAAATGAATTATAAAATATTTTTAAAATGCTCGGGGTCGTGGTTCTGGCAGCGGAGGATAGCTAATCAACTACAAGTTCATATAAATTAAATATTGAACAAATTCTAGGCTCTTAACAACTAATAAGCGCTTGTCGGCGTGGCCAATAATTTAACGAAGAAAAAATTTATGTTTCTGCACTGAAATATTTTCGAAGCGTAGATTGGGGCCCCTTTAAACTTATAACTCACGTGAAATTCCTTGGCGGTCGTGGTTTTCTTCTTTAGATCAAAAATCGTTTGATCGGCAGCGGGTCCAGGCTTCGGTTTCAGCACGTGGGGAATTTTAATTTAATATTTCCTTCACCAAATTAATTAAGGGATGATTTAACTTTAAACTTTTAATTTATCGATTGATGAAAAATAGATTTACAAATAACAATTAGAATAGCCTAAAATATTGGCTCACAAATAGAACATATAAAATCGAACGAAAATTTTTTACGAATAGGTCTTGGTAACTATAAAGAGATCTGAACGGTGAGGATTTCAAAAGGGAAGTGCTGTCTTTTTCTCTAAGCTTCTTGGCTAGACCTTTCTTCTGAGAATCTCGATGTAATAATTTGCATGAAAAATTTGCCATTGGTAGAATGATTGTGACGTAGACGTGACGTCAGTGGCAGGCAGTAGAATATAATGTCTTTAATTACAATAATAATTCAATTTATGTAATTCTTAAAACTGCTTAATCTTCTAGACATAGTTCCTCTCATACAATGTACATGTGCTAGCGTATATGATAAGGCAGGTTTGTTGTCTGATAGTAGATTAACATGTGTTGCTTTCAAACGATCACCTTTTTGGTGCTATTTCTATGCACTATGATTGGCTTAGGCTTGCCAAAGAGATTTAATTACCATGTGGTTCAGTTGAAGTAATAATTAATAAATTAATATTCTTATACAATTTTTATTATGTCTGAGACTGTTATAATTAATTTCTGCTGTTTTTATCAATAATATACTGTTCATGCTATGACCTAGTTAGTTACAATAAGACCTGACATTATAATATAATTTCTTAAGTAATAAATAATTTCAACGATAATACATACATTTTATTTTTTATTCGAAATTCTTGGTCCTTTTATTGATAGTTTTTATAATTTTTAGAAATGATATTATACCTTGCGTGAAACTGGCGTGACATTTGACAATACTTTGAATCAGTCAGCTGCGTTCGAACTGCTTTAAAAACATCTGATCGATAGTAAACAAAGTGTAACCTCAAAATTCAATGAGCAATTCATAAATAATTCGTGCTTTATTTGCAGAATAATTATAATTTTATTGAATAATTTTCTAGAAAATATTCGGTACAGAACGGTACTCTTATCTAATATACAGTTACTGATAAGTAAGCTTTATCGCTCGGTCGCTAACTATTCCTTTAGCAAATTCTTTCATTTTAAAATGTAATCACAATTTTTCTCTCCTCTCATGAGGTCCATTTAAAAAATTCATCACACAAAAGCCCCCAGGATATTTTAAATAGGTAATTGGGAGACAAGTCGAAACAATGACTATTTGAAAAATCCGATATTGTGATGAATACACCATTTCATCTCCTTACTTCTACGAAAACTCGACACTTAACACTAAAAACAATATATTGTGCACTTTTGGCTACGAGAAAATAAATAATTGATTGTTCCTTCCATTGGATACAATCAAAATACAATAATTAATGAGGTCTCTTTGGATCCTTCATTAAAACAACTCCACAACTTCCATTCACGGGTGGCTTATGAGCAGACCCATAACTATAACAAATATACAAAATTTGACATATTATCCTTTTAGGATTCAAACAGTATTTGCAACAAATATAGATTTTCATCATTTTTCATGGTTATTACAAGTTTCGACTCTTTGTTCTGGCTTTTACATAAATTGGGTGAGAGTGTGATTTAACTTCAGTGACTTGACAATTGTCTACCGTTTGATTCGAGCAATTCCTTTTTTACGCTTAGTACGTTGTGTAAGAACAGGGTTACACTTGAAGTGATTTTTTTAATTTTTATCAATGCTGGTTACAAATATTATGCTTTCAAGATTATATTTATTAATTTGAGCAACAATAATAAATTTCATATTTGAAGGTAAGAATTTCATTTTCTTTTGAGCTTTTTAGAGATACATTTATATGACATAGAACATGCACATTTCGTGCAATTTAACATAAATATATATTTTTGGTTTCGTTTTTTACTTATAATTTCACATTAAATAATAGGTTACAATAATTAATAACAATATTGCTTTGATTCCATTAAAATTGACTCTATGATCTCGCACACATTGGTTGGTGTGACGAAGAAAATTATCGAACAGGCTTTGGCTCTGAATAGATTTTTCTATCGATTCTGTATTTCGAGGTTAGATTTACACATTTTTTCAAATAAACTTTGTTTATTTTCTTTCCTCCTATTCACTACTAACTTCATCTTATTTCTAATTTACAAATATTTTCTGTTGATAATATAATTCTTGTTTCTGTTTTTCAGTCGTGCGGATAGAACTAGGCGATTGTTTCTGTGATGACTGTAACATGATGCAGATGGCTTGATCAGGTTGGTAATTTTTAGAGTTGTTTTGTAGTTTTATTTTCTTGACTTAGAGTTGATAATAATTTCTTCATTTGATGTGGATTTATAATGTTTCCTTATTAGCTGAGATGCGGCGAAGTCTAGGTTATGTTGATTAGGCTGCAGTAGAAGGATGCTAGTCCGCATAGATGTGATTCGATGGGTAGGCTGTGATTATGAAGTGTTTGATAATTGGTGTATTCCACAAATGTAGTTTCCAGTTAATTAAAACATTATTTCTTTCTCAAGCCCCCATCTAAATTTGATTCCGGTGTTATTCAAGGTCCAATTCCGATTTGTGACTGTCCGTTTTATCAAACTTGGCTTAAAACGAATGTGTCTGCGGAGTAGGTGGATCTCTTCAGCCAATGTTGTCCTTCTTTGTTGACCGGTGACATGTAGTTTGACATTCTTAAACCTAACATGCCGGTGGTGTCTGTGTGTTTTTTCAAATAATCTTTTTCTTTTCTGCATGGTGGTGTACAGTCGGCTTGATTTTAACCGGACATGACTGCGGTGTGAATAGATTCTTCTTAATATTGTTTTCCTTTTTTCTTGAATGCTGGTAGAAGATTTGATGTAGGATTTCAGCCTAACATGACGGCGGTGTAAATAAACTCTATCAATGCTTTTTCTTTTCCACTGAACTGCTATTTTGCTTGTATGTTGTTTTGATTTATTGGTTTTTAGTTTCAGTTGTGATTTCGATTTGTTGTGGATTTTTGTTTTATTTCTATTGTTTGGCGAACTATCTTCATGAGTGCTGGGTTTTTCTGTTGCAGGTGCTGTCCTCGGTGGCTCGGAGATATGTGCGATCGGCGGTCCGGGCTGCTCTTCTACTCGGTGGGCAACGTCCTTGGACTCCTGGTGTCCAGCGCGCGGTGGTACGAGCTGTCTCTCCACCTGATGGATGTCGTCCTCAGCTTGGCGGGTGATGTCGTCCGGCTCCTCTCGGCGTTCTGCGGGGTGCGGTGCGACTTCAGTCTTGACATTCTCGGTGGGTTGGTTTTCCATACATGTGTCACGTTCGCTTGCTTGTTTGACTTTCACCTCCTTCATTGTATCCTTTTCCACATGTACATGTTCCTTTAGGCTGACTTTGATGTTAATTGTTTTTGTATGCATATCTTGGGATATCCCATCTAATCGATTATTGGTTTCCAAAATTGATTTATCCAGACACTCGGCTAATTTTTGATGGTATTATCTGTGTCACGGAATGCTCCATCCATCCGCTGACTCAACTTCTCCAAACCCTGTTCATTTACCTTCTTTGCTTCTTGAACTTCCTTTTTTAATTCTTCCTTTGCTTGTTTGTTATCTTCCTTTAGTTGTTTGTTGTCTTCCTTTAATTCTTCCTTTGTTTGGTCGCTTTTTTCATTTAAGTTGTTTATTGCTTCCTTTGTTTGTTTACTGTCTTTCTTTATTTCTTGAATTTCCTTCTTTAATTCTTCCTTTGTTTGTTCATTCATCTTGGCTATTGCTTTCAGGAGGGTGTCCATATCCATTGCGGGATCAGGTGTATGTCTAACTGTTACCTTCTGGTTCTTTATCCGAGCGACGGTACGAGAAATGGGAGTTCCTGTCTCTGGGACGTCGTCGTCCGTATGCTCTCCCGATGTTTCGTCTTCCGGCTCTTGGGCTGCCAACGGATCTTCCACTAGAATGCAGCTCTCTTCCACCTGCATCGAAGATAAATCATCCAGTACATTGGGATGGAAATCAGCGGATGCGGTGGCAGATGCGGATGGCGGCGAACAATCGGGTGAGATGTCCTCGGTGTCCGACAGACTTGGATTGACCTGGTCGTTTCCTGCCATGGTTTGCGGAAAAATAGCGCAACGAAAGTGTGCGGTGAATAAACGTGGAAATGTGGATGTGATATACAAAATAAGTGATAAGAAATCCAATAGAAATTGTTATAGCTTCGCAGTGAGTGAAATACAGAAAAAGTGGTTTAGCAATGTGTTCAGTGATAAAATGAATCAAGTTAGCAATATCGTTAACATAAAAATGATAATAACATACAGGATACAATGGATAATTATGCGATAACGAAGGTACGTCTCTTATAATTTATTATTATTATTATTATTATTATAAATATTTTACTCTGATAAGTTCTCGCCGCAATTCTATATAGGGCTAGTATTCTTCGCAAAATTTTATATAAAAGCAGTGATGCTCTGCTTGAATTATTCCGCAATTTATCTGTGATTTAGTTTGGCTTCCCTTTTTATGCCTTAAAAAATTTTAAAAATGTAAATAACTTTAATCCTCTTTTCCGTGAAATTCTATAAATTGTTTTATATAGACCTAATGTTCATAAAATAATATGACTTTTCTTATGGTATTTCTTATACCTATGACTTATGATATGACCAATCTTCGAATAACACAATACCGTGATAAAATTCTGAGTTCGATTTACCTCTAAAATTCATCAATCGATAAATTCTTTTCTGTTCAAAAATTGGGTATGGTACGTCTTGTTATTTTATATACAGTGACAGTTAATATTAAATTTGAAGAAATTCACAACCATAAATTTTTCAAAAAATTTCCCTTGTCAGCGCTATAGTATACTGAGCAACTAAATAATCTTCGTAGTCGATTATCCACCTCATCAATGCCTATCACTGTTGGGCGCCAAATCATGTGAAGCGGTATTTTACTCGCCTCACATACGTAGAGAAATTTGCCAAATCATGTAGTGCTGTATTTAAATGCCTCACGTTGGGCAGGCAAATCATGTAAAGCGTTTTTAACGGCTTCACATATGTAGAGTGAATCTTGTACTAAATCAACAGTGTTGAGGTTATAAATTTTGCAATTGCGTGCGTGGACGCTGAGTGTACACCAGACTGATTGATTCACTACAAGATTCAATACAATTGTCGGAATCGCGGGAGGCCTAAACGCTCGCTCACCCTTGATTCTTCTAATGACAGATTGTATAATGATGAAATTTTTATAAGTAGTGTAGCGACGCTAAACACTGAATACGGATACCTTAAAATTATTACCTGTGAAGAATGAGCATAGAAAATCATACAGGTCGAGCAAAAATCCCGATGTAGATAATTTACGGGACTGCGTCTCTAATAAGTTCTGAAGGATTAAAAATACGGTATTTGGACCAAATATCGTTCAGAATATACTTCGAGAACAGAGTCTTGTCGGGTTTTAAGCTCTATTGTAGGAAATTATATGATCTCCGGCTGCATCTGCTGTACTGTTGATCTGTTCGCTCCTAAGTCGAGGTTGGTAACAGATAAAAGCTGATATATGAGCAGTAAGGACAAAGAATAAATATCACGATCTGACCCCACTCGCTACATCCACTTAGACCTGTTCCATATCCAGCTTAATTCAATTATTTCAATGATCGTATTCATCGGTTCTTGATGAGATAGAACGTATCAGACACAATAATTGACAGGCTTAAGAAATAATCGAACTCAGAAAACGAATTAACAAAACTGGGATATATTATAATAAAATATATGATCTCACAGTGCAGATTCAGAATTAAATTCACAGATGATAATAATTTAGCATTGACAAAAAGAGTTAAAAATGTTCTTGTGCTTGCATGACACCATGCGTGATTCGACAGAATTTTACAATTGATAAAATGAACAGTTTTGAAAAAATAGTGAAAAAATGAATTATAAAATATTTTTTTAAAATGCTCGGGGTCGTGGTTCTGGCAGCGGAGGATAGCTAATCAACTACAAGTTCATATAAATTAAATATTGAACAAATTCTAGGCTCTTAACAACTAATAAGCGCTTGTCGGCGTGGCCAATAATTTAACGAAGAAAAATTTATGTTTCTGCACTGAAATATTTTCGAAGCGTAGATTGGGGCCCCTTTAAACTTATAACTCACGTGAAATCCTTGGCGGTCGTGGTTTTCTTCTTAGATCAAAATCGTTTGATCGGCAGCGGGTCCAGGCTTCGGTTTCAGCACGTGGGGAATTTTAATTTAATATTTCCTTCACAAATTAATTAAGGGATGATTTAACTTTAAACTTTTAATTTATCGATTGATGAAAAATAGATTTACAAATAACAATTAGAATAGCCTAAAATATTGGCTCACAATAGAACATATAAAATTGAACGAAATTTTTACGAATAGGTCTTGGTAACTATAAAGAGATCTGAACGGTGAGGATTTCAAAAGGGAAGTGCTGTCTTTTTCTCTAAGCTTCTTGGCTAGACCTTTCTTCTGAGAATCTCGATGTAATAATTTGCATGAAAAATTTGCCATTGGTAGAATGATTGTGACGTAGACGTGACGTCAGTGGCAGGCAGTAGAATATAATGTCTTTAATTACAATAATATTCAATTTATGTAATTCTTAAAACTGCTTAATCTTCTAGACATAGTTCCTCTCATACAATGTACATGTGCTAGCGTATATGATAAGGCAGGTTTGTTGTCTGATAGTAGATTAACATGTGTTGCTTTCAAACGATCACCTTTTGGTGCTATTTCTATGCACTATGATTGGCTTAGGCTTGCCAAAGAGATTAATTACCATGTGGTTCAGTTGAAGTAATAATTAATAAATTATATTCTTATACAATTTTTATTATGTCTGAGACTGTTATAATTAATTTCTGCTGTTTTTATCAATAATATACTGTTCATGCTATGACCTAGTTAGTTACAATAAGACCTGACATTATAATATAATTTCTTAAGTAATAAATAATTTCAACGATAATACATACATTTTATTTTTTATTCGAAATTCTTGGTCCTTTATTGATAGTTTTATAATTTTAGAAATGATATATACCTTGCGTGAAACTGGCGTGACATTTGACAATACTTTGAATCAGTCAGCTGCGTTCGAACTGCTTTAAAAACATCTGATTGATAGTAAACAAAGTGTAACCTCAAAATTCAATGAGCAATTCATAAATAATTCGTGCTTTATTTGCAGAATAATTATAATTTTATTGAATAATTTTCTAGAAAATATTCGGTACAGAACGGTACTCTTATCTAATATACAGTTACTGATAAGTAGCTTTATCGCTCGGTCGCTAACTATTCCTTTAGCAAATTCTTTCATTTTAAAGGTAATCACAATTTTTCTCTCTCTCATGAGGTCCATTTAAAAAATTCATCACATAAGTAATAATTAATAAGTAATAAGTATAAGTAATAGTAATAAGTAATAAGTAATAAGTAATAAGTAATAAGTAATAAGTAATAAGTAAAAGTAATAAGTAATAGTAATAAGTAATAAGTAATAGTAATAAGTTATAAGTAATAAGTAATAGTAATAAGTAATAGTAATAAGTAATAAGTAATAAGTAATAGTAATAAGTAATAAGTATAAGTAATAAGTAATAAGTAATAAGTAATAAGTAATAAGTAATAAGTAATAAGTAATGAGTAATAAGTAATAAGTAATAAGTTACAAGTTACAAGTTACAAGTAACAAGCAACAAGCTACAAGTTACAAGTAGCAATTAACGATCAACTAGTAACAAATTACAAGTAACAAGTAACATGTGACAAGTAACATGTAACATATATAACAAGTAACAAGTTGAAAGTTACAAAGAAATAAGTAACATGTAACATATATAACAAGTAACAAGTTAAAAGTTACAAAGAAATAAGTAACAAGTAACATGCAACAAGTAACATGTAACAAGTAACAAGTGGCATGTAAAACTATAATCACAGCATATAACAAGTAACAAGTAGCATGGAATTTTCGTAAAAAGGAAAGAAAAACTTTAAATCTAACAAGTAACATAGAATTTTTGTAAGAAAGGAAAACAATGACTCCAAATAATGTAACAAGTAACAAAATATTTATTAAGAAGAATCAACTTTGTTAGATTCTAAGCTGATCAGCTGAAACAAGCTGATCAACCTTTTCTTCATTCAAATAACTCAAATTTTCCCAACAAACTTATATCTTCTCTTCATTGACTACTTGCTGGTTACCCGTGCTCCGTAAGGGTCTGATGAAAACTTGACAAACTGAAGACTATACTTACTGAAATCTTGAAGAATTCGAAATAGGCCTATAATCCTGTCTTCGTTACACTCGTCATTATGAGGGCAATTACAAGAATTACAAGGATGGATTTTAGTGAGATGGATGGAGCGGATGGATTCCACGTTATAATGGCAGTATTTGATTAATTTTGGTGTTGATATATCCTTATAATTCGACAAAGTAGATGATGCATATCAAATATGTATTGTATGATTCATACATATTTGTATATTGTATGATTCAATTGTACGAAACACACTCTAGTTACTATCTCTCAAAAATCGTCAGGTTATTATGCCGGGCTCTGTATATGGTAACTTGTCAAGCAGTCTCTTTAAAGTTCGCTCAAGGTAGCTTATTTATTCAATAAACGTCTATTCTATTGGATAGTGCTCAATCTAGTCAAAAGATAGATGTTTATCTCCTTTGAAATGGAATGAAAAAAATTCTCTATTAGGTGGAGCTAGGACTTATTAAGTCCTCTTTACCACTTAACCTCGAAATAATGTCCAGCTTGTATTCGTATTATACGGGTATAAATTTGAGGGTTGTTTAGATTTATCTATGAATAAGATTCTATATACATTCTTTAAGGCTGTGCAAAGGCTAAAAATAAACTTTCTACTCGTTATATTTTTCAAAGATTTTCGATTTGTATATCATCAAGCTATCAAAATGAAAAAGTTTTCTCAGGAAAACATTTTTTTCCGATCATTACTTTCTGAGATATGAGCGCCTGAAGTTTGAATTTTTGGGACAGAACATTTCAAATTTGGTAAGATAATAATCCATGAGATTTATAGGATGGATTCTTCGTGGTATTGTTGATCTAGTAAAACAAAAATTTTCACAAAATATCAATTTTTGAAAAAGTTATTCAATTCACCAAAAATAACTCAACTAGGAGTTATTTTTGGTTATTGTTAGTAAATTCAATATCTAGGCCTATCTTAAGAATTAATATTTTCAGAGAATTTTTGTTCCACTAGATCAACAATACCATGAAGAATACATGCTCTGAATATCATGGATATATATCTTACCAAATTTGAAATGTTCTGTCCCAAAAATTTGAACTTTAGACGCTCATATCTCAAAAAGTAATGATCAGAAAAAAAATGTTTTCCTGAGAAAACTTTTTCATTTTGATAGCTTGATGATATAAAAATCGAAAAACTTGGAAAAATATCACGAGTAGGAAGTTTATTTCCAGCCTTTGTACAGCCTTAACAAAAATTTAGATTCAATTATAGAAGAAGACGTTTTGAGACACACTCAATCTATTTACAAATATAATTCTTTGAGATGAATTATTTCATATGAATTTAGATTCAAAATAATTATAGGGAAGGATGATTCAGGAAATACTTACCTGGCCATTAGAACATGTCCACACTTCCTTTTTCATAATAGTGAAAGCATCTTTAAGCAAGTCAATGTCCAGTAGAAACATTTCACCATCTATGTACTCTATAACTCTCGGAACGTAGTCCAAGAGTGATTTCGAATCTCTTGAGTTTTCAATGTCACACCTGTAAACATAATACCAGAGAAAACTCTGACGTCAGTGACACAGTAAAAAATATTTTTAAGGAAGAATGTTTATATAGAGTTGTTGATTTTTCAAATCAACTTCCTAGATTATATAAAAAGGTTAATTTGTTCATTACTCTAAGCATCATACTACTGTATATAACCTTTTTCTATTCTCTGAAGCTTATTAATTTTGTAACTTTTAAATTCTTTATAACTTCAAATTCGTGTAACTTTGAAAGTTCAGCATGTAAAATAAAGATACCAGCATCTTTCCATCCTCCAATTGAGTTTCGTCAACAAAGGTGGTCAAGTCATATACATTCCAGTATTTGGATGATGGTCCCTAAACATATTTTCAAGTAATGGGAGTCCATTACTACTGCATTATGCCTCCTCCATTGACAAATCTAAATATTTATCTATCTTCTATCCATATATAAGACGAGATGGTGTCTGTCTTTCTGTCTGTTTGTATGTGAGCTCATCACGCTTGAAATACTTGACTGATTAAGCTGTAATTCTTCACAAAGATGATCGTTCTGAAAATCCTTCAAGGATAAGCACTATCTACCTTTAAAGTTCATATGCTTTTTTTATGAAGGAAGTTTCCATTATTTAGTTTTCAACAAATCAGAAGTTATAATCATTATAAAATGTATTTTGTCTGGAATCGCAGTAGGATGTGTCCTCAACTGTCGCCTGCTGCAAGCGAGTCTCTAATTTTTGTACAGGCCCGACAGTCGAGACCAGCGACATTCGAGGCCAGCGACGGTAGAGGATTCCTGAAAAAGTGGCCTCAAATGTCGCCTGCGTTAGGCGACAGTTGAGGCCACTCTAATTTTCGTACAATCCGACAGTCGAGGCCTAAGACCGTAGAGGACTGTATAACAGTCCTCTACGGTCGTAGGCCTTGAATGTCATCGGTCTCGACTGTCGCGCCCTCGAATGTCGTCGGTCTCGACTGTCCCCCACAAAAGCCAGTTCAATTTTAATACTGATTAATTCGACGTGAACTAATAAGAGAAGACTATTTTAAAAAGACGGTTTCTCTGATTGGTTCCCATGGAATTAATCAGGATTAAAATTCAACCGGCTTTTGTGCAACCGGCACATAGACTACTTATATAGTCATATAAGAAGATTGTTGTTTTATCCTGATAAATATTTGTTTTCTCTGTTACAGGGAGGTCCACGTTATAATGGGAGTATTTGATTAACATTGGTGCTGCTCTCCTTGTCTATCATTTGACAATGCAGATCCTTTCGACAATGCACTATCCTTTTCTGGTTCCACTACGTTGCCGGATCGTTTGCAACAATGTAAGAATATAATTTGTCAAAAAATATGCAATCTTAATTATGAAAGATCATTGTTCAAGTATTGGAAAATATACTACTTTTTTGACGAATTGAATATACTGTAATTTATTATTTCAAACAAGAATGAAAAGTTTATGTTACATCAGATTTACCGGCAAGGCAGGAAATCCGCGAAATTGTTGGTGAAGGAAAAATGGAAAGATGAGGAATAAAGGCACAAGGAATGAAATTCACCTATTTCAAGAACAGAAATGAGTGGCCAATCACAAGCAAGTTCCATATTTTGACATCTACTAGGACACGCCTCCAACTTCCCCTTCTTCCTCCTGATTGGTCGACACTTCCAGCGTTCCAACAGTGTCTGTTTCCGGATTCGGCCGCTAGATAGCACCTGGAGCTGGGTTGAAGTTTACCACATGATGCTTGGACCGATGGCAAGAATACTCCAAACTTTATATCTGCATAAGTAACTTGCAGACGTGGATATTGATTTTTAAAAGTGGAAAAAAGAGGTAGAAGAAGAAGAAATAGAAGAAGAAGAAGAAGAAGAAGGGGGAGAAGAGATCAAACAGATGATGGAGAAGAAGAAGAGATTAAGAAGATGACGAAAACAAAAGAAGATGAGTGTTGGCCGAGGAGGAGGAGAAAGAAGAAGAAGAAGAAGAAGAAGAAGAAGAAGAAGAAGAAGAAGACGAATGTAGATGATGAAGATGAAGAGGAGTGAAGAGGAGGAAGAAGAAGGACGTGGAGAAGAAGAAGAAAAAGGAGGAGAAGAAGACTGAGAATCATTTTAATAATTTCCTTTTTGTATCTGAATGAATAAATAAATGATTATCATTGAGAGGTCTGTTGCTCACCATATTTGAGTGGAAGCTGGAATTTCTGACGACGCTTTTGAGCCTATCTGGAACACTCTAGAACCTTTTTCGAAAGTCACTGTGCGAATTGAATCTGGGTAGCTGATTCTTTTCAGTGGATATTTATATTCAGGTCCATTTCTTGATACTGTTTTTTTGTCCTTCCCCTCTTGTTCTGTAAGGGTGAGTCCTAACCATATATCCTGTAAGACTGCATTTCCTCTACAATATTCACAGCACATGCAAAAGAGAGAAAGATTTAATATTAGTTTTGGCAATATTAACAATATTTATCACTAGCAGGTCACTCGTGCTCTAATTAAAACTTGACATACTGAAAAATTTAACATTCTGAAATTTGAAGAATTGAAAATAGGCCTATAACAATCCTTGGTAAATCAAGAATCTACATACAAGATTTCAAGTTAATCAGTCCACGTGATGATGCATCATTTGAGAATTTCCTATCCCCCACATGTATAAGCCAATTCTTTCCTTCATTATGTTATTAACCGAACGTAGTCAGGTCTATGTTTCAACTCCATTTGCTTTTGTCGATTTTTTGCTTGTCGATTTTGCTTTTTTGCTCGATTAGTATGTAACGCGATTACGGCCAAACGCGTTGATATAATTCGATGAGATTTGGCAGGAATATTCCCTTTTGAACTGCCCGTCGTGTATACACAAGGTTTTTTAAAATTTTGCATTTTAAGGATGATATGGAAGTAAAAGGAATTCCTATATCACTATATATCACTATATATATCATCTACTCTGAAGATGGGATAATCAGGCTATTAATCATAATCAATCAGCTGACAAGTGGTTACACAGATGTCTGGAGAAGCCAGTCTATTTCTGTATTTCTATAAGGTCTATGGTTTCAATCAAAGACCTTAAAGAGCTATGCATCTTTTTCACCTTTTTACCGCCTAGGTCTTTTTATCTTTAAGGTCTTCGGTTTCAATATTTTGTTTTTCAGCCGTGGTACTATTATGCGTGCCCATCAGTATCAAAATATTCTCACATTCGAAAAAACTAATTTAATAGGTGATTTAAAATGATCAAATGAACTAAATAATGCTGAAAAAATTATAATATTAATTTTTGATTGTAATAAATGAATTTTCATCAGATAGAAAGATTATCAAGGAGCTGGATGATTCATATCATAAATATAGAATACAATTCAAACGTGAACTGAGTTTGTTAACTTTTAAAACAGGTGACATCGGGTACTTGTGAATGAGAACACTGCATGAGGTCTACTGTTCACAGAACTACTAGTAGATTATAGATGATAATATTCAGGCCTACTCTCCAAGTAGTTGTGAAGTAGTCATTGTGGTGGCTATCCATACTAAATAGAAAGACCAGATATCATTATTCGACCACAATTTTATTTAAAAAATTATATACTGGTTTCGGTTGTTACACCATTACCAATCTCTGTTAAACTAAAACCATATAGCACAAGAAGATAATGATTATCTCATCATACAGGGCGTCTATGTTCCGATCTTCAATTACAACTTAAGTTAATAGTCCTAGTAGTTCATTGTTGTAAAGTTTTGTGACGCTGGTAGTCTCTTATACGCAGCTGTTCTTACCCCAACAATACAGTAATAATAGACAGAAGTCGACTACAGTAATCAGCTTGGGTTAACAAAGAATCGGCTTGAAATTCGGAACATAAACGTCATACCGTAAATACACGTCCATACACGTACTATAAACGTCCTATGGGATATCTTCTCATGCTATCTTTTCTTAATGCTGAAACTGGATTGGAAAGCAGCAGTATTATGATAACACTCGAGCACTGCTATTGGTGGAAGCCATGACCTGTCAAGGTGAACGTCTGTCATTGGCCTAGACAAGCCTCACACCTCATAGCCGTTCATATAAACGTTACAAATTATGGGGGAGGGGCTTGTCTAGGCCAATGACAGGTTTTCACCATGATAGGTCACGGCTTCCACCAGGAACTGTACTCGACTGTTTGTATAAATACTGTGCTGCTCTTTTACTTCAATTCTAGTTCAACATAGATTGATAATGGTGTAACAACCGAAACCGGTATCTCATTTCTAATAAATCTATGGTTGCACAATATTTATTTGTATGAAATGAGTTGAGACGTGAAGAAAATATGTGAAAATATGCCAAATAATGTGAAATTTCAATCTTTTCATGCCAGCACATGTGGCTGGATATATTCAAATCGACAACTCGTGCTGCCAAATTGAACACATCCTGTTATATGGACGTGAATTGAAATATTGGAATTCTGAACAATTTGGCAACAGGGATATTGTCTGAAAGTCTCAACTTATTTCATACATATTTTAGTATTTCCATTTAGTATGGATAACTACGATAATAATCACAACTATTCAGAGAGTAGGCCTAAGTAGGTCTCTGTCTCATACAGTATATTCAGTCTGACAATATCTACACCTGGTTGCACAAGAGCCTGTCAACTATTAATCCCGATTAAATGCCACGAGAACCAATTAGAGGAGCCATCTTCTCAGAAAACCCTTCTCTGATTGGTTCTTGTAAGATTCAATCCTGATTAAAATCTAGCAGGCCTTTGTGCAACCAAACGTGATTGGAGCATTTGTACTCTTCCATTAGAAACTATAATGAATTGACTTCATCAACTGTATTACAATTAAATTATTACAGTATTACATAGAAATTATCTAATCAACTCATAATCTAATAAGTATATAATTTTATGATTCCCATTAACTTATAATCTAATAAATTCACTCACCCTCCAAGGTTTTCAAGCCCGTTGAAAGGCATGTTTCCACTCATCCAAAACTCGGACTTCAGCTTTACTTCTCTTTCTGCTAGAGATATACTCGCATCTGGAAAATGCAAAAGATTATGCTGAGTCATGATACTAACAAAAATAGTTTGTAAACAATTGAAATAATCAATTTCTCAACGCTAACAGTAATCTGCAATAGATTGTAATGGTGTATTCTATAGAAGTGAGGAAGATTCTGAAATCATGATTTGAAATAATAAAGTACTGTTGAGAAGGAAAAATATGATGCACTATCAGGTAACCCGAGCTTCGCGAGGGTCTAATTGGAAACTTGACAAACTGGAAACTTGATCTACTGAGATCTTAGTATTTGAAATAGGCCTACAAATTGGAATAGATCATCCTCGGTAAATCAAGAATGAATATGCGAAATTTCATGCTAATCAGTCCAGTAGTTCAGACGTGATGATGCGTCTTATGTTCCAAATTCCATTGTTAACTCAAGCCGATAGTCCTGGTATAGATTTTTGGTGAAGATGTATGACGCTGTCTTTCATATACTTTCATATACTACACTCCTACACTCCGGCCTGAGCATTAATAATAGACAGTAGTCGACTGTAATCTTAACAGCAGAGCTAACAGAAAATCGGTTTGAAATTTGGAACTTAGACGACTTATACCATGAGTTATCTTCTTATACTATATTCTTTCTATGTTAGTAGTATCATAGAGGAACAATAGCGTAAGTAGATATCCCATGGTATAGGGAGTTTATGTCGTAGCTTTTACTGTTATCTCAAGCCGATAGTCCACGTAGTTCTTTCCCTTGAAGCTGTGTGACACTGGTAGTCTCTCATACTGTGCCGTTCATACACTCTCACCCCAACAAAACAGTAAAAATGGATAACAATCAACAGTAATCGGCTTGAGATAACAGTAAAAGTTACGACATAAACTCCCTATACCATGGGATATCTACTTACGCTATTGTTTCTCTATGGTAGTATGTAGGCTTTGCTATCATGTGCTGCTAGCTGCCAACATAATGCTTCTAGTTAGGAGTACATAAGTCAATCAGTTAACACCAAATGTAATACCAACTAGTGGTGTAGCCAGGAAAAAAATTCTGGGGGAATCATAACATATTGGAGTAGAAAGCACTTGAACTTTGTGGGAGACACCGGGGAAGTGTGGGGGGTGTGGATTACCCCCCACCAAAGGGTGGTCCGGGACCATCCCCCGGAAAATTTTGAAAATATACCTTCAATTTGGTGCAATTTTACACAATTTCCACTTGAAAACAAACATTCTATTCCGGTTTTTTTGGTGATCGGTAGACCACTTATTATTTCGATTTTCCCTTGAAAATTTCATAGGCCTATTGGTTTTTGATTTGATATCAAATAGAATGGAATGGAGTAGAAATTTATTTTTCATTCAATTGTTTAAAAAAATATTGATTTTGTAGAAGGCATACTCATTATTGTTCTGATAACAAGCTGGGATGCTTAAATTTTGGCTCCAATAAAGCACCATTTCAACCAACTTTATATGCTCAGTTTCAACTTGATTAACAATTTTTTTCAAATTTACTTAATTATTACTTGAGTATTCAAACATACATTTTTTTGTGGGGGGTGAAACATTATTTTCAAATATTAGAGGGATAAAAGGGGGATAAAAGGGATTTCCCCAATAATTCATCCGAGAATCATACGCAAATGCCTTCCATACCTCCTCTCTTCAGTTTTTGTCCATATTCAAAAAATTAACAAACTACTTTATTCACTTTTCAATTTTGCTCACTCAGATATATCGTATGTTGATTCGATGGATTCCAGTACCGTACATCCTTTATTTTTAAAATAGTCTTTTCAGCCACCAGTTCGACCCACACTTTCGAGAGGATTGGATCATAGATAAATTTATTGGCATCCTTTATCAAGTGCTGTTCAGTTACAATTCTTCGAATGGGCTCCACCTGAGATGATAATGACGATTATTTTGCAGGTATTAGTACATAGATTCATTCATCAGGCACTATCATCACAGAATTTGAAAGAAAAACTGACGCTCTCCCAAAAAAACTCTTCCTAGGTAATTTAGGAGATGCATTTTGATTTTGAAAATGCATTTAAGGAAATGCAATTTATGAAACTTATTTTTTAAAAGCAGATGTTTGGATATGGAATGACGTCAGCTACACCGGAAATTTAGCACAAACATGCGCGTGACTCCTACCGTCTTCTTCTATATACCGTGATTGAAACTATAGACCTTAATATGGAAATACAGTAATAGACTGGCTTCTCCACACATCTGTGTAACCACTTATCAGCTGATTTATGATGAATAATTCTATAGTCTGATTTTTACTTTACTTGCCCTATTACCATAGGTAAGGAAAGTATTGCTTTCCGAAAAAAATTGAGGTACCCCAATTTCTAAATTTCTATACGTTTCAAGGTCCCCTGAGTCCAAAAAAGTGGTTTTTGGGTATTGGTCTGTATGTGTGAGTGTGTGTGTGTGTGTGTGTGTGTGTGTGTGTGTGTGTGGTGTGTGTGTGTGTGTGTTGTGTGTGTGTGTGTGTGTGTGTGGTGTGTGTGTGTGTGTGTGTGTGTGTGTGTTGTGGTGTGTGTGTGTGTGTGTGTGTGTGTGTGTGTGTGTGTGTGTGGTGTGTGTGTGTGTGTGTGTGTGTGTGTGTGTGTGTGTGTGTTGTGTGTGTGTGGTGTGTGTGTGTGTGGTGTGTGTGTGTGTGTGTGTGTGGTGTGTGTGTGGTGTGTGGTGTGTGTGGTGTGTGTGTGTGTGTGTGGTGTGTGTGTGTGTGTGTGTGTGTGTGTGTGTGGTGTGTTGTGTGTGTGTGTGTGTGTGGTTGTGTGTGTGTGAGTGTGTGTGTGTGTGTGTGTGTGGTGTGTGTGTGTGTTGTGTGTGTGTGTGTGTGAGTGTATGTGCGTCTGTGTACACGATATCTCATCTCCCAATTAACGGAATGACTTAAAATTTTGGAACGTGAGGCCCTTACAATAAAATCTGGTGTGGTACACTCACACAACTTTCCTTGCTCATATTCGAAACTACGATCAGACTTTTGTATATGTGTATATATAATTGTTTTCAGAGTACTTTTTCCTTTCTGTAAATTTTGAAATTCAATTATTTTTTCAGTCGTCATTTTTTTAAAGTCGTCAAAACAGCTGTTCTACAGATGAAATATCTCGACTATGTGTTCTTTTTATGAACTGCTCTACCTACCTATCTCATGCACGAGAAGGAGGTTACAAAGTCCATTTCTCAAGGATGGGGTGGACCCCCCATTAGTTTCCCAGAATGGAGACTCATGCCAGTTAATAGAGCTGATAAATAACTATACAGAGTATGAATTTGAAAAAAATCGTCAAGTTATTTTGAAAAAATCGTGAAAAACATGGTTTTTTAGTAATTATCCGCCATTTTTCTCAAGAATATTACGGAGCTCCTGCAATTTTCCAAGGGAAAACTCATGTCATTTGATAGGACTTATGAATAGCTACCCATGGCTTGAATTTGAAGAAAATCGTTAGAGCCGTTTTCGAGAAAACCGTGAAAAACCTGGTTTTTGGTCATTATCCGCCATTTTTCTCAAGAATATTACGGAGCTCATGGAATTTTCCCAGAAATGAGACTCATGCCAGTTGATAGTGCTTGAGAACATCTATCCATGGTATGAATTTGAAGTAAATCGTTAGAGCAGTTTTCGAGAAAACGGTGAAAAACATGGATTTTTAGTCATTATCCGCCATTTTTCTCAAGAATATTACGGAGCTCCCGAAATTTTCCCAGAAATGAAACTTATGCCAGTTGATAGGGCTTAAAAATAGCTATCCATGGTATGAATTTGAAGAAAATCGTTGGAGCCGTTTTCGAGAAACCCGTGAAAAACATGGTTTTTTAGTCATTTTCCGCCATTTTTCTCAAGAATAGTACGGAGCTCCTGTAATTTTCCCAGAAATGAGACTTATGCTAGTTGATAGGGCTTATAAATAGCTATCCATGATATAAATTTGAAGAAAATCGTTAGAGCCATTTTCGAGAAAAACGTGAAAAACATGGTTTTTTAGTAATTATCCGCCATTTTTTCCGCCATCTTGAATTGAATTTTATTGAATTTCTTATTGTCGGGTCCTCATGGTATAGGGACCTTAAGTTTAAAATTTCAAGTCGATCGGTTGATTAGGAATGGAGTTATCGTGTTCACAGACATACACACACACACACATACACACATACACACACACAGACCAATACCCAAAAATCATGTTTTTGGACTCAGGGGACCTTGAAACGTATAGAAAACTTGAAATTGGGGTACCTTAATTTTTTTTGGAAAACAATACTTTCCTTACCTATGGTAGTAGGGCAAGGAAAGTAATAAGGATCCGACACGAACAATTTCGATCAAATGCGATTCAAGATGGCGGCTAAAATGGCGAAAATGTTGTCAAAAACAGGGTCTTTCGAGATTATCTCGAAAACGGCTCCAACGATTTTGATTAAAGTTATACCTGAAATAGTCATCGATAAGCTCTATCAACTGCCATGAGTCCCATATCTGTAAAAATTTCAGGAGCTCCGCCCCATCTATGCAAAATTTGATTTTAGATTCTCAATTATCAGGCTTCAGATACAATTTGAACAAAGCATGTCAGGTGGAAAAAATCCAGCATGAGAATCTCTACAACTAATGTTCAGTAATATTTTCACCTAAAATTGAAAATAAGCTCGAAATTCGAGAAAATGTGATTATCCAATTGCAAACTGTTGGCAACTATTGATTCTATTAAATGATTCACTATGAAGAGATAGCACACCTTGTGTGTCTTCAGCGTTATTACCCTGTCACTAGCTGGCTAAAATCTTTGAATAGTAGACTTGAGATGCGCGGGAACACTAGCGTCAGGTGATCAATTTTCCTAACGGCAAGGAAAGTTGTGTGAGTGCGCCACACCAGATTTTTACTCTAATATTGGCGTATGAAGGAGGCTCCTTTTTCCTATTATATTATCCTTGAAATGCAAAAGTTCCAAAAACCTTGTATATTACGTCGACGAGCAATTAAAAAAGGAACATACCTGTAAAATTTCATGAAAATCTATTACCGCGTTTCGCCGTAAATGCGTAACATATAAACATTTATAAATTTGAACATTGAAACATTCAAAACATTTAAACATCAAGAGAAATGCCAAACCGTCGACTTGAATCTTAGACCTCACTTCGTTCGGTCAATTATTATTCATACTTTTAATTTAGGAATTTTTCATAAAAAGTAGGCAACATTCACGCTACAAACTTAATGAAAGAGTACAATGTGAAAAGACAACAATGTGGCTGACATGGGAGGAGCCATTGTTCGAATAAGATCATTGGAAAAACTGTGTTCCGCCTGTTTCGGATGGACACGTTAAGGCGTCGGTCCCGTCTGCCTGAAAAGCAATCGTTAGGTCATGTCAGAGGCCCTGAAATTGATCAGTTGCGATCTGAAAACTCTGACACCAGACTTGAGCCAGCCAGGTCATTCGAAATTATTATTATTATTGGAGAAACTCACTTGATTTGGGATTTTGCATTGCCATACTTCACGCACCACCCATTTGAAATATTTCGATTGTTTATAATTTTCTTTCATACCAATTTGCTCTTCTCTTGTCTCAGATGCTCTGCTTTTTTTGATGGAAATTTTGACTACAGGATGCATCTTTTCGTTGGCCAAGAATTCACATCTGCGATATGAACAATCAAATTAGAACTAAAGTGAAGTTCACGTTATAATGACAGTAGAGAAAGATAGGAGAACAACGTTGCCGATCCTCTGTCTTGTCAATGCCTTCTATGGAGGGTAACTAATACTGATTGATGTAATATTAACAGCTCATTGTCGTTTAGAATAATCAATTATATTTTATCAAGCAATAAATCATATTTTTCAATGATTCCATAATGAATCTTCGTAATCAAGATTCAATATTTTGTTAATTAATTAATAATTTCACATTGTTAAAAGACGATCTGGCAAGAGAGCAAAGCGAGAAAGAGATAGCGCTATCCGCTTTGTTGAATGATAAGGAAAGCAATACAATTGCCAATCAAACACTGTCATTATTAAGGTGCGTACAGATATACGCGCCGCGAACATGAGCAATTCACTTTTAATCAGCTGACTATATCTGTATTTTTACCGAAACGGTAAGATACAGATATAAAAAGCTTGGCATCAGCTGATTAAAAGTGAATTGCTCATGTTCGCGGCGCGTATATCTGTACGCACCTTAACGTGGACCTCACTATAGCACAAGGTTACCTTATATTTTTCTCTTCCTCTGTCATTTTGACGATGTATCTATTATACAGATAAAATATATTAAGAATAATTGTTCAAGGGTGCAATTGAAAATAAATTGATAGCTGATGCAACACCTTATAGCCACAGAAATGAAAGAACAAAAACTGTCCCTTCTTCTGTACTATAGAATAAAGAAAAGTTTTAGTTGTTGTGGTGAATGAACACGGCTTCTTAAAACCTTGTGTATTTTTTGTATGTTCTGATTTCTTTGTTTTGTTAGGTTTTTGTACATTCTATTTTTTGTTGTTTATGCTTTTTCTGTGAAGTGATTATGATTTTTCTTTGACTGAAAACTGAATTGAAAATTGTCCTATAACCTATATAACCTATAAGTTAATCAGTTCGGTAGTTGAGACGTGATGATGCGTCATTTGTGAATTTCCTTATCTCGTTCGTGTAGCCTATAGGTCTAAGCCAATTCTAACCTTTATACTATTATAGATTATCTAGTGATTCATTTATTGTTATTGGTTGTTTATTGTACGTTAGAAGCTAATGTCAAACGGCTATTTTTTGTTGGAAGCTGATAACACAACTTGCCTGACGAGCATGTGTGTACACACAGGCTCAACACACGTGTTCTATCGTTAGTGGACGACACCCTTTGGAGGAAAAAATAATCAATTATTGGAATTATTCTGAGATTACTTACTCAATGACTTCATTAAAAGTTATTAATTCGGTAAGTGTTGGCGTGATGTCCATAGTTATCTGGATTCCATCCGTTGATGGTTTGAAGTTAATTGTCTTCTCAGATTTTGTTTGACCTCCACCAGTCGGCACCAAGTTTAGTGGATCGTAATCTCTCATTTGTAGACTCCTTGGGCTATAGCTATTGCCACCAATGAAAGCGGCAGTATCGTCTATCGTCTTTTGAATTGATTTTATTCTAAAATAAATTATTATCAATAACATAGAGATACTATGAGATGTATCATATTGTATTAATACTGTATCATTTTGTGGTGATAATGTATCATTCATGGTTATAGAGAGAAGATAGCATAAGTAGATATCGGGATATCCCATGGTAAAGGTCGTTTATGTTCCGAATTACAAGCCGAATACTGTCGACTACTGTCTATTAAGAATGTTTTGGCCGGGTGAGAGTGTAAAGGTGCGTACAGACTTTCGCTCTGCTCCACAACCGAACTTCACTCCAGCAGAGCGATTGATGATCGACCGGGGAGCAAGAGTAGATCGACCGGGGAACGCGAGAAGAGCTAACATCTTCCGTAACGTTCATAATCGGTGCGACTGCCGAGCGGGGGCGGAGCGACTTCGGTGCGATGGAGGAACGAGGGCGGTACGAGGGCGGAACGTGCTCGGTGCGGGTTGGAGGCGCGTATATGTGTACGCAGCTTTAGAACGGTACAGTATGAGAGACTACCAGCGTCACATATAGCTTTTCCAAAAATATCTACTAGGACTTCAGTTAACAATGATATTTGGAATATAAACACCCTATACCATGGGATATATTATTATGTTATCTTTTTTCCATGGCAATATACACTACAATTAGATAGATTGGTTTGATTATTCACATTTATAAAATTCACAATCAGGTTTACATGAGCAATGTAGGATCTTCTGACCACTTCAGCAAAAATAGCTTAAATTATTCTGAGAGACTTACTCGCTTTCACCACTCATTTGGGGTGTAAGAGGGGGCTGTGATTTATAACTGCGTGAGGTCTACATTAACTTGACAGTTCAAAGAATTTCTCACTTTTTACTGTTCACAGAACCACTAGTTAATTTAACCTACAATGAATTACCTATATTATATTTTCTCACAGGTTGTATAAATTGTTGAATTGTTTAAGGCAGTATATTGTTAAAAACTATGGCTCGAGAAATACAGGTGAGAAAACTTGTTATCACAGAACAGTTTCGTTTGTAGCCAGTGTATAGTTTACTGTTATAGTATTACATGTTTTTGATTGGATTGTCCATCGTCATCACCATCTTTCATTTCAAGTTTGGAAAATTCTTTATAACTTGGTATTTAATTGCATTGCTATAGTGTATCTACCTTTTAGTTTTACTAACTTTTAGTCATTAATTACATAACTGGCTGTTTCTGCAGCCAATTATTTGTTCTCTTTCTATAATATCAACATTTACTCATATCATTTTTTTAATCTGTATTTTTCTCAATTTAGTTCAATATAATATCAATTTTATTAATTTAGTTTATAGATTTCAAATTCAGCGAATTACGCCAGGCCCTCACAAACACAGGCTTAAGCCTATATGTGAGTCTCTCATAACGTAAGGGTATATATAAATGTACTGTAACTGTACTGTATTATTTGTAAATTGTGAGAATAAATTTATTTCAATTTATTCATTGAAAACACACATAACAAGACAAAACAAAATTACAAAGAATTTGAAACAAATAAAACACAATAAAATGTTACAAATATAAAAAACCATGGGCTTTGTGGTTGGGTGTGTTGGAGAAGAGAAAAAAAGAGAGGAAGATACCTAGCCAACTATGGTTTCCCATGTAATAGGCCGGCAAAGAAGAGAAGAGAAGTAATGAGGGAAAAATGTAAGGGAGAAATGGGGGGAAGGAAGAAAACAGAGGAATAGGTACTCAAAATAAAGCTAAGCGAGTCCACTGAAAAATGAAAAAACAATGCTGGAGCAGAAATCTCGAGTCATATATCTAAATGGAAGAAGAAATAACTGTATGTCCAGTTTTTTATATCCAGTTTAATTTTTCCGCTGATCTTATTGTCCATGAGAAAGTGATTTGGAATGAGGTTTATTATTTTAGTACCTATGTAAATTAATTGCCTCCTTATACATTCAATATTAGTGTTATAGGTTACATTATTTGTTAGCAGTGGCCCTTAGACTATAATAATTAAGTGTAGAGTTTATTGTGAGAGGAAAATCGGATCTATATTTTATTAAGTACTCAATTACAGTTTTTATGTATAATTGACGTATAGTCATGACCTCAAAATCACTAAAAACCATATCCGTTGGATAGAGCCTGGGTTTGCTTAATATAGTTTTAATTATCAGTTTCTGTGCTACAAATAATTCAGCAATATGACAGTTGAAACAGCCTTCCCAAACAACTATGCCATACTGCAGAATTGACTTGACTAGAGCATGATACATCATTTTCAGGTGGTTCTTATTAAGAATTCTGTTAACTTGGTAAAATTTAAAAGATAAATATCTAATTTTTCTACATATGTATTTAATATGAACATCCCATTTAAGGTTTTCATCAATTATGATTCCCAAGTACTTAGTATTATTGACTTTTTTAATGGTGGGTCAATCACAATATTACCCAAGTTTAAATTGCACTGAGAATGTAGTCTCAAATCTTGATTCTCGTTAGGCTGTCCTACTCTATTTGCAGAGAAAGTTATGTAATTCGTTTTTCAATATTTAAACTCAAGGTATTCTTATCTAACCACTTCTTGATTAAAAGCATATTATTTTCAGCTATGGTATGAACTTCATTCCATGAATTACCGTGAAAAATAGCTGCAGTATCATCTGCAAAGGATATCACAGTTGAGTTTAGAAGTCTTAAATTTAAAAAGTCATTTACATAGAGTATGAAAAGGATGGGAGAAAGTACAGTACCTTGAGGAAGACCATAAGAAGTTGAGTTAGTTACACTAGATTGATCATTTATGGTTAGGGACTGGGTTCTATTACTCAGATAGCTTTTGAACAATTTAAGCGAGACTCCTCTGAAACCATAGGACTCCAGTTTATTGAACAAAGTATTATGAGGTATTGTATCAAAAGCTTTGCGTATATCCAGGAAGACTGCAATAGTTTTCTTATTGGAGTTTATTTTATCAGATAAAGTATTGACGAATTTTATTAGAGCGTAAGATGTACTTTTACCATTTTGGAAACCGAATTGGTTCTTGTTGATTATTTTGTTAAGATTCAAGAAAGAAACAACTCTTGACTTTATTAGTTTCTCCATTATTTTAGCAAGGTTGCTGATAAGACTAATCGGTCTATAATTACAGGGATTAGTCGGGTCACCTTGTTTGAATAGAGGTTTAATTTTGGCTGACTTGAGGTGCTCAGGAAAATATCCCTCGTCAAAGCATCTATTAAAAATGAAAGAGAGAGGTTGAGATATAAAATTGGCTATTTTCTTCAGCATAATATTACCTAGACTATCAATACCAGGACTGCAGTTGTTCTTTAGATTTTTAATAGTTGCCTCAACCTCAACTGGGCACGTTGGTCTCATAAAAAACGTGTTATCGATCTGTATTTCAGGAAATCGATCACCAGTATTATCAGGGATATTGATAGTTTGAGCTTGTAATTTACCCACATTTGTGAAATAATTGTTGAGGGATTGAGCATCAAGTTCAGTACTCTTGTCGTTGATACTGTCCTCACCTATAACTTCGTTTATGCACTTCCACAACTTCATGCTGTTGTTATTACAATTTTCAATTTTCCCTTTATAGTAGACTTCCTTTGCATGATTTATGATCTTATTCAAACCATTACGATAAACTTTATATTCATTCTTTAATATATTGTAATTAGGATCTCTTCTGAGTCTAGAATGCATTTTGTCCCGCGTGATTATTGATCTTATGATGCCTTCAGATATCCAGGGCTTCAGGGGACGAAGTCTGTTAGGTATCTCTTTTAAAAGATCAATCAATTGATTTGATTTATTTCAAGTAATGTTCATTGTTAAATTTAATCCTAATTTGAATTGAAAACTGTTAATTATTTTAATAAGAAAAGCTGTTCTTTTTAGTTCTTACCCCTTCGAATATGTTGATTTAACATTTTCCTTGTCTTTATCATCAAAAACCAGTTTTCCTCCTGTAACAATCAGTATTAATCAATTTATTGTCGATGTTTTTGCTAGAAGAGACAATTTTTCAAAACCGCTCTTTTCCATGTACCATTCTGTACATGATGGCACATCATGGTGTTTAATATAGATTCTTTGAAGAATGAAAGGTTATGAACTCACCATATTTTACCACTTCATCTGGGTTATTGAGGTCCAAGTATTTGATCTCGATAACTCTGAGGTCGGTTTCATCTTTTATTATTGAGACTCCATCAAATGTCTCCATGTAACGAACTTCAGGTGTCAGAATTTTCAGCTTATTCACCACTCTCAGAAATCCTGAACTCTGATCATTGTTCTCCTGCAGATAGCGATAAAGAAGGACAATTCAAAATACCAAGTATAATAATTCTTATGAAACAAGGATACTTTTAGAGAAGAAATTTTATTTGATCTATACAATATCTTAATGAAATTACGAAAATGTTTGATTGATTGATTTGTATAAATGAATCAATGAATCATTATGAGAACAATCCATCTGAATCATCAAATTCCTGGGTATCACGAAAGTACGAAGAAGGCGCGCACCCTACCTGGCTGAAGGTTGGTCATAAATCATTTTCGTGAGAGTACGAAGAAGACGCGCGTCATTTCAGTGCGCTCCTCCTTTGCACCTTGGTTGTTGCCGTGCTTTTTGATATCTGTTCCCTACTTGCTTTCGTGAAATTATTATAATATATATATATATATATATATATATATTTTTTTTGTAGTTTTCTTCAATAAACCCCTTCAACAAAATTCGACGTGTTGAGAACCGAATGGTGAATATTGTAGATTTCTGTTAGTGTTCTCCAGTTATGTTGAAGTGATTCGATTTATGTCGAATTCATTGATATGAATTCCACTGAGCTTTGTTTTATGTCAACTGGAATCATGTGTCGGCACATAAAGTCTGTCTGTCCGACAGTCTGTGTGATATAAAATCAAAACATTTTTTCTCTTATGCATTTTCAATGTTATTTCTATATCCTGAAGGAGTGAGTCAATTTTGATGTCCAACTAACTTGACCTACAAAAAGGTTGGAGAATTCGTGTTCAAAATTTGAAGCTGATTGATCAATTCTCTCTAAAGTAAGCCAAAAGTGAGAACTTTGCTAACGCTCGTTCCAATGTGGAGACTTACGTTTCAAGCTATATATACTCAGCCTGAATTTTGAACCCTTGTCAAACTCGAATCGTAGAGGTACGAAGAAGGCGCGCGTCATTTCAGTGTGCGCTCTCTTCGTACCTCACCGATCTACCCTTCTGACAGCTGGACAGAACTTTTGCATGCGCGCCTTCTTCGTTCTCCCGGAGTACCACACCTGATAGCTTTGACCTCCCACCCACCCTTTTCAACAGGTGAGCAAAAGATTGTTCAACACATTATGGAACCTCTCAGGTCCTAGGAGTCTAGGTGCTCAGAGGTGTTAAAATTTGTTACAGAAGCTCAGCTAGGGTTCTAGACATTTTGTCTTGAGAGGACTTGAGAAACACGCCAAAGATACCCCAAGATAGGCGGTTTATTTGCGTTTTCAGCGTTCCCTAGTGTTTTTCTACTGAAGAAAAATTAAGAGAAAATTTTCAGAGTTGGTACAGAAGTTCATCCAGGGCCTTAAATGTTTCGTCTTGAAAGGACTTCAAAGATACGCCCGATATAGGCTCAAAATCTGTACTTGACAATTTCAAGAAACAAGGTCAAATGAAGAATGCAGGCGAGCGAAGCGAGTCTGCTGTTCTCAGCTCTAGATAATTAAGCCGGGGTCCATATGTAATGCGAGCGAAACGAGCGAATACAAATTATTTCCATTAATATACAAATAAACAATCAATAAAATGTACATAATATTCAAAATTCACCACAAATATTAATGAATTGCATTTTTTCGGAAATTAACCTACTGAACTATGGGTAACCCATGTTCTAGAGCAGAAGTCTACCACTAGCATAAGAAAAGAAATACTAGCCAAACATAGACGAAACATATTCTGAGTAAACAATTCTACAAATGGTTATTAGGTTAGATTTTCATTTTTATTCCTGAATAACTACTAGTCTACTTGTACTACCGGCTTGAGTTAACAATGAAATTTGGACCATGAACGCCATTTATCATGGAATATCTCCTCATGATATATTTTCTCCATGCCTAAATTGTGTAATATCGGGGGACAGAGCTTTGCTCTGGAGTGTCAAAGCATAGAAAATTTGTAACGAAAGACTATATTCATAGTTTATATCTATTTATTTATTTTCTCAGTCGTACAATTATTTTTACAGTTATATGAAGAGGCACAACAGGCTTATGCCCAAAACTGTCCTTTTTCAAATTTATACTATAGTCTAAATCAAAATCTAGGTTAAGCTACTATCTCTCATTGAAATAACAATTTATTCACACTTCAATAAACAAACACATCATCAATTACAAATAGATATATACTATGAATTCGATTTAGAATGATAAACTATGTTCTCTACAATATTTGTTGATATACCATGTACTATTCTACACTAACAGCATCTAGTTCCTATTTTGGACTTTCTGAAGTGAACATGTTTTCTAAAAAAAAAGAGAAATGAACTAAAATAAGTTTTTCTTGCTGAATTTTTCTTCTCGTGAGATCAGCTGGATTATCCCACACATGCACTCGTTCACTGTCTTAAGGTGCGTACAGATATACGCGCCGCGAACATGATGCAATTCACTTTTAATCAGCTGATGTCAAGCTTTTTATATCTATATATTATACCGTTCCTGTAAAAATACAGATATAGTCAGCTGATTAAGAGTGAATTGCTCATGTTCGCGGCGCGTATATCTGTACGCACCTTTATATTACGGTATCGACAAAATTTCCAGCTGTTTTTCCAAGGACGTATTAAATTTATCCTTTTGATGTCCTTCAGCGAGTTATCCCAGGGTTGAGACCTAGTGCAATAGAATTTTCATATCATAAACCTACTTTGTTCCAATTTTTGTGAGAATCGATGGAGCCATTTTCGAAATCCGGTCACATACAGATATATAAACAGAAATTGCTCGTTTAATAGTATAGGATAGAATAGGAAATGAATAGTTTAGGATTCTACTCACTCCGTTCCCAGCATTGTCCTTTTCAGTTTTTTTATTTGAAGACTTGTTCTTCTTTTTTTGCTCTTTTTCCATTTCTTTACATTCCCAAACCTCTTGTGACTCGTACTTGAAATCTGTGTCTGAGTTTCTTAGACGTAGCATACCATGAATGAGGCCACCAGTTTCTCCACGTTTTTCATGATATTTCACTTTGACTCTCGTAAGCAATGAGCCTTTCGAATTCAATTCCTCATAATTTTCTGATTTTTTGCACCTGGAATTATTATTGAAATATTCATTGAAGTATCTATATTTAAAACTAGAAAATCAAGACCTCTTTCCCTCTCCATCCCCATGATGGATTTTATCTTTTGATATAAGCTGTTCAAGAGAGTGAAAATTTGTCTATTCAAATTGTATATAATATTGTCAACACCCGTTACTATTCTTCCATGAACAAATGATGTCATCAACAATAGAAAATGTGAGTTTCAATCAATTACAAACAATATGTGTAACCTTATCTAGATTTGGGAGAGGAATAGCACAAGGTTCCCTATTTTTTTCTCTCCCTATCATTTTGATAATGCACTTATTGTATGAATCAATGAAGAATAAAGAATGAAGAATAGACAAGTCACCAGTGAACAACTTTGTCACAATATGTGTAACCTTATCTAGATTTGGGAGAGGAATAGCACAAGGTTCCCTAATTTTTTCTCTCCCTATCATTTTGATGATGCACTTATTGTATGAATCAATAAAGAATAAAGAATGAAGAATAGACAAGTCACCAGTGAACAACTTTGTCTTCAAATTGTCTAATCTCGAAAATTCTACTTGCCAAGCTCTCTCATTCGATTATGTTACTCGCGAGAGGATTTTCAACGTTTTGAATGATCACAACAAATACGGCTGCAAAACCATGTATTTCTTGAGGCACATTCACATCAGTCAAGTTTTTTTGAATTAGAGTTTTCTTGACGTTTGATCTGCGGAATGAATGATTTCTGCAAACTTGAAGTCAAGTTCAGAAGAACAGAATCTTGATTCGAGTAATACCACTGTAGACCCTTCTTCAAGTTTTGTTGATTCAAGTAGATGTTGAACATGTTTCACTTGAATTAAACTTGAATCTTGAAGGAACAATCATAGACAAAAAATAGCGTAAGAAGATATCCCATAGTAGCCTATAGGTAGTTTGATTAATAAGTTTCAAATTACAAGCTGATTTATGTGTGTTTTTTAATAACTCTGTTTTGTTTGATTTCTGATTTCTGTTAACTCAAGCCGATTACTGTCGACTTCTATCATAACTGTTTTGGCCGGGTGAGAGTGTAAGAACGGCACAGTATGAGAGACTACCAGCGTCACATAACTTCATGGAAAAGATCTACTATCGTGTGAGCCACATTATAATGACAGTGTTTGATAGGCAATGGTATTGCTATCCTTGTCTATTATTAAACAAAGCAGATAGCGCTATCTTTTTCTCGTTTTGCTTTGTTACCAGATCATCTTTTAACAATGTAGAATTAATAATTAATAAACAAAATATTTCATCGTAATTTTGAATATTCATTATGAAATTATTGAAAAATATAATTTCTTACCTTATAAAATATAATTGATTATTTTAAACGAGAATGAATAGTTAATATTACCTCAATAACTGTAACAGCTACCGTCCATAGAAGGCATAGACAAGACAGAAGATCGGCAACGTTTTTCGCCTATCTTTCTCCACTGCCATTATAACGTGGACCTCACTCTAGGACTATCAGCTTGAGTTGACATTGCAGTCTACATGACTACCAAGGCGATTTAAATGATTTTATTTACGCTTCTCTACAATCACTATACTACGTTGAAAACCTTGATATATAAAAATCTGGTGTGGCGCACTCACACAACTTTCCTTGTATGAAAATTGATCACCTGACGTTAGTGTCCACGCGTATCTCAAGTCTATACTATGCAAAGATCCAAGCCAGCTGGTGACAGGACAATAACGCTGGTGACACATGAGGTCTGCTATCTCTTCATAGTGAATGATTTAATAGAATCAACAGTTGCCAACAGTTTGTAATTGTATAATCACATTTTCTCGAATTTGAAGCTTATTTTCAATTTTAGGTGAAAATGGTACTGAACATTAATTGAACATAGTTTTAATTGTATCTGAAGGCAGATAATCGGGAATCTGAAGTCAAACTTTGCATAGATGGGGCGGAGCTTCTGAAATTTTTACAGATATGGGACTCGTGGCAGTTGATAGAGCTTATCAATGACTATTTTCGGTATAAATTTGATCAAAATCGTTGAAGCCGTTTTAGAGAAAATCGCGAAAAACCGTGTTTTAGACAACATTTTTGTCATTTTAGCCGCCATCTTGAATTGCATTTGATCGAAATTGTTCGTGTCGGATCCTTATAGCGTAAGGACCCTAAGTTCCAAATTTCAAGTCATTCCGTTGATTGGGAGATGAGATATCTTGTACACAGACGCACATACACTCATACAGACCAATACCCAAAAACCACTTTTTTGGACTCAGGGGACCTTGAAACGTATAGAAATTTAGAAATTGGGATACCTTAATTTTTTTTCGGAAAGCAATACTTTCCTTACCTATGGTAATAGGGCAAGGAAAGTAAAAATTGAATGTATTTACAGTATTGTATCAATCTGACATTGGTCTGATGACCAGATTTTTCTTTGAATATGTATTTGTTTTTGACTATATATGTCATAAGCTAATAATATTGAGAATTGGAACATAAACGCCCTACACCATGGGATATTCACTTGTGCTATATTTTTTCTATGGTAAAATCCAGTCTACAAATGGAAAGTGAAATGAAAGCAGCTGTCAGTCAATGTAGAATGTAAAAAATCTGGTGTGGCGCACTCACACAACTTTCCTTGCCGTTATGAAAATTGATCACTGACGCTAGTGTTCCCGCGCATCTCAAGTCTACTATTCAAAGATTTGAGCCAGCTGGTGACAGGGCAATAACGCTGGAGACACACATGAGGTCTGCTATCTCTTCATAGTGAATGATTTAATAGAATCAACAATAATTTGCAATTGAATAATCACATTTTATCGAATTTAAAGCTTATTTTCAATTTTAGGTGAAAATGTTACTGAACATTAATTTTAGAGATTTTTATGCTCAATCTACTCCACTTGATTTTTTTTTGTTTCAATTGTATCTGAAGCCTGATAATTGGGAATCTATCTGCATTGATGGGGCGGAGCTCCTGAAATTTTTACAGATATGGGACTTGTGGCAGTTGATATCAATGACTATTTTAGGTATGAATTTGATTAAAATCGTTGGAGCCGTTTTTGAGAAAATCACGAAAAACCCTGTTTTTGACAACATTTTCGCCATTTTAGCCGCCATCTTGAATTGCATTTGATCGAAATTGTTCGTGTCGGATCCTTATAGTGAAAGGACCTTAAGTTCCAAATTTCAAGTCATTCCGTTAATTGGGAGATGAGATATCGTGTACACAGACGCACATACACTCATACACACACACACACACACACACACACACACCACACACACACACACACACAACACACACACACACACACACACACACCACACACACACACACACACACACACATACAGACCAATACCCAAAAACCACTTTTTTGGACTCAGGGGACCTTGAAACGTATAGAAATTTAGAAATTGGGATACCTTAATTTTTTTCGGAAAGCAATACTTTCCTTACCTATGGTAATAGGGCAAGGAAAGTAAAAATTGAATGTATTTACAGTATTGTATCAATCTGACATTGGTCTGATGACCAGATTTTTCTTTGAATATGTATTTGTTTTTGACTATATATGTCATAAGCTAATAATATTGAGAATTGGAACATAAACGCCCTACACCATGGGATATTCACTTGTGCTATATTTTTTCTATGGTAAAATCCAGTCTACAAATTGGAAAGTGAAATGAAAGCAGCTGTCAGTCAATGTAGAATGTAAAAAATCTGGTGTGGCGCACTCACACAACTTTCCTTGCCGTTATGAAAATTGATCACCTGACGCTAGTGTTCCCGCGCATCTCAAGTCTACTATTCAAAGATTTGAGCCAGCTGGTGACAGGGCAATAACGCTGGAGACACACATGAGGTCTGCTATCTCTTCATAGTGAATGATTTAATAGAATCAACAATAATTTGCAATTGAATAATCACATTTTATCGAATTTAAAGCTTATTTTCAATTTTAGGTGAAAATGTTACTGAACATTAATTTTAGAGATTTTTATGCTCAATCTACTCCACTTGATTTTTTTTTGTTTCAATTGTATCTGAAGCCTGATAATTGGGAATCTATCTGCATTGATGGGGCGGAGCTCCTGAAATTTTTACAGATATGAGACTTGTGGCAGTTGATATCGATGACTATTTTAGGTATGAATTTGATTAAAATCGTTGGAGCCGTTTTTGAGAAAATCACGAAAAACCCTGTTTTTGACAACATTTTCGCCATTTTAGCCGCCATCTTGAATTGCATTTGATCGAAATTGTTCGTGTCGGATCCTTATAGTGAAAGGACCCTAGGTTCCAAATTTCAAGTCATTCCGTTAATTGGGAGATGAGATATCGTGTACACAGACGCACATACACTCATACACACACACACACACACACACACACACACACACATACAGACCAATACCCAAAAACCACTTTTTTGGACTCAGGGGACCTTGAAACGTATAGAAATTTAGAAATTGGGGTACCTTAATTTTTTTCGGAAAGCAATACTTTCCTTACCTATGATAATAGGGCAAGGAAAGTAAAAACAATTAGAAGTATGATGCAGATCGAGATGAAAACTTTAAGCTGCGTTTACACCGGAGTTAATAACACAAGTTCATAAATTTTTGTTATCAACTGATGTCAATAACATCATGTTGAGTTGCGTTTTCACCGGAGTTGATAACATGAGTTATTAATAAAAAGTTGTCAACTTGACTGAATCGACAAAAAATTCTCTTGAAAAAAGTTGATAACTCGTGTTTTCAACAGAAAATTCCTTGTTATTAACAAGATTCATGTTATACATCGAGAGTCAGTAACTTTTGTTAATAACAGGTTACTATCTTCCCCGCAACCCCCTCGCCCAGCATTCCTACCCTACAACTACAGCTGTTCCCTAACAACTACAGCTGCAGACAAAACACGTGACAAAGTTATTAACTTTTGTTGATAACAAAACTAGCAGCCAAAAGAAAATGTTATTAACTTATGTTGAAAACTTTTGTTTTAAACTCTGGTGTAAACGCATTATAATTTATTTGTTTATTTTAAACGCAGCTTTATTAGATTTTCTATTCCATATAGTAATAATATTAATATTCAATGGCTTCTATTAGTGGGTATTTCCTGACGGAACTTGGTCCCTCACTTTCATATAGTCTTGAAATATATACTCTTGTCATACACTTTTGTAGGCCTACTCATAAAATGAACTTTTGAGGTCATAAAAACTCGATTGCAAGTTTTCAAAATTCATCATTCAACTCAAACATTGAAAAAACCTGAATTCGTTGATGAAACTGGACTAATGTAAAATCAGCTTGAATTGTGTCTTTGATATTGGGGCTGACAGAATCCAAAGTCAGGGCAGTGGACTGTGAATGATAGTTGGTATTAATACCTACAAATAAATCTCTGAATTCTGTGCATAAAAAACTGATAGCTTGAAGTGTGGTGAGTACGCCAAGAAAAGACAAAATGAGTCAACAAGATGAGATTTAATATTAATAAAATAATAGGCAGATGGCCACATACTAAAACAAGTGTAAGTAGATTAAATAGAATAAAATATCTAGAAAGTAAGATGCCTAAAAAACGAAATAAATTCCAAAAAACTGAATAATACAAATATTAAAATTGAAACGACGAATAATATGACGAATAATATTGGAAAACAAACTTGATTATGACAGTGACGTGGAACCGTGACTGTGACGTCACTGGACAGTGCAGACGGACAAAATGACGAAATGACGTCTACGTAGTAATGGAACAAGTATCGAAGTGGAACCGTTCCAATAAATGCTTTGTCAGATTTTACAGGGGCTTTGCTCGTTATTATTTTATTTATTGATAAACATAACACAATTCTTTAAAATGATTGGGGAAGGACTAACAAGCACAGCCCAAAACTCTTTCTTCCCCGAATTTTGATTTATACACCATATTCCAAAAAGTAGGTTTTGTTCTATACACTTGAATTCAGGTCCAATTTTTAGTCCAAACATTTGAAAACAGAGAAGTTCTAATTTGGATTGTTTACAAACCAAATTATGTAACAAAATAACACTCACTAATCACTTAAAACTGTAAAATCATGATTAACTTTGAATATTATGATATACCATGTCGTGTCAACAAATCAGATTATTTTGATCGAGTCTATTAAAATTTCTAGATTTCTCGCGAGATACGGTAAGCTGATTGATTACACAGCTGATCTCCCACACAGGCACACGCATCTTCTGTTTTATCATCTGTTTTTCCAAGGATGAATTATCCTTTTCATGTCCTTCAGCGAGTTTTCCCAGGTATGAGACCTAGTGGAATCGAATTTTTATATCATGAACCTACTATGTTCCAAATTTCGTGAAAATCGTTTTCGAGATCAGTTGGACATATATCCAGATATTAAAAAAACCATTGTTCGCTTAATATGATAGGATTCATTATTTGTTTATCGTGCTATAAACTAGGAAACTCAAGTTTGTCAGCTGAATTTTAAATTATTGTTGATGGGAAATGCCTTCCACAAAAACTTACAAGACAGACTCAACGTCTAATCCAAATGCATCCTTAGCTCTTGACCCAATTCTTAGATCATATCCATTGTCACTGATGTACGTTTTGAAAACTGCTTTTGAGGATAGCCAGTATTCGATGTCTCTGGAAAGGTCAAGCGGTAGTAGTACTTCTTTAAAAATTAAACTCATTAATAGTTATTTGAGCAACTAGTGCGCAAAGTGACAGTTTGCTGCACCGAAAGAAACGTTTACTTGAGTGCAGCAGAGGAACTTTGCGCACGTATTTCACATTAAGTTTTTCCTACAGTTACCATTGAATATTAAAAGTGGGTAATTATGGGTAAAATTGCCTGAAATACATCAAATGTTTTTCTGTGTAATTTTATTATTGATAAAAACCTTAATCCTAAAATCCTAAAGTCCTCGTTGTCTTTGGTTATAATATATAATGAATAATAATTAGCGCGTTGTGCTTCGTTGCACCTCTGCTCACTATAGCAGCCACAGCAGTCACTGTTACCAACTTCATTTTGATTTTGCTGCACTGCTGCTCCATATAACCTACTAAGTATTTTGCGTTGCCATGTTGCAAATCTGGAGTGCAGAAAAATTTTTCCCGCACTAGAGAGGAAAAGTGATTCTTTGCGTTCTGTAATCAGTGCAGCAATGGCCACTTTTCAACGTAACTGTAGGAAAAGTTCTTATTAAACTTCTAAAAATTAGAAATGACACTATGAGGAATACTTGTTCGCTGTGTTCAATGTGCATTTCAACATAAGTTTGAGCGACATAAGTAGATTGAGCGACTCTATTAGAATGAGGGCCGGTTTCCGAGCTCCGGATCTATAAGTTCTGGACTTACAGAGTCCAGGACTGAAATAAGCTCTCGGGTCTAAATTGACTTTCTGAGTCACGATTTTATCTTCTAAACTCTGGAGTCTTATCAAGTTCTCGACCTATTTGAGCCCAGGACTTCAATGCATTAAACGTGAGGGAAATTCACAATAATTATATTGCTGTTGTTTTGTTGGCATTATAGCAAAACGGAAACAGCTGATTACAGCGGACAATTCAAATGAGCATGCTCTCCAAAATATATTGTAATAGTATATTTCGCACCTAGGGCCGAAAATGAGACTTTTCCGGCTCGAAATCGGTTTCCAAGTCCGAGACCGTAGGCTGAGGACTAAAAAAGATTGAGAGCCGGAAAAACATTTTTGCCCATGGTTGCCCATTTTGCCCACACAGAAAAATAAACAATATAAATATGAGAATAATTGTTTATTAGGCACTTCCAAAAGAAAAACAGGAAGGTCTTAGCTCTAGCAAATCTGAGGTAATCTGAATATCAGAGAATTGTCCAAGTATTTTTATTTTTTATTATGATTTGTCTAAATAGCCTAAAAGATTATGTTCAATTATGTAAGAGGTTGAGTTTATACTTTTTATTCTTCCAAATGACAATAAGATGATATTATTATAAATGTTTTGATTATTGCATAATAAACACAAATAATGGAAAGTTTTTTGATCAGCTGTTTTAGCACACTTGAAATTTGGCCAATCTGAATGTCAACTTCAACAATGCTTGTTGTCGTTGACTTCGGAAGTTTAGGTTAGAAGTTCTATCCTACTCTGAAAATCGAATTTGAATAGTTTATAATATATATCTTATCTGTATTTTATTCATCCAAATAAAATGATAGTATCTTATTGCAGAATACTTATTCAATTCTAGAAGCACAAACTGATTCCATTTGATAAACCATTTTGTGAACAAGTTCACATCAAATCAGAATCAGCTGACTTCAAGGTTATTTTACAGCCCTGGGGTTGTAAAACTTTTACCGGCCTGGTCAGAAAACAATCATTTTCCTCCACCTACTGTCTAAAGTACTTGCTTTACTCCCTGAAACATAATACTAAAGTGTCACTTTTTTGCTCTCGGTAGTAAAAAACAGAAAAACTCCCTAGGGAGGAAAAGTAACTCCATTTAAATAACATGGGAAGCATCTCTATTTTAAAAACTTACAGGGTAATAGGTTAGAAGGTCCAAGCTCAGATGAGAAAGCATAATAGAGGTGTCTGTCATTGAGTCAACTGAATTCAATACCACAACCAGAAATTTGATCAACTCATGAGATATATGTTTGTATGATATTATATTCTTAATATTAGTAGAATAGAATAGAATAGAATAGAATAGAATAGAATTTATTGGTCATTCAATATTCACAAGAAATACATTGACTTTGTCAGATTACATTTTGAAATCAAAATTCATACCTAAAAATTTAATACATAAATTCATAAATCACTATTACTACAGGAACTGCACCCAGTTAATCAAAAAGAAATCATTCACAGTATACAAACATTCATTAATCAACACATATTTTATTTTATTTTTAAATTGTGCATATGTGAGTAACTTAAACTTGTCAGGTGTGGAGTTGTATAGCTTTATTGACATGAAATGCCAGTTTCTCTACGATTTGGTATGGCTGTATTGAGGAATTCTAAGTCTATGTCTATTTCGTGTATTTAAGTTATGGTGATTATTATTTGAGTCATATTTTTCCAAATTTTTTTGTACATAACAAAGAATATTAAAGACATACAGAGATGGCAATGTCAGTAAGCCTAGTTCAATAAAATGCGGTTTACAATGAGCATTGAGAGGCAAATTACAAATGATCCTAATAGCTTTTTTTTGAAGGACAAAGATTGAATTAGCTCTTACACTATTAGCCCAAAGCATTATTCCGTAAGATAGGAGACTTTGTATGTGTGCGTAATATATATTTATCAGCACAGGCCTATCAACCGTTACAGATAGTCTACGAAGCATATAAAGGCCTTTAGCAAGTTTACTAGACAAGAAATCAATGTGTGCTTCCCATGATAGACAAGAATCAACCATAACACCAAGAAACTTGATAGGCGTCGTGTCCTTCTCCTTTCTAAAATTAAAAATTATATCCGAGGTTTTATCATTATTAAGAGACAGATTATTAGCTGCACACCAGTCCTTTAGAATACAATAACTGTGATTCCGTTCTCTTTCAAGATCATCTTTGGATGGACAATTTATTTTCAAACCTAAGTCATCAGCAAATAGGTAACCGTCCAGACAGTTCCTATCAATATTAATTGGTAAATCATTTATATAAATATTGAAGAGAATGGGGCCCAATATAGAGCCCTGAGGAACGCCAAACTCCAATAATCTGCCATTTGACAGAACCCCATCTTTAAAGACAAACTGATTCCTGTCACTCAAATATGATAATATAAGTTTGACTGCACCTGGTGTAAAGCCATAGAAAATTAGTTTATCCACCAAAATATCGTGTTGAATAGTGTCAAACGCTCTTGAAAAATCGTATGACCTTAGACCTACAGAATCACCTGATACGATAAAAATTTATACAATTTTTAAAATATTTTATTCTATTCAAAATACCAGCCAACAAATATTTTTGATCTGCAATTCAAATCTGAACCGCGTGATCTGGAGTCAGCCATTTTTGGTAGCTGCCCAGCTGATTTAATTGTTTCAACTTTTGCCGATAGATAGCGCAATCAGCAGTGCCAATCAGACGACCAGTTTTTAGGTTTTAGATTTCAGGTTATGTTGTTAGGAAACATTGTCACCAATACGTAAGTTATGAGAATGATTTTATTTGCAGTTTCTATAAAAAAAATGTAGATGGAGGAAAAATGTTGTGTACATCATGAGCGAAAAATACTTTTTCTCCCTCAGGAAAATTGTTGCCCTCGGCTTCGCCTCGGGCTTCAAACTTCTTCCCACAGGGAGAAAAAGTCGTACTTTTCACTCTAGATATACAAATAACTATTTCGGCCTCCATATGACGCACGAAAACCTGCTCATTACATCCAAGTGGGGCGAAAAAATATGTTCTGATTTCTTTGTTGGCTTATTCAAAGCAAAACCTTCGAAAGGTGAATGAATAAACATTTCATTTTACGTTATGCTATTATTGATCATTGATCCTAACCAGTGATTTTGGAATAGAATTTTCATTAGGCTATTGAGTTTGAAAACGTATTTGTTTTGAAAAAAACCGGAGTAATAATTTATTATTGTTAGTATTATTAATATGTTGAATATGACATTGAATAATAACATTCAGATTGGAATATGAATTCCAAGGCAATCCTTGTATTAATTTGCTTGAACATTTTTAGGTTATGTTACAGTTGTAAAATGAGGTTAGTTTCTTACGCATATTTCTGATACAATTTTATTCCAAAATGAACTTGCAAACTATAAATTATGAATTTAGATGGACTAATCCAAATAATTTAGGTATTCCATGACATCTATTTGGCGTTTTATCTACTCCAAAACAATAACTGAATTGTGCTTGCTCAGTTAAGTCTAGAACTTGAATTTAAACCCTACTCCAGTCGAGGGTTCAAAATCATGCTGCTCTAAGTCCTGGACTTATCGATTTTTTATAAATCCTTGACTCGGAAAGAGGCGAGAATCTAATTCAAGTCCTGGACTTATAAGCCCTTCACTCAGAAAGCGAAATTATAAACTCCAGGGTCTAACATGATCTTTAACTCCAGACCTCCAGACTCTATTTAAGTCCTCAACTACGTTAACGCTCTGACTCAGAAAGCCAATTTTCTGACTCCAGAGTTTAAAGCCAGTTAAAGTCTAGAACTTAGCTGAATCCCGAGCTCGGAAACCGGCCCATAATTTCATTAACAAGAATACAAATCAAAGTACCCTTTTTATTTCTGTTTGAAACCTTCTTGTAACAACAGTTTCGGCTTTATGATGCCAAGTCACTTGAATTTTTAAAAAAGGTACTTAGATTCCAATTTTTATTTATATTCAACAGTAGCCCTAGAGAAAAAATCTGGTGTAGCGCACTCACACAACTTTCCTTGCCGTTATGAAAATTGATCTCCTGACGCTAGTGTTACCGCGCATCTCAAGCTCAAGTCTACTATTCAAAGATTTGAGCCAGCTGGTGACAGGGCAATAACGCTGGATACACATGCTATCTGTCACGCTGTCTGCTATCTCTTCATAGTGAATCATTCAATAGAATCAACAGTTGCCAACAGTTTGCAATTGGATAATAAATAACATTTTCTCGAATTTCGAGCTTATTTTTAATTTTAGGTGAAAATGTTTCTAAACATTAATTGTAGAGATTCTCATGCTGAATCTATTTCACTCAATTTTTTTTTGTTTAAATCGTATCTGAAGCCTGATAATAGAGAATCTAAAATCAAACTTCGCGTATATGGGGCGGAGCTCCTGAAATTTTTACAGATATGGGACTTGTGGCAGTTGATAGAGCTTATCAATGACTATTTTAGGTATAACTTTAATCGAGATCGTTGGAGCCGTTTTCTGGAAAGTCGCGAAAAACCCTGTTTTTGACAACATTTTCGCCATTTTAGCCGCCATCTTGAATAGCATTTGATTGAAATTGTTCGTGTCGGATCCTTATATTGTAAGGACCTCACGTTCCAAATTTCAAGTCATTCCGTTAACTGGGAGATGAGATATCGTGTACACAGACGCACATACACTCATACACACACACACACACATATACAGACCAATACCCAAAAACCACTTTTTTGGACTCAGGGGACCTTGAAACGTATAGAAATTTAGAAATTGGGGTACCTTAATTTTTTTCGGAAAGCAATACTTTCCTTACCTATGGTAATAGGGCAAGGAAAGTAAAAAATCAATAGAATAAACTATCATAATCAATCAGGAAAAACTTACTTCCCATTTGGAATACTCTCTATTGATGAAGAAAATCCGGAGACTACGAGATCTTTCACAGACCCGAACTCGTATAGAGATCCGTCGTCCGAATTGAGTACTTGCAAGACTTCTCTAATAGCTTGGCAAGTTGAGTAGCCTCAATAAGTAACATAACTCCTTTTTCCTCTTCTTCTTCTTCCCCTCCTCCAATCATTCTTCCTCTTTACCAATGCTTAACATATGTTTGATACTTTTTTTGATCTTTAAAATGTTCATTCCCATTACTCCCACTGATAATGAATTAAAAATTCTACAGCCTGTATATTATAGTTCTGACCTAAAGTTGTATTAACCCTATCTTTAGATCTAGTGTTGTGCGCATGGTCTACATTGCGTGTTAAATGAGGGTTTCTTTTGATGAAGATAAGAACTGTATATGTATGTATTGTCACGATATCCTTCTTTTTAAGGAACTAAGATTGATAAATAAATTATAGGAAATCAAATTATAGAAAATATAAATATTTCTATCATGAGAAGCTGTTGTAAACCAATACAAGACCTAGCTAATATAACTACTGCTATTATCTCACCTTATGTTTATAATGTTTCACTATGTATCTTTTCTTGTATGTCATTTATATATAATAATGAATTTATTGTGCAATCTTTTCCATATAAACGTATTGTTATGGATAGGAATTATTAGAAAACTAACCTCATTTAGTCAACATGTTTTTAAAATATGTCAAAGGAGCACAGCCTCATAAATCATTTACCTGTCAATAAGACAAGATGAATGTTCTTCATTTTTCATATTTGAATTTACAAAATATCTTGAAGATGTCGAATTAGAAAATATTGAAAGACAACATGCAATAAAATAAATAAATTAAAGTAGTGTTTACTCACCGGTATATAGTAGTTGAATAATTGTGGTTATAAGCAGACAATCACCTGTCAAGCGCTTATCTTTGTACCGTTATTATCAAAATTAGCCTCCCTTGCTATTGCTTTATTTTCTTTCGCAGAATTAAAATTAATTTATTGTAATTATTTTCTTTATTTCCTCGCACTTCACATCACTGTATCACATGGCTTGTGCCAATGTTATCGTAGGTCAGTGAAATATGATGTCTGATAAGAGAGAAGCTAGCTTCATTCGGTATGTTCTAGTGATAAGAGGTTCGACTTTTGTTTGTATTAAAAAATATCTCGTTTTCAAATTTATGTAAATTGCTGATTTTGAATCACTACATCTGGGAACTACTTTCTTTATTTGCAAACGTCATTGTGACGAAAGCCATTTTGAATTAATTCAACCTATCAGAAGCCCAGATTTAATTATTCAAGGGTGTGTGAACTTAAGTATCATGAAAAATTACCACTTCCCAGATGATCATCTAGCGGTAGACAACCATGGTTTAATGTTCCCCGTTTAACTGTTTTAAATGTTAAAGTAAATGTCTCAAATGATTGTAAATCAGCACCAAATACCGTCTCTTATGTATTTTTTTGATTAATAACGGAGTGAGTGTAATATCAAAAATTAAAACGTCACCGAACTTAGCCGCCGACACTCTGCCTGTGCCACAACGTGAGCGATCCATATCCGAGGTCCAGTCAATTTTCATCCGAAGACATCGAGTGAGTAATTTCATTTCATAATTTTGTATTGGGCCCAATGCACAGTGCAGTGCATCGATAAAATATAACAAAGCGCTAACGACGAATTATTTGAAACTGAGAGTCTCCGACAATACATGAAATTTGTATTAATTGTAATCTCATTCCTTGCTTTCCACGCCAGCCCCCTGAGTCTCAGTCGCTCAAGGCTAGTAATTAATTTATTTTTCAAATATTATCAAATCTCTCCAATTCAATATCTGGACTTTGTTCAATCAAATATCCTCCTAAAAACTTTAAATATAGTAACTCTTCAAATTATCATCACAGTGTTGAATGTGTTGTACACATTAGACTGTGATTTTTTGTATAAAGTGTGGATTTTTTGTGCGCATTATATTTGCAGTTTATTATCATTCATTTTATCTCGTGTTTTGCAAACTCGCAAGGTATAGTTATAAGACGAGCAAAGGTCTCCCTGAACTATATTCTTGGCTGTGGGAGTCAGCCGGAAGTGTTGAGCTTATTGATATATTCGCAAACGCCACGTTACACCACATTCCATCATTTGTGATTGGATATTATCTTTATATATATTTTTTTTTAGTTCTATGAAGACGGTGTAATCGAGTTGAAAGGAGAGAATAACTACCTCCCAGACCGATTACTCCGGACTCATTCCACTCTTTGTACCGTATTGACCTTCCTGCTCCCGGGCGGAGGTGAGCCTCAAACAACGTGGAGATCATTACAAGAGGTAACCCCCCAGAAAGCCCATTACAGTATGTATAGTTGCCGAACGCTCAAAACGTTATAATCTTTTCGCCCCACTTGGATGTAATGAGCTGGTTTTCGTGCGTCATATGGAGGCCGAAAATGATTGTTTTCTGACCAGGCCGGTAAAAGTTTTACGGCCCTAGGGCTGTAAAATGACCTTGAAGTCAGCTGGTTCTGATTTGATGTGAACGTGTTTACAAAATGGTTTATGAAACGGAATCAGTTTATGCTTCTAGAATTGAATAAGTATTCTGCAATAAGATACTATCATTTTATTTGGATGAATAAAATACAGATAAGATATATATTATAAACTATTCAAATTCAATTTTCAGAGTAGGATAGAACTTCTAACCTAAACTTCCGAAGTCAACGACAACAAGCATTGTTGACGTTGACATTCAGATTGGCCAAATTTCAAGTGTGCTAAAACAGCTGATCAAAAAACTTTTCATTATTTGTGTTTATTATTCAAGAATCAAAACATTCATAATAATATCATCTTATTGTCATTTGGAAGAATAAAAAGTATAAACTAAACCTCTTACATAATCTTTTAGGTTATTTAGACAAATCAGAATAAAAAAATAATACTTCGACAATTTCCTGATATTCAGATTACCTCAGATTTGCTAGAGCTATGACCTTGCTTTTTTGCTTTCGGAAGTGCCTAATAAACAATTATTCTCATATTTATATTGTTTATTTTTCTGTGTGGCGAAAAATAACGTTCTCACCATGGGCAAAAATGTTTTTCCGGCTCTCAATCTTTTCTAGTCCTCGGCCTACGGCCTCGGACTTGAAAACCGATTTCGAGCCGGAAAAATCTCATTTTCGGCCCTAGGTGCGAAATATACTATTAAATAGCAGTTCGGTTGGGTAGAGTCTGGGTCTGTAGTTGATAATTTTTAATGTAAGTTTTTGCACTTTTATGAGTGGATCCAAATGATTGTAATATGCACCTCGCCAAATAAGTAGGCCTATTCCATATCTAACAACAGATTCGAACAAAGTATAATATACTGTTCTTAGTTTTTGTGCAGACAAGATATGACGAAGTTTCACAAATATAAATACCAGTTTATATTATCACTACTATGTGTACAGTATACCTCACGCAGTTTTCTCATCCACAAGTCAGAATCAGTTGAATCACAATTTACAGTTAAATCATTATTCACTCTTAAAAACTGTTGTTTTCTCCAAGATCAAAAACTCACTTATGTTCACGTTTGAATATGTATCCCATATGAATTAATCCAGTTCCGTGATAATCTTTCCATCTGATAAAAATATTTCTCAACAATTTGAATATTTTTTTTAAAATGAAGAATATTATAATTTCTTCAGCATTATTTAGTTCATTCAATCATTTTTCATTTTATTCTCCAAGATCAAAAACTCTCTTATGTTCACGTTTGAAGATGTATTCCATATGAATCTATCCAGTTCCTTGATAATCTTCCCATATGATAGAAATATTTCTCAACAATTTAAATATTTTCTTAAAATAAAGGATATTATAATTTATTCAGCATTATTTAGTTCATTTGATAATTTTTTATTTAATTTTTAATCACCTATTAAATTTGTTTTTTGAATGTGAGAATATTGATACTGATGGGCACACATCATAAAAAATATTGAAATCCTACCTTATAGAAATATACACGGCCAGACATCTGTGTAATGCATGCAATTAATAATCCACTTGTCAGCTGATTGATTATGATTGATTCTATAGTCTGATTGATCCTATCTTGAAAGTACATGATATATTTTCATAGAGATATGGAGGAATTCCTTTTCTTTTCATATTATCCTTAAAATGAAAAAAATCAAAAAAACCTTGTGTATACATCGACGCGCAGTTGCAAAAGGAATATTCCTGCCAAATCTCATCGGATTCTATCAACGCGTTTGGCCGTAATCGCGTTACATACAGACAGACGAAAGAAAATCCGAGTTGAAACATAGACCTCACTAAGTTCGGTCAATAATTTTTAATTTAATCACTCAGTACTACGGCTACTCACTTTTTTCAATAAATTTGATTGGCCTGCCTGCTGAGCTATCAAAATATCTGACTTCTCTGAATCTAACGCCGATAACTCCATCTGGCAATACAATTGAGTAGATATATTGAATCTCTGCTCTATTGTCGAAGAATACATTTTCCACACCGTTGTTGCTCACAAATTCCGTCTCTATCCTATAGAAGCTATCGAGCTGTAAAATGAATAAACTGAATTAGGCAGGAGAAATGGAGAAACTATCAAGGAAAGTTATGCAGTAATGAGAGTGACATACTTGTACTGGTTTGCTCTATCCAATAAATGGATAAACTTTTGAAAGGTGGATGAATAAACATCCTGACATCCTGATCCACCTGTGACTTTTGAATAAACATTTCATTTGGCTATTGAGTTTGAAAACGTATTGCTTTGAAAAAAAAACTGGAATACTAATGTATTATTTTAATTATTATTAATATGTTGAATTAGACATTGATTGATAACATTCAGATTGGAATATAAATTCCAAGGCAATCTTGAATTATTTTTCTTGAACATTCTTAGGTTATGTCACAGTGTAAAATAAGGTTAGTTTTCACGCATAATTCTGATACAATTTTATTCCAAAATTAAGTTCATTTTGTAAATTGAACAACTATAAATTATGAATTTAGATGGACTTATTTCAAATAATTTAGGATTCCATGACATCTATTGGCGTTTTATCTACTCCAAAACAATAACTGAACTGTGCTTGCTCAGTTGAGTCTAGAACTTGAATTTATACCCTACTCCAGTCGAGGGTTCAAAATCATGCCTTTTCAAGTCCTGGACTTGAAGATTTTTGATAAATCCTTGACTCGAAAGAGGCGAGAATCTAATTCAAGTCCTGGACTTATAAGCCCTTTACTCAGAATGGGAAATTATGAACTCCGGGGTCTAATGTGATCTCTAAACTCCAGAGTCTATGTCCTTGACTACGTTAACACTCTCTGACTCAGAAAGCCAATTTTCTGACTCCAGGGTTTAAAGCCACTTAAAGTTTAGAGCTTAGCTGAATCCCGAGCTCGGAAACCGGCTCTAATTTACCGAGGATGGTTATAGGCCTACTTTGAATTATTGAGATCTCAGTAAGTCAAGTTTTCAGTTTGTCAGTTTTTAATAAGATCCTCGCGAAGCACAGGTTACCTGCTAGTCATAAATGATACAAAATGTTGACATTCCAGCCCTGGAGCGTTCTACAGAGCGTTATGAAAACCACACATTTTTGGTTCCTCTTCCAGTTGTTGGAGATTCCAGCCAATTCAAGTGATCGAACAGTTAGTCCGGGCGCAAATGTCATGAATAAGGCACTCCTTGGTCTTTTTTGGGTACAGCCGTGGAAGATGTCTCAATTATTTCTTCGTTGGGTCTAGCATAATGAGGATCATGATGATCATGATGATAAGTCGAAATCACAGGCAGACACCTCGGAAACAAGATAGCCGCAAAATTTCAGGATTTTACTATATCGCTTGTATTTCAATAACCGTTCAAGATATTCAACCGTTTTTCGAGACGAAAATATTTTAAAAATCTTCCTCTACAATTTATGTTCAATAGAATTTTCCTCTGAAACGCATATTTTTCTATGCATAACCTTGTTTCTTTCTTCTTCTTCTTCTTCTTCTTCTTCTTCTTCTTCTTCTTCGTCTTCTTCTTCTTCTTCTTCTTCTTCTTCTTCTTCTTCTTCTTCTTCTTCTTCTTCTTCCTTCTTCTTATTCTTCTTCTTCTTCTGCTTCTTCTTCTTCTCTTCTTCTTCTTCTTCTTCTTCTTCCTTCTTCTTCTTCTTCTATCTTCTTCTTCTCTCTTTTCTTCTTCTTCTTCTTCTTTCTTCTTGTCTTCTTCTTTGTCTTTCTTCTTCTTCTTCTCTTCTTCCTTTTTTCTTCGTCTTCTTCTTCTTCTTCTTCTTCTTCTTCTTCTTCTTCTTTTCGTATCTTCTTCTTCTTCTTCTCCTTCTGCTCTCTTCTTTCTTCTTCTTCTTCTTCTTCTTCTCTTCTTCTTCTCTTCTCTTCTTCCTCATGTGCCCGTTTCATGGCGTTGGGATGTTGCTCGGACCCACCACCTCCATTGGGCCCTATCCAGCGCCATTCTCTTGATTGATTCATGGTCTTGCCTCTAGCTGCTGCAATCCGTGTACCGTTTTCCTCTCAACTTACTCGCGGTCTTCCTATCGGTCTTTTACCTTGCGCCCTGGCCTCCGTATATTGACGAGGCATTCTTTCTTGAGGCATTCTCACAAGATGACCATACCAGGAGAGCGTTCTCTCTTCTATAGTTGTCTCTATAGATTCAACTTTCAGTGAAATGTCGATGGAATTACATAAATCCTTCTGATATTGTAGTATTATCATTTTGGAGCTTCTAGTTGGCTGAATTGATCCGATATCCTCGACATCATCAGAATTTCAGACAATTTCTTGAAAATCGACATATTTTTGCCGCCATCTTGTTTTTTTATGTTTACATAAATTCTCGAGATTTCCATCATGGATAATCTCTTCCACCATCATTACAAAGAGATTGATACCATTCCCAAGTCTGTACACCTTCAGGAGTATGAATTACACGGTTTTCTAATTTTGGGATTGGTATTTGATTGAAATAGCGGTTTCCGCTGCAAACAGTACTTTTCTTCTTTTTCCGATGACGCTCAGCCGTGGAATATGGACTTACAGCTTCCAACAGATGTCATTTTGAAGCTATGGAAATATTCTACAACACTGTGCCAATAATACTAGTGTTTGTCCACTGCGAATACATAATATACAGAGTGGAAAGTGAAATATTGTCCGCGAAAAATGTATGTTTCAAGTTTTTGAAGTTGTATAAATAATGGAAAGAGTGGTCAAAATGAGATGATTCTCTCAAACATCATTGTTTGGTTAATTCTGAACACATTGGTGATAAAACCAATCCGATATCTCTCACAATAACTGAAAATAGCGATATAAAAATTTCTGTCAATAATGACCGCCATCTTGTATTTTTCAATGATGTCGAATATTTTTGTTGTTTCCATCATCAATATTATCATTCGGCTTGTTGTAACGAATAGATGAGACCATTTGCAAGTCTCTATCTTGAAGTAGTCATGAAAAAATCGATTTTATAGTTCTAGCTTGTACTCATGCGTATGGAAATCGCACCAGAAATCATGGAGGGTTTTCTTTGGAGGGCGCTGAAGAACTCATTTTCCGACGTACAGCGCAATTAGATATATCGTTTCAAAGTTGAAAAAGCGCAAAGTTGTAAAGCCCGGCTGTTACTCAAAAATGACCACGGATGTCATTTGCGCCCGGACTAAGTAATCACTCTCGCCTTTCTTTGTAGATAATATATTCTATATTCGAAATTTCGCTGTATCTCTTGCACAAAAAAAAGGAATGAAATTGAAAAAAATAAGAAAAACTTTTTCATGATTTTGAAGGTTATAACTAGAAAAATATGTGTTTTAGAGGAAAATTTTATTGAACATAAATTGTAGAGGAAGATTTTAAAAATATTTTTGTCTCGAAAAAAGGTTGAATATCTTTTACGGTTATCGAAATACAAGCGATATAGCCAAACCCTGAAAATTTCGGCAGCCATCTTGTTCCAAGGTGTTGCCTGAGATTTCGACTTATCATCATCATCAGATCCTCATTATGCTAGACCCAACGAAGAAATTGAGACATCTTCCACGGCTGTTACTCAAAAATGACCACGGAATGTCATTTGCGCCCGGACTAAGTAATCACTCTCGCCTTTCTTTGTAGATAATGAAATTTCAAATCCTAGAATAAATTATTTGTAATCATGGAATAAAAATCATTTGGGACTCTCTCCATGACTCCAAAGTTACAATTGTTCAAATCTCAGAAAAACGAAATTTAGAGGAGTTTCAGTTTTGTTGTACAGTATTCGCTGTCCTTATAAATCAATTAGACTAAACAGATTATTTCAAACATATGATGTCTGTCAATTTCCGTTTAACAATGTATTCTATGTACCTGGTTTAATCTGATTAATTCACGAGAACAGTGAAATATTGTAGGAATAAAAATCGATGTGTGTGTGCAGAGCTTAAAACTATTCAATTTCCTAATTCAGAATCCCTCTGGGCGTAATTTTGTGCTTCAACCTGCGACCACGTAGACCCTCCTATCCAGATAGATATCCAGGTAGGCCTACACCTGATAGCCCAATACTGTTCCTTGTATTTCGAAAAACACCCTATTTTTAGTTTTTACAACCATCATCAACTCCATTGGCCTCACGCATTGAGGTTTCACACTATAATTATTCAGGTTGATGGGATCATGATCATCTGAATCACTCTTTAGATGAACTTATTTCCTGTATTCCTTCCTAGTGGAGATGCACACATAAGGACAACTCGAGTACACTTCAAATAGTTATTTGTATATCTATGGTGAAAAATACCACTTTTTCTCCCTGAGGGGAAAGATTGATGCCCGAGGCGAAGCCGAGGGCAACAATTTTCCTGAGGGAGAAAAAGCATTTTTCACTTTGATGTACACAACATTTTTCCTCTACCTACATTAAAAAAAAACTGCAAATAAAATAATTTTAAAAACTTACGTGACCAGTAACAATGACTATGTTGAATCATAACCTGATAAGTAAACCTTTTGTTTCGTTAATTTGGGTCATTATCCACAAAATGTTAATTATTGAAATTATCACACTTTAGACTAAGATTCATTCGAGCATTTCCAAGTGAGTGTTGGAATGTATATGCTTATGCTAAGGGTAGATTAAATGAATGTAATAATTTATAATGAATGTATTATGTCTTATGCTGGATAATAAACTTGATTTGAAACTTGATATTTTCAAGCAAAGTAAACAGCTGGCAGTAACCACAGTTCACAGCCGACAGCGCTATGCGCTATCTGTCGGCAAAAGTTGTAACAACAATGGCAAACTCATAAAACTACAATAATATGATGAAGTTCACGTTCCAAATTTGATTATTTGATGGGAAATATTCGTTGGCTGATATTTTGAATAACATGAAAAATTAAATTTTCTGTAGTATACTAATATGAAGTATGTAATAGTTTTATCATACAAACATATATATCATCATGTTGATCAAATCTGGTTGAGGTATTGAATTTAGTTGGCTTAATGACTACTCCATAGGCCTAATGCTTCCTCATTTGAGCTTAGACCTTCTAACCTATTTCCAATGTAAGTTAGAGATGCTTCCCATGTTATTTAAATGGAGTTACTTTTCCTCCCTGGGGAGTTTTTCTGTTTTTTAGTAGACTACCAAGAGCAAAAAAGTGACGCTTTAGTATTATGTTCCAGGGAGTAAAGTAAGTACTTGAAGGTGGATTTTTGTTTGTGCGTAAATGCCGTCGCCGACCACGACAGGCTAAGGATCTCAGATTGGGTAGATTTCAATTTGCCTAAATAACCTAAAAGATAATGTTCAATATTATTTCTCAATGGGGGAGGTTGAGTTTATACTTTTTAATACTTCTAAATGACAATTATGTTTATATTATTAGAAATGTTTGATTCTTGAATAGTGAACACAAATGATAGAAAGTTATTTGATCAGCTGTCTTAGCACACTTCAAATTTGGACAATATGAATGTCAACAATGCTTGTCATCGTTGACTGCGGAAGTTCACGCACAAACGAAAAAGCACCTTTAGACAGTAGGTGGAGGAAATAGTTATTTGTGCAACTAGTGCGCAAAGTGTCAGTTTGCTGCACCGAAAGAAACGTTTACGCCCGAGCCGTAGGCGAGGGCGGAATGGTTTCTTGAGTGCAGCAGAGGAACTTTGCGCACGTATTTCACATTAAGTTTTTCCTACAGTTACCATTGAATATGAAAAGTGGGTAATTATGGTAAAATTCCTGAAATCCATCAAATAACTTAGTTGTTTGATGGCGAGGCGGCTGTGTGGTGTGTGCTGTGGTGGCACTGTGCTGTTGGTGTCCTCGTTATAATATATAATAGTAATAATTAGCGCGTTGTGCTTCGTTGCACCTCTGCTCACTATAGCAGCCCAGTCACTGTTACCAACTTCATTTTGATTTTGCTGCACTGTTGCTCCATATAACCTACTAAGTATTTTGCGTTGCCATGTTGCAAATCTGGAGTGCAGAAAAATTTTTCCCGCACTAGAGCGGAAAAGTGATTCTTTGCGTTCTGTAATCAGTGCAGCAATGGCCACTTTTCAACGTAACTGTAGGAAAAAATAATTTTTGTATAGTAGCGCTCATCGAATTTCCATCTAGCTGTTCACCCTGTTGTCAGTATTTGCAGTAGCGGAAGCTTTCGGGGTGATTTACATAATTTAATTGGGATTTTCATTTAATAATAATAACACAAGTATTAGAATTTCAAACACTCAAAACTTTTGACTCAATGTTTGTATCTTTTTTATGATGATGATGATGATATAATTACCCTATATCTGCAAGTCCATACTATTCTTTCGTCAATTGTGAAATACTTGGGAAAATCTCTCTCGCTAATCTCCACTCCATTTAAGTAAATATCAGTTTTGAAGTGAGGAGGAAATCGATCATTGACACCTTGTTCTCTTAAGCACCTTCAATAAACAAATGTTTTGTTGGATTGAGGAAAACAAACATTTGAAACAAACCTTTAACTGGATGATATCCAATTTACAATACTTATCAATATAGTGAATGAAAACTTTACAAGTGTTGGGCCTCTCTGATTGACTATCGATCTGCAGTGAATATCGAATATTGATAGGCTACACTGTTGACTGACAGTACCAACACGCACAAGGGTATTATAACAATGAACTAATGATGCCCTAGGTTGGAGAACTCGCTCAATAACTTACTGTTGTATTGTAGTCTTCCAAACCCGCAACTTCTAATTATACAGAATTGGTGGAAATTATCAAAACAGCAAAATATTTCTTTCACTTGTATAATTTGACAGGTTTCATTGGAGATCCTATTGAAATGGAAAATTACTCTTTCGCTAATGAAAATTTACTCTGATAAAGACATCCTATTTGTCATATTCATTTTGTTCCTCAACCGAATCCAAATTAATTTTTTCGTAGGAGAAGGTGGTCATCTGTGATACATGATTTCGATACAGAGTTCCAAGAGAAAATGTACGGCCAAAACCGCACAATAATATCTCAAAGTTTTTTATGTGAAAGTTGTACATTTTGTAGTAAATTGAGTGAAATGTCTACGCATGAAGGTTTCTGTCTGTGTGATAGACTCCAAATAGCCTGAGCTGAAATTATGAATGAATGAATGAAAAACTGTTGTAATTGCATGAAATGAATCCTTCAACTGACTAAATGATGAATCAAAACAATTTTTTTTCTTATGCACTTCCAATGTTATCTTTTATATCCTGAAAAAGGACGAAGGAGTGAGTCATTTTTGTTGTCCAACGATCTTGACTGGTAAAAAGTTTTCGATGATATGTTTCAAAATTGAAACTGATTAATACATTTTTGCTAGTTATTGTAGAACATACAAACAGACGGACCACGACTTTGGCCTTCAGCAAGTCAAGAATGGGAACTCGCTAACGCTCGTTCAATAATAATATTCAGCGCCTCGGAAATTCAGTCGGTGGATCTCAAACCAATAGGTTTTTCGTTGTGAGAGACTTCAACAGATTCTGAAATATGTGGAGGAAGAAATATTTCATTTTAATCTGAATTGAAATTTGAAACTAAATTGGGATACTAAGTTTTGGGCAATAGCTTGTTTTTTCTTTTCCGATCATTGTATTGTCTGTGCTACATTGTCTATACACTGTACCTATATGCTGTGTATATACTGTAACGTACTGTAAATTAATAAATTTAGAATTGGAATAGCACCATTTTTCAAACAAACAATATAGTTTTTTGAATATTATTATAGAACAATTGACAATTGATAATTTAAAGCACTATACATTTCGGGACTTTTTTCTGTCCCGTCTTCAGGTACAAATTCGAAATAAACAAACATCATATATTTTATGATGTCATATCTTCCTTGTAGTTGTCTTTTTTAATTCGTTATTTGCTTGTAATTTTGTTACCGTACTTTGTCTTGTCGTTTGTGAAGATTGAGATGTGACCTAGTTTTCGTAATTTCATTTATTTTAGTGATTTGAATAAGCTCTATTTTCTTTCTATTGACTTGTTTGCTGTACCTAGTGGTTCAAACTCACTACCAGCGCACAAGTTGTTCTATGCTGGTAGTGCCATTATGTAAGTTAGAATATTTATTTTATTAATCGGTATTATTTCATAGCAAAATAGAATGAATTTAAATCAGTATTGACTAATTCAAGATTATTAAAACAATGTTTATCAATTTGATGAATATAAAAACATAATATAAGGTTTTCAATGTTTAGTGTTTTTAATAAGTCAACACTGATGTTTATTCATTTTGAATTTTCACCTGGAGATGGGAGTAAGTGCTTTCAAATGACTCTAATGGTTTCATAATTTAGAGGTTTATTGTATTTTAAAAAAAAGTGGAAGGTCTTTTTGAAATGCTGTACTATCTCCTCTTCATTTGTATTATCTCTATATTAGTTATTAACCGATGAATTCATTTATTACTGCTGATGAATAATAGATCCCTTCAATAATTGTGATTTTTATAATAATTGTCATCCGGTATTACAAAAAACTTTGAAAATTCGAAATCAGAACTTCCCTATCACGATTGATGGCCAAGTTGCCCAAGCCGCGAAAACTGCTGAGTACAAATTGACGTCACTCGATAGTGATACGCTGTCGATAAGTACAAGTGTGCACTGAACTGAAATTGGCTGCCAGCAGAGAGTCGCTCCACTCGTAAAAACGCGACTGGCTAGCAACGCAAATGTGCATCGAGCCTAAGGCCAGGGCTACACGAGCGCACATAGTGCGTCCGTTGCAACTTACTTTTTGCGGCCGTCGCCAATGACACCACAAGAGCGTTGACTGTGGTGCGTCAACCATCTCATGCTTTCATTATGATTCTCTTTATAGTTATACCAAAACGTCAGTTGGCTTTACGGCTAGGGCCACACGAGCGCACAAAGTGCGTCCGTTGCAATCTACTTTTTGATGTCCGTTGTAGAAATACATAGAAGTGAATTGGTGACAACACACGAGGTACGTGCGTACCAAGTAACGGAAGTCGTAACGGACGGTGATTTTTGAACTGCGCAGAAATGCTACAACGCACGTCAAGACATGCAAAGTTATTGCTTCGTCTGGTTCCATTGCGTAAAGCCAACTGACGTTGACGCACCACACTCAACGCTCGTGTGGTGTCATTAGCGACGGCCGCAAAAAGTAAGTTGCAACGGACGCACTTTGTGCGCTCGTGTGGCCCTAGCCTAAGTTTGCACGGACATTACTTTGTGAGAATAATATTACCCAAAGTGTTTGATTTCAGCTAAGCCTGCTAGGACAGAGTGGGTTGATGAAATTAACTTTGATAGTCCACTGACTATTTGGTGAATCCGTTTAATGTATAGTATTCAGAAAGCAGCATGAGTCCCGATTTCTCGAGTACATGCAAATGTCAACTTCAACCTTTGATTATACCGGGTAAATGAATATCGGGGTTTTAACGCTTTATAAGATTTATTACATTATCCTTACAGTTATTAATGATATGTCAAATGAAAGAGCAACTCAAACAGTTTTAGTTCGTTGGTGAGCAAGATGGTGCGCCACCTCACTGGCATAACGAAGGATTGCAGCAGCTATTGCAACAATTACAGAAGACACACTACTCAACGTTTGGGAAGAACTTGGCTATAGACTTGATGTGTGCCGTGTGTCATATGGTGCTCACATAGAACACTTGTAAGCTTGTATATAAAACTGTTTGAGTTGCTCTTTCATTTGACATATCATTAATAACTGTAAGGATAATGTAATGAATCTTATGAAGCGTTAAAACCCCGATATTCATTTATAGACACCCAGTATTTTGACGAGAGTGAAGCCTGATTTGGAAAAACAAGTCACTAATTGGAGGAATCCAATATCTGCTGAAGAAAGACTTGTAATAACACTAATAACCATATTTATTTCATAGAAATATGAATGTGTATACTTTTGATTTCAAAGTGCAGTAGATGAATTCTCTCTTTTGAATAATCAAATAATACACATTACAGGGGAATGGGCAAACATTGAATATACCAGTGTATCAGATCCTAGATGGTGGGAAAATGTAGTAGAACAGTGCATTATTATGCATGTAGGGGGCACTCGCGCATTGACACTCCGCTTGTAGACGCTCCAAAAAATAAACCAGCTTGTTCCAAAGTTTGACGCCACGCTCCTCTCTGCAAGTAGACGCTTCCAGTGTGTTTTAGCTCATTACTTGAGATGCCATTGCTCACGACGCTCCACTTTCAGTGTGTTAGTACCCTTATTCATATCAATATTCTGACTTTATTAGAGGGTCAGCTGTGTAGTGATTGATCACTTACCGCACAACACCAGTATAACTCATAACTTTTGCTGGAGCATCGATGAAAATCTGTTCTCCATTTGAAGAAGCATTAACGACTGTAGTCGATTCTGGTAGACCCAACCTCGAACATTCTTCCCTCTGTTTCTTCAACCACAGTTGATAATACAAATCATCATCCCTTCTATAATAAGGATACAATTGTTTGAACTGGTTGTGATATCTGAAAACATTCCAATACGCACTATTATTATGAATCTACAGTTATTATTATGTTGATGATAATTATTGTTGAGTTGTTAGTGTAATCATAGGAATCATCTTAAATACTAGTAGTTCTGCGAACAGTAGAACTCGCTCATGAATACAAACTTTCAATCTAATGACCTAAGGGCCAGTACAGTAAGTACAGTATATTGTGAAGATTTAGCCATGTCATCTATTATTTTCTCCATTGAGAGTGCTAGAGACACTGTCTCCAGGGACACCGGACTTATCAAGGAGGTACCTTTATATCGTCTCCATATTTACAATATAAACATATATTACAACTTTTCTAATAATTAATTATAAGAAATCGGTCAACTGAGGGGAAAATCGAATATGCAGTAGGCAATTTAGACGATGAATCGTCTCACAGACAATGGTGAGACGGAAAATGATTCTAAATAAGATGGGTTTGTTGGTGACAATGACAGGAGGTTGCTAATGATGTTTTACATGAAAAGTGGATTCAATGTTATGGATTGTTATGCCTATGCAAAATGTTAATACTCACAAATCGGTTTCTGATCTTATACCAAAAGTAAAACAAAATACTTGACACTGTAGAGCGACACAAAAATGCACAAAAAATGCATACAATACAATATTATTATTGTACCTGATAAACTGAAAATTCAGTTAAAAAATAACTAATATAATAACTGATAGTTATGAATAAAAGAAGTTGGAGATTAAAGAAATGTTTATGATGTTGAATATTGTCTACAACTAAAATAGTTGTTGATTTATTAGTTGATTAATTTATATGAAGATAAAAATTGATCACAACTAAAATAGTTGAGTTATCTGTAACATAGACAATGATAGTTATTTATGTATTGAAATTAAAGAGTTTTTTTAAAATAATTCATCCAATTAATTTGATTAATAAATTAAATGATAATAAGATGATTCCATTCAATTATTCTATATAATCATAATAATAATTTAATAATGATATATTATTAGAATTGGATAAAACAATTAGTACGATATCATCCTAAAAAAGGATCTGGTGGGAACGAGGTTTGAACCTGGGTCCCACAGTGTGAGAAACAACTGACTCGGACACCATCGGCTGGTAACAATAGATGCGAAAAAGTAGGAGGATGAGCTGCTGTATCTTCAAAGATACGAAAAAGTAACTTTCAATGTTAGTTTTCGGTTTTTTAAATTACAAAAAAACCTGAGGTCTAATCAAAAATCGTTACACATACGTTTCTGCGCCTTGCTTCAAAGAACTTGCATACCAAATTCCATTGAAATCGGACAATAACTGCGACTGTAACTGCGGTACAAACAAACAAACAAACAGACAAAAGCCGATTGAGTCGAAACTAAGACCTCAGCTTCGCTTCGGTCAATTATAATGAAGATAAGAATCTAAGAAGCTGATAGCCTACACGTTCGGGATAGGGAATTCAAGAATGACACATCATCACGTCTGAACTACTTTTGACTGATAAACTTGAAATTTTGCACATTGTTCCTCTATTTACCGAGGATAGCCCTATTTCAAATTTCTCAAAATTTCAGTAGGTCACGTTTTTAATTGGACCCTTAAAGAGCACGGGTCACCTGCTAGTGTCCAATATTTTCACTCCCGTAGATAGGTCTTGGCGTGAGGAATTAGCCGATCCCAACCTACAATAAACTGTTGCCGAAAAGTCAAGTTTCCGGTTGAATTCCCATCAACTGCATTATAACATAGAAAAAAGATAGAATAAGAATGTCCATGATTGAGGTTGTTGCAAATTTCAAGCTGAGTTTTTGTTAACTTAAGCCGATTTCTGTCAACGGGTAATAGTCTAAGAACAATACAGTATGAGTAAAGAAGTCACTGTAAGTATGAGAGACTACCAGCGTCACATATCCTCATGAAAAAGAACTACGTTACTGGGACTATTGGCTTGTGTTAACAGTGAAATTTGGAGCATTAACGCCCTATACCATGATATATCTTCCTATACTATGTTGACTCCTGGTCCAGTCACTATAAACATCAATTTAATTGGTGCTTGCAATAAAATGTATACTGTAGTTCTGATTTTTAAAAATAATTTCATATACTGTATAAAAAGAATAGAGGATACAATCAATTGACATAAATGCATTGCAGAGCCTATATCAAGTATGACAGAAAACCCTCTGTTTTATTCGTTGTGGGTTATCCATCTCGTTTTCACTATGAACTATCGTATTTCATAAAACTTTAAATTGAAAAAACCCTCACATTCTTTGATACGATAGTAACTCTCTTTTATATTATAACAAACAGAACGTCCAGATATATCTATATCAAACATCTTCACTCAACAGTGCGAATCGTATGCGAAACCAGTACGGTTTATTAGGTGAGGTTGACGGGAGTCCAGCGTCTCACTTCTGCACGCGATTCGCAATGTTTGATGTGTGCATAACGTCAAGGTGTAATGTCTGAATCCAATGTCGAACAACGCTCAATATCTCAATAAAAATAATATAATATTGTAATAAGATGAGAAATGAGTATTATTCTGATAAATTTTCTACTCACCTCGGCAAGTTCGCATTGGGTGAAGCAGGAGTGACTTCCAGCTTACCGTCTGAAAATGAAGCAGAAAAAATAAATATAGTGAGGTTCACGTTATAATGGCAGTGTTTGATTAGTAATGGTATTGCTGTCCTTGCTGTCTTTCATTCAACAAAGCGGATAGCGCTATCTCTCTCTCGCTTTGCTCTGCTGTCAGATCGTCTTTTAAACAATGGAGAATTAATAATTAATTAACAAAATATTTCATCTTAAGTATGTAAATTCATTATGAAATTATGAAAAATATAATTTATTGCTTAATAAAATATTGTTGACTAGCCGTCAAACTCGTGTCGCTTGCCATATCCGTCTAGCCAGGGGGCTCCGCCCCCTGGACCACCGACTGGATCGTCCAAAAATGAGATCAGCGGGCTCGCTTCGCTCGCTAGCATGTAGACCTCAGCGGAACCTCTGTACCGAATTCTGGACCCCCGACTGGATTGTCCAAAAATGAGATCAGCGGGCTCGCTTCGCTCACCTGCATGTAGACCTCAGCGGAACATCTGTACCGAATTTGAAAGTATTATGTCAATTTGATCTCGAAAAACACCTGTGACTATATAGGCGTATCTTTGGCGACTTTGGCGTATCTAAACCTGTGTACTGATTTTTTTTCAAATATATTTCCATCAATTATTGAAAAAGGTGAGGAAACGCAGAAAAGCTGAGAAAACGCTAATTTTGGGCGTATCTTTGGCGTTATTTCAAATTCCTTCTAGCACAACATCATTGCACCCCAGCTGAGATTCTGTAGTAAATTTGAACATTTTCTGTCTATTTGTTCTCGATAGAGCTGAGAAAACGCAAAAAAACGCAGATTCCGGGTGTATCTTTGGAAATTTTTCCAAATCCATTCTTATTGCGCCTCTGAAGGGCCAACTGAACACAACTACCAAATTTGAAATGTTATGTCATATTTTTATCATATGTTAGGACGATCCAGTCGGGGGTCCAGACTAAACGTCTGGCTAAACGGATATGGATAGCGAAGCGAGTGATATAATATTCCCAGGAATAGCTCTGATTGAAGTAGCAGTACCCAATCAATTTTCCCGCGATAAATCAGGACCTCTTGAATAGGTATTTAGGAGGTAACGTATAAATTGGTATTTAGGAGGTCCTGGATAAATGAATTTGAAATGAATTTCAATCTTCAACTTGGTGCCAACCTAACAAAGTCAACTGGTTAGGTTAACTCAACTTAATGCCAACCTGACAAAATTTTTAATTTAGTTACCAGAACAACTGTTTTGAAGAGGTACTCTCTCTAGATTATAGTTCTATCTATATTAACATATGGTATGGACATTTCAATTATAATTTTAAGATATTGGAATAAGAAGAATATACATGCTGAAAGACGAACTTTGAACCCTTAAAAACCACCCTTAGAGTTTAAATATTGCCAAAGATTTCTTAGTGCGCCTCTAAAGGGCCAACTGAACATACCTACCAAATTTGAACGTTTTTGGTCCGGTAGAGAGTGAGTGAGTGAGTGAGTGAGTGAGTGAGTGAGTGAGTCAGTCAATCAGTCAGTGAGTGAGTGCCATTCCGCTTTTATATAAATATAGATTTTTTTAAACGAGAATGAACAGTTAATATTACAACAATAAACCTGCATCTGCTACCAACTATAGAAGGCATTGTGACAAGACAGAGAAGTTCGGCAACGTTTTTCTCCCATCTCTCTCCTCTGCCTATAACGTGGACCTCACTGTATCTCGCCATTCTATATAGTGAGGTCCACGTTATAATGGCAGTATTTGATCAAAATCAGTGTTGCTATCCTTGTCTATCCTACTTCTGTTTCTATAGTGATGTCTCTCCAGTGGAAAGATGCACCGAGATCGCCAACATCTTGTCACCAGCTATTGACTTTTTTACCACAAATCGACCTCACGGGTCGCCGGAGTTCCGTCTGCCCTGAAATCCACCACTCACCAAAAAAAAATGGCCAGTTTTTACGGACGCTACCAAAGTGGAACAGTGAAAGACAAACTGGGTCTATTCCTATTTTACATCTATCATTTTTTGGCAGCACTGAACCTGTATTCCTCTTAGTTTGTAGTAGCATTGAAAAGGCTGAAAAGTAAATAGGCCTATTAAAAGTGTTTTATAGAAGTTATCATAAGTTTAAGTAATATTCTCAAATTGGGGAATTCCATCATATTCAGGAAATCAATAAATTTATAAAAACATGATGTTAATATATTTTTTTCTTAAATCTCCTTCTAGTATCTAACTGAATTGGAAACAAAACTAAGATATCTATAGGCTCAGATCAGAGAAGGTGGTCAATTTTGGTTATCTATTTGATAGGTTAGTAATTCTAATATTATAAATTTATATAAATAAATGAATTTATAAAAACATGATGTTAATATAATTTTCTCTTAAATCTCCTTCTAGTATCTAACTGAATTGGAAACAAAACTATGATATTTATAGGCTCAGATCAGAGAAAGTGGTCAATTTTGGTTATCTATTTTATAGGTTAGTAATTCTAATATTATTAATGATCATCATCAAACGTTGCCTACGTTTGGTCGATAGAATTTTTCGCGTGGATTTCCGCGAGTAAACCAAGCTTGTCGTGTGCGTGAAGCGACCTAGTTTGTCGTCATGCCAGTTTGACGAAATAGCCCAATTCGTCCCAATTTTTTTTGTTGTGATGGTTTTAAGGGCTGGCGATACTCTGCGACCCCGACTTCACAAGGATGCTGAGTGCCCTTCGAGAAAGCTTCAATACTTGGTTGAGCTTCTACTCAGCTACCATCCTGACGTGCGCAGCATACTAAGGCAATTTCTAAGCTGTACTGCTGCACTAGATGCGTATCCTCCCATTCAGGTTCATCTGTGGATTTAATCATTTTCTCCCTTCACATTGCGAGGGTTAGATCAATTTATAGGTGCAATTTCATTTCAACAATTATTAGTATACAATCAAAAAATATTTAATCATACAAAAAACTAATTGTTATATTTGTTTTTTCTCAGTAGAGAAATATGATTAATTTACAAAATATAATTGAGGCGTTGGATTCCAAACCGTTCCTCATCCACTAAAGTCAGAAATTGAGTTATCGATGTCAGCTTATAAAGATGGCAGCCATGCATGCAACGAAAGAATTCTCATGTTCCAGAAAAAGTTTTATCCCATTCTAAATTGAGGTTGAAAATCACTTGTTGTTCCAAACCAATCTTCATCCACACTACTTTTCGTTCCAAATGAGTCCTTATCCTGCAAAGGAAATGAGTTCCAACCCGATCCTTATCCCATGCTAAAATGGAGGCTCATCAGCAAATTTTGTTCCATAGCGTACCTCATCCTTTGCTTTCGGTTTGACAACCCACCTTTCAAATCGGTTCCAGTTCCTATTCCTAGATAATAATCATGACTGTAGTATAGAGTATAAGGTTGGTATTTCTGGAATTAACAATAAATATTATTGTTGGCAGCAAAACAAGAGTAGTTAGATGCTATGGTAGTGAACAAAGGAGCGTTGTTTCTGAGCTGAGCTAAGTGTAAACTGTCAGTTTCTTTAGCTATTTTTGGAGGAATATTGTCCATTCAGTCAGGAATATTGTTAAATGTTCAAAATAGTTCTCTCATACACTGCCCAGTATGTTCCAGAAAGGTCTTCATCCAGCAATGGATGTTCCAAAACAAGCTTCATTACAGTTTATGTTGCAGAACGACCCTTATCCAAATTTAAATTGCTTTTCTGCTCAATAATATTGAAAATTGATAGGATTGCCATTTGTTAAATCAAAGTTAATTTTGTTATTGATTTTTTAAAATCAAAACACAAATGCTCCTTCTTTTCAATACGATTCTACAAGTTTTTCTTGATTTGCCAAAAATGGGATTTCATGGATGAGGATTGGTTTGGAATCCAACGCCTCAATTGTAATCTCAATTATAAAAATGTATTATTCAATAATTGAGTAATATATTTTCTTGACGAATAGAATATAATTGATCTTTTACAAAAGAATAAACATCTCAGATTATTATACCGCTATCAGCTATCTGCCTCTATGGGAGGCAGTGGCAAGGCGGAGAATCTGCAATGCTGTTCTCCCATTTTATTCCATTGCTATTATAACGTGGACCTCATCATAATTGATGCGTTTTGTGACCTTCCATTATCACAGAACACTCGTTATTCTAGAATTATTCTAGAATCATAGCTTTTTCCCCATTGTTTCCTCTAGAATTTTACTTCTATAAGGATGAATGGAGCATTGTGAATGATCAACGGTCTGTGATCACAACTAACAATAATCAAACTAGGTGAGTGAGAAAGAGATAGGGAAAAAGCGTTTCCGATTATCTGCCTTGCCACTGTGTTCTATAGAGGATAGGTGAAACCAGTACCTATTATCTGATGTAATATTATTAACTGTTCACCCTTAGTCAAGATAATCAATTATTATATTTGAAACATATATTCTTCAATATTATTAGATAATAAATTTTCATGATTGAGATTAATATTACTTTGGAAATTAATAATACTTCGACATTGTCAAATAACGATCTGGAAACGTAATGGAGCTGGAAAAGGATAGAGCTATCTGCTTTGTCGAATGCTAGATACAAAATAGTTATTTGTGCAACTAGTGCCCAAAGTGACAGTTTGCTGCACCGAAAGAAACGTTTACGCCCGAGCCGTAGGCGAGGGCGGAATGGTTTGTTGAGTGCAGCAGAGGAACTTTACGCACGTATTTCACATTAAGTTTTTCCTACAGTTACAATTGAATATGAAAAGTTGGTAATTATGGGTAAAATTGCCTGAAATGCATCAAATGTTTTTCTGTGTAATTTTATTATTGATAAGAACCTTGATTTATTGTCAAATTGAATGAAAATGTTGTCCTTGGTTATAATATCTAATACTAATAATTAGAGCGTTGTGCTTCGTTGCACCTCTGCTCACTATAGCAGCCACAGCAGTCACTGTTACCAACTTCATTTTGATTTTGCTGCACTGTTGCTCCATATAACCTACTAAGTATTTTGCGTTGCCATGTTGCAAAATCTGGAGTGCAGAAAAATTTTTCCCACACTAGAGCGGAAAAGTGATTCTTTGCGTTCTGTAATCAGTGCAGCAATGGTCACTTTTCAATGTAACTGTAGGAAAATGTTATTTATCAAATAGTGAAATATTATAAGGTTGATCTCACTATAACTTACTAACTAAACTGTTTGATCTTCCATCTTTCGGAGGAGATGATAAGCCGTCGGTCCTGACTACCTAAAAGGGAGTCATCATCTCTCATTATCATCCCTCTCACTCATTACCCATGCACAAGCCTTAATTCAAAGTCGAATTCAAATTGTTGCCTAAGCCTAAGAGCTTATATGTGGGCTTTACCCTCAGTAATATTATTGTTATTATAGTGGCCCGAAAACGTGAACAACTACTGGATAAAGTAGCATCGAAGAAAAATCATGAATGAATAGATGAACAAATTATTGAGGAATATATAATTATTGATAAATATATGAATGATAAGATTAGTCAATAAAGAACAACTTACCATACTTGACGCTAACATATTTTTTATTTATCATCTTCATATATCTCAACTCCTCTATTTTCACAGTCGACTCACCCTCAATAGAGTTGACTGACGATACTTCAATATTGTCACGGTACGGAATAGTATATTTCGCACCTAGAGCAGAAAATGAGATTTTTCCAGCTCGAAATCGGTTTTCAAGTCCGAGGCCGTAGGCCGAGGACAAGAAAAGATTGAGAGCTGGAAAAACATTTTTGCCCGTGGTGCGAACGATATTTTTCGCCACACTACAGGTATTGCTGACAAAATAAATAAAGAATACAAAATAAAGAATACTCGTTAAGCTATCGTACCTATCTCTTGATTTTAGTGGAAGAAGATTTGCAGTCAGGATTTCAGATTCTTTTAAAATTTCACTTGGAATACCACAGTCAGCATTTTTGAAAATTCGGAATGCACTAATCAACAATAGATAATTGAATAAAACTGGTTGCAAAGCGAATTAGTTTGATTCGAAACTGGAACTGAAATCATGGCGACTTCAGCTGATGATGAAAGTGGACACTTGCCCGATCTAGCGGATGACTTATCAACTACTTCCATGAGCGGCTGGAAAGAGACAACTTTCTGGCCTAGACCGGGAAAGAAACCCTTTTCTGACGTCGTCTGCAAACAAGGTCTTTCAGATTTATGTAGGGACTGGAAAACAGCTGTTTTCTGTGCAGTGTGGCGAAAATAGAATTTATTTTTCAATCATTAAATAAATAACAAAGAATTGAGGTTAGGTTCATTAGTAATAGTGCCTGTCGGCAACATCAGCGGCGTTCAAGCCGGACACCTAGAATTCTATCAGATACCTTAGAACAGAATAATTGTATGCATACAGTATCCAATAAAACGAGGACGAAGGGGTTTTTTAAATTCTAGCATGCCAAATAAGGGACATAAAACGTTTGAGAGAACACAAAAATATTCATTGTATAAATAACATTGAACAGAACATTTAAATAGTAATTTAATGTGCTGAGTAATACAAAAGTACATTTGTACAAGAAAATATTGATGTACCAATAAGAGTCTAGTATTTGGTAGGCGCTAAAAGTATATAATTCAAAAAGCCACCACATGGTATTTTTCAAATTTATAAAAATTTGTTATCATTTGTAAAATTTATACATAATTGTGATTGCATGGGAGTGGATGCGAATGTAAAAAATATTTTTTTTTTTTTTTTAAATAATCTGTCTTTATATTACGAACAATTTACTGAAGCCAAATTATGTCATAAGGATTTGGATTTGTGATTGCATGGGAGTGGATGCGAATGTAAAAAATATTTGTTTTTTTTTTTTAAATAATCTGTCTTCATATTACAAACAATTCACTGAAGCCAAATTATGTCATAAGGATTTGGTGGAATCCACCAATCATAGTGTAAATTTGAATAAGTGTAAATGAGGAATAAGGAAGTATTGTCGAAGAAGAAGAAAGGAGAAATTCTCACTTGCTTGTCAGAGGTCACCAGAGTCACCAGCAAAGCTTGAGAGCAGTAGACTGAGCCCTTATTGAAACATTTTATGCCAAAGTTTGAATTTAAATTTTATTTTTAATAAAAAAATTATAACTCAGTGAAGCCGCTTTATAACAAGAGTTTCTAAATTAAATATTTCCCCACTGAATAAGACGACACCAGCCCACCGGACTAATAAGGCATGGAACACACGAGGCGGAAACAATTCCATCTTTAAGTTTGGGAAAATCTTCACACGTGAGTTGTAAATTTTAGATGGCCCTCATTGCTTCGAATGTATGAATATAATAAAGCTAGCTCGTCGAGAGTTACATTCAAAAATCAAGCTTGATTAATAATTACTTGTGCATTTAGTTAAGAATAAGGGAAGTCTTACTAAGAACTTGAATGAGAATTGAAGAATTAAGTAGTCGAAGAACTATTATTTATAGGCATTTTGAATTATTCTTCAGGCTTATATCATCATTTCTTATATTATTATTGCATGGAGGCAATTATAAGAAGGCTCAAAGTTAATTTATTTTATCTAAGTTCCACTGTATGCCGAACTCAAGCCCTGAGATTTACAAATATTTAATATTTGATATTATTGGAATATAGAATATAGATTTTATTCAACAAGTGAAGGCAAGTTGAGAAATTGAGCCTATTGTCTGCTGATAATAAAATACAAGATTTATTATTTGATACGAACAAGCCTAGTAAAATTTAAGTGAGCTACTACTGTGATAATTTCTTTCATATTATTCTCATATTATTTTCTATTTATTGTTTCATGTTTTATTATCACCCATTAATTATCTATGAAATACACAAAATTTGTTTATTGACTAGTGTACCTTTTATTTATAACCCTGTCTTTATGCATGACCAATCTGGTATTAGTATATCATTTCATTATTGACGTAATAGTAAAAACATCATCCAATTATATTCTTCACCAAATGTGTTGGACAAATCAGCAATGTACAGCATTGATTATTGAATCTTCAGAAATATTAAGTTCTCAAAATTTATCTAGATTGATTGATTGATTGATTGACTACCTTTATTAAAAAAACCTAGGAGGGCGAAGTTAGGGTGCAGCCGGTCCTCTCTTACACTTAGCCCTCCAATACAATTCTAAGTAAAACTAAAACACTGTACAACAAAGATTATAAGATAAAAAAAAACTAATTTTACAAAATAATAAAAAACTTCCAAATAGTGAATGAAAAGAAAGAAAACAAAATTGAAATTTCTTTCTAATTTGAATCAGTGAAAAGAATGCAATAAGAAGAAAGAGGAGAGTGGAAAGTGAAAATGGAAGAAACGTCAGTTCAAAATCCATAGATCATTTCGATAGAAGTAGAAAAGAGGAAAGAGAGGAATAAATTAAAGAAGGAAGAAAGGACACACATACACTCACACACACACACACACACACACACACACACACACACACACACATCAACACACACGTTAAGATTCAGTGAACATTCCAGCCAAGTCCACCACCTCTGATCCACCGCAAGACAGTCGCGCCGAACCGACGATGTCCCTCAACATGCCTTAGCTCAGCAGGCAGAGAATTCCACAAACTACAGGCTGTCACAAGGAACGAATTGTTGTACATAACAGTTCTATGTGTTGGGACAGCCAGCAGATGGGATCCATGCCACGTTCCTCCACGACCAAAATCACCCAAGTAATGGTAATCTACTGCCAGATACTTAGGGGTTTTAGTTTTCAATATCTTATAGAGGAAGCACAAAGCATGATGTGATCTACTCACACGAAGCTTCAGGTTTGTTGAGGTATTCAGTTACATGGTCGTCACATCTCAGGTTAAAGATAAAGCGAACACAGTAATTATGTGCACGCTGCATCCTCTGCAGGAGAGTTGAACTGTCATGTCAAGAGTCACAATGTTACAGTAGTTGAAGATTGGGAAGATCAGAGTCTTAATCAACATAACCTTCGTTGAAAAGAGAATGAAGTCAGAGATCCTCTTCAATGTCATGACCCTGTTACAAGTCTGAGTCACGTGGCTAGTCCAGTCAAGAGTCCTTGCCATTGTAAGTCCTAGATTTTTCACATCAGAACTGTATTGCAATTGTATGTTATTCAATATTATAAATGGTCCGTTAGTTATGTCAAGTGTGTTTAAAAGTCTTGAATAACCTATCACTATTGATTTTGATTTAGTCTCGTTAATTTTCAGTCCATTATTCTCAGTCCATCGTACCAAACGAGTCAAGTCAGCATTAACTTCATCAACTGTGATGTTGAAGTCATTTTTCTTGCAGTGCCGGTATATTTGCAAGTCGTCGGCATACAGGTGATGTATGGTCGTAAGTAGATTGCTTGTCACGTCATTTATGTAGATGCTGAACAGCAGAGGACCCAATACCGAACCCTGAGGAACTCCTCTGTTCACTTCATGCCACCGTGAAGAGGCATCCCCAACTCTCACACACTGACACCGACCTTGGAGATAGGACCTCACCCATGCCACAGTGGAGTTGGAAAAACCTAAGTTTCTGTGTTTATAGATTAAGTAGGATGGAAAATGCTATCGAATGCCTTACTAAAATCTATTAGGACTAGAACTGTTAAACTCTCCACCATCCATAGCCCTACAAATGTCATCAGTGACTCTCAGGAAAGCAGAGGTGGTGCTATGACCACTACGGAACCCTGATTGAAAGTCAGCAATCAATCCAGAACCATGGATAAATGAGCTTAATTGGGAGTGAACGATAATTTCCAGAGCCTTGGACAAAACGGACAATAAGCTTTTAGGCCTGTAATCAGATGGAGAGATAGGGTTAGGGATCTTGTTCAAGGGAATCACTATGGATAGCTTCCAGTCATTAGGAAAAACCGACGTTAAAAGAGAGGTATTGATCAAATGGGTGAGAAATGGGAGAATAAAAGGAAGGATAATTTTGATGAACTTGATTGGGATACCGTCTGCACCAACAGCATTACTCTTCACTCGATGAACAGCCAAAAAGACCTCTTGCTCCGTGACATTGGAGAAGTAGAAGTCCTCATTGGGATGAAAATCAGGCAGAGAGTCAAAGTGAGCACGAGCTTGGTCCAAACTTACAGAGATGTCAGTGAAAAAGTCATTGAGATCATCCAGCGAGTGAGCAACAGTCAGTACCTGCCTCTCCTTGCCAGCCCCAATCTCCCTCAGAGCATGCCAAAGAGATGAAGTTGATGATCGCTTCAAGGAGATCAAGTTACGATAGATTGTAGATTTTGCATTTCTAATTGTTTGCTTGCAAGAGTTTCTCAAACGCTTATAATGGTTGAAATCATTGGGGCTTTTTGACGCTCTTGCAATTTTGCACCAATAATCTCGATCCCTCATTAGCTGGCGTACCTCATCTGTGAGCCATGGAGCAGGATCTCTGGTTACTCTGCGATTTTTTAAAGGAACATGTTTTTCAAAAAGAGAAACTATATTGTGGTTAATAATGTCCAACATAGCATTAACATTGTTAGTTTGGAATATCCTGTAACCAGTCAAGGTTAATTGCATCATTGAACAAATTGTGATAATTGATATTCTTATAATCTCTGTAAGTGATTATTTTTGGTTTAGGTTTGGGCCTCTTAATGTTATAAACTAGGAATATAATATCATGTGCAGAAAGGCCTGGAAAGGGGATCTGCCCATGGCACACAGCTGCTCTCACATCGGCAACTGCAATAACATCAAGCAATGTGTCTGAAGTGGATGTATGGTGCATAGCTTGGAGAGGCAGCAAGGTCATACCATTCGCAAAAAACATAGTGGTCAGTTCTATTTTGTCATGATTATCAGGTCCAAGTAAGTCAGTATTGAAGTCACCCATGATAGCCACATGCTCATAGGGCACCATCAGCTCAAGTAGTGCTTCCTAAAATTCTGACATATACCTAATATGAGGCGGCCTGTAGCAAACTGCTATTAACATTTAACTCCGTTACACTTTACCTCAATAAGCATGTATCCAGGTCTAGCTGCACGGGAGGTATCAGAGGAAAACTTATGAACAGGCAGCAGAGAACGCTTGACAAATGCAGCAACCCCTCCCCCATTCTTGTGTAACCGGTCATTCCGAATGAGCACATAATCCTCGAGTGCAACAAGTCGATTGTCGGTTTCAACCAGGTCTCGGATATAAGAATGATGTAACAATCTTTGCCCTCGAAAGTGTGCCTAAATTCATCTATATGACAGAGAAGGGATTGCGCATTAACATGAGCGATCTTAAGTCGATCCGGGAAAGGAGAGAATGCCTGCTTGAGGGAATCGCCGACACTCAGCGCGGCCGCGTTGTCATCCTGCTGTATAAACAAGGTGGCTGCGACGAAAAAGCAAGGCAGAAGAGAGGGGTGAAATGGCGAAACAATGAGAAGCTAAAAATAGACACTTATCACATTCATACTGAAACACACACACAAAGAAGGAAATGATAGAAGAAATATAGAAATCATAAGAGATTGTTCAGAATCATTAACGAAATTGAACTGATTGAAACACAGGGTCATAGTATTAAGTTGGAGTGATCGGTGGTCTAGTGGATAGAGTGCTTGTGTAGCAACCTAGAGATCCCAGGCTCAAACCCCGCTCATAGCCAAAAGTTTTATCGAGTTTTAAAGAGTTATCGGATGGGTACGTTAAATTGTCGGTCCCGGCTGAAGTATGACAGTCGTAAGGCACATTGACGGCTTCTATATAATAAGAGAGAGTAGGGTTGTGTTTGTTCGTGTGTTCGTTTGTTCGCATCAAAACATGTCAACTTGTGGATTGCATACCGGAAAAACGGGAATGATTTAGATCTCCAAAGTTTGCACATAGATTCTAAAAATATCAATCTCGTGCACCTGGCCCAAATTTTAATTTACCTTCTAGATTTTTCAGAATTAATGTTTAAATTTCATCAATGGTACATTCGATTTCATTAAAAAAATCACCAAATCACATGGTCGAAATTGAAAAAGGAACATCTGTTTCTATATTGCTTTCTACCTGAAAAACATAGTTTTGAAACTTTGAAACGTGGCATGGATTATTAATTTTTCAGCTAGAACAATTTTTGAGACAAAGTGCTAAATAAACGTCCACAGTTTCATCAATGCTGTATCGGCAATATGAAAACGCATGCAGTTAATATGTCTTTGAATGAAGGTGTTGTTATTTACATGAAGAAATTTCATTCTTCTATTTTTATTTAATTGAAATTTCAAAATTATTCGAGGCCTGATAGAATGACTGACTCACTGTACAGTCAGTCGAAAATTGCAATATTGGAATGAGGGGTATTTTGGCAAGCTGAGCAAAAAAATAAGGTCATATGCACCTTTTCGTTATATCTTCAAATTAAAAATGATTTTTGTGGGTTTTAAAATACCCTCTGAAAGGGAAACTATTCAACTTATTCTATATTTTAGTAAAATAACAATGATCATCCATCCATGTATCATCTTCTATACTATAATAAAGGAAAAAAACTGGATTATAAACGTAGCCTGTACAGGTGTAAAGTATAGGGAAATTATGTTTTGCGCATTATCACGTCAGAACTACTGGACTGATTAACTTGAAATTTTGAGTATAGATTCTTGCTTAACCGAGGGTTGTTATAGACTTATTTTAGATTATTCAAGATTTGATTACATCAAGTTTTCAGTTTGTCAAGTTTTTAATTATTTGTCATGCTTCCAGTTTGTATGGAAGCAGCAGAAGATTTCTCTTAAAAGGGAAACTAGAAGATAGGTATGACTTGGGATCCTTTTCGAATGATAAAAATAGGTTTTCCGTCACACCGAAATTTTTTCCGCCATTTTGAATCCAACTTCTTTTTTTAATTGGAAGGTGGTCATACTGATCTACTTGAAATGCAGCATGTAAATTCTTAATCAACCGAGGATTCTTATAGGCCTATTTTGAATTCTACTAGATTTCATTACGTCAAGTTTTAAGAAAGACCCTTGCGAAGCACGGGTTACCTGCTAGTACCAAATATGAAGAGTAGCTTCACAGTCTCAGATCTTGGGTGCTGTACTAAACTGATTAAATTCTACACATTCAAGTTGATAGATCATTTTCACAAATATTGTATTTCTTAATCACCCCTTTTTCTTTAGCCTCTATGCATTTCCAAATTTGTCTTCTGAGATGAATGAAGTAATTTTCATGAAGACTTTCCCTCTCGGCAACTCCATTTGAATGAGTGGCATCAGAATCCTTCTCTAGCATAGTTTTAGTAACATTTATGAAGGTCTTATCCCCATGGAGAGAAGCTTCTTCACATCTGCAAAACGAAAACATTGAATTCAAAAGCAAAGAATCGCTCAGCCTCTATCTATTTGAATGATTGAAATCATCCAAATGATTGTCTCCTACCATAGGAAAAGATGACACAAGTTATCGGGCGTTCATGTTCCAATTTTGAATGGTAAATCAAACTGAGAGTCCAAGTAGTTGTTTTACATGGAGCTATATGTGACGCTGGTAGTTTTTGATATTGTGCCGTTCTTACACCCCAACAAAACAGTTAATAATAGACAGTAGTCGACAGTAATCGGCTTGAGTCCACAAGGAATCCGCTTCAAAATTGGAACATAAACTACATTTTACCATGGAAGAACTTCTTATGATATCTTTCCTCTATGCTCCCACCCTCCAACTCTCCTCCAAGGTGAGGTCCACTTTATAATGAAATTTCTGAATGTGGAATAAATAAATAATTTAGATGAATTGTGAAACGATTTTTGATAATCATTCATGAAATACCCCGTGATGGGTTGCTAGTCCTCCATCGGACTCTGCGTGATCCGTATGAAGACAAAATCATTGTCTGTTACAGTTTTATCTGTAACATTTTTCCATATCTCCCATAGTTTTCTGGGTATCAACTCTCGGAGGTATCACATTTTGAAGAAAAGCCCTTCCGTTTTTTTCATATACAGGGTGATTCTTAATTATGGTAAAAAAAAGGAAAAAAGTTCTCATAAACATATATCCATAAACGCTCCATTAGCGAGCTATACAGGGTGAAAGATTTTGCCCGGAATTCAGTTCCTCTGCTGAAATACACCGATGCTGAATTGTTTGGGGACTAGTTTTTGAAAAAATTATGGTGGATTCATATGGAAAAATATCTGAAAAATTGAATAAAACTAGTCTAGAAGCTGTAGTGTGAGTAGTTTCCGAGAAAAAAGTTGAAATATGCAAAACATCCAAGTAGAAAAACACAGACTTCCATATAGGAGTTTTTCTCTATAATCTATCGTTGACTGTACTAAAGTCGCAGGTGCTACAGATACAGCATCCATTGGAGAAGACGATGTTCGATGGGGATATAGTTACGCAAATTTTGAATAAATTCGCTTTAATTATCAAATTGGAATGAATTGATTTATAGCAATAAAATTAAGCCTATATCCATCCTCTGAAAATCCACAATCATTATGTAAAGTGAAAGTTAATCATTGTGTCAGTTAATCAGATGTCATGTTTGTATCTCCTATTCTGTACATGTATAAGCCTATTCTTCTTTTTATTAATATGAAGAAGACTAAAAATACTCTTCCTACGTGCTAGTTCTTGGTCATTTTCACATGACAACTTCTCCAATAATAATAGTCAAATTCATACATCTTTGTATTATTCTCCATGTATTTCGAGTGAAACTATAATATCAATATAATGTTACACTCACCTGTACAGAGCGTCTTTAGTTTCGGAACCAAAAGCTACAGGTTGTGAACCAATCCATATCACGTCTCCACTTCCAGAGATTGGTTTTGAATAAAATTCGCCATCGCTCAGATGATAAAATGCCTCTTTAATGGTATCTTCGGGTTCAGAGACTTCACTTTCTGAGGTGGTAGCGACTTTACCTAGACTGATACCGACACAACATGATCTTCAATGTACAATTAAATAATAAATGAATAGATAAATTATTAACATAATGATGCATACATACTTATGAGCCTCCAGCACACCCATTCCGCTCTTCATCAGCTGTTGTTAAGCTTATTTTTTCAAAATGATAGGGAGAGAATACACAAGTACCTTGTGCTATTGCTCTCCCAAATTATTTAGATGTGAACCCGGTGTCGCCACCATACGGGGCAAAGGGGGGAATGTCTTCCTTAATATTTCAAAAATCAAATATTTACCCCCTCAAATATTTCAAAAACTAGTTAGAAAATGAAGTGATAATGACTGATTGATTTGATTCGAGAAGAGATCAAATCAAAAGTATTTATTTCATGTTATTTTTATTTATTTCATTCAATTACTTGATAATGGCGTCATGGCCGAAACATGTCGTCAATGAACAGTTTGGAAAAAGGTACTCAGAATAGGTCTATATGTCCTGTAATGATGGAGGCATCACGAATATAAATCAGCAGTTTTGTACAGCAGACACGTCATCTTCAGCAAGTCTATCGCAATCTCATCCAACAAAGCTGAGTCATCGATTAGACTAGAAACCAATATATTTTATTGAATGAAATAGGACTCTGAATAATTCGCATAAAAATACTGAATCATTCCAGAATGACCGCAGTAACCAAGTGACACTGTATATTATTGATTAACTTACACAGTAAAGTCTTGAAGAACCTATAAATCTGATTTTTATTCATCAATAGGTCTATTTTAATAGGTTAATAGGTCTATTTCAAATTCTTCAAGTTTTCAGTAGGCCAAGTTCACAGTTTGAGAATTGTTTTAAACAGACCCTTTCGGGGCACGGGTTACAAGCTAGTCCTGAATGTATGTAAATAATACGAAAATTTAATAATGCAATTTGGGAGTCCGGTCTAACAAGATATCAAATTATCAATTGATAAAGTGAATGACTAAATGAATGTAATCAAAATCTAATTTGCAGAAATTCAATGAAAATCGAACTATAATAATTATTAATTGTAAAACTATATTATTCTACTTCAATGTTGGTTTCCGCATCATAAACAGCTTATTATCAAATCACTTTTCACTTTCCTTGCCTTATAACCATAGGTAAGGAGAGTATTGCTTTCCGAAAAAAATTAAGGTTCCCCAATTTCCAAATTTCTATACGTTTCAAGGTCCCCTGAGTCCAAAAAAGTGGTTTTTGGGTATTGGTCTGTATGTGTGAGTGTGTGTGTGTGTGTGTGTGTGTGTGTGTGTGTGTGTGTGTGTGTGTGTGTGTGTGTGTGTGTGTGTGTTTGTGCGCGTCTGTGTACACGATATTTCATCTCCCAATCAACGGAATGACTTGAAATTTGGAACTTGAGGTCCTTACACTATAAGGATCCGACACGAACAATTTCGATCAAATGCAATTCAAGATGTCTGCTGAAATGACGAAAATGTTGTCAAGAACAGGGGTTTTAGCGATTTTGATCGAAAACGGCTCCAACGATTTTGATCAAATTCATACCTTAAGAATTCATTGATAAGCTCTATCAACTGCCATGAGTCCCATATCTGTAAAAATTTCAGAAGCTCCGCCCCATCTATGCAAAGTTTGACTTTAGATTCCCGATTATCTGCCTTCAGATACAATTAAAACGAAAAATTTTAAGTGGAAAAGATTGAGCATAAATATCTCTACAATTAATGTCCAGTAACATTTTCACCTAAAATTGAAAATAAGTTTCAAATTCGAGAAAATGTGATTATCCAATTACAACCAGTTAATAATAATAATAATAATAATAATAATAATAATAATAATAATAATATAATAATAATAATAATAATATCCAGTGACCTGGCTGGCTCAGGTCTGGTGTCAGAGTTTTCAGGTCGCAGCTGATCAATTTCAGGGCCTCTGACATGACCTAACGACTGCTTCTTAAGCAGCCGGGACAGACGGCTTAATGTGTCCATCCGAAACACGGGAGTGGCCCGAGATAAATATATCTTAGATAAATATTCCATTTAATGATTCACTATGAAGAGATAGCAGACCTCGTGTGTCTACAGCGTTATTGTCTTGTCACCAGCTGGCTCAGATCTAGGAATAGTAGACTTGAGATGCGCGGGAACACTAGCGTCAGGTGATCAATTTTCATAACGGCAAGGAAAGTTGTGTGAGTGCGCCACACCAGATTTTATTATCATGTATTTATACAAAAACCGTTAGATACAAATCTAAGTGTGAAAATCTGCTACATTGTGGAAGTAATAATTAAGGACTGACAATAATTTTGTAATTTTGTTAAGTGAAGAACTAACAAGGCTTAACGTACGAGATTTGAAACTCGTATTTCAAACTATGTGTTAAGCCGTGTCCACACTGAACTAAAGTTCGGCAAACATGTTTGTTTGTTAAGGAGCTCAGGGACAAACATTTAAAAAATTGCATGGTTGCCTGTAAAGTCGGTATACGGGCGAAAGTTTTACGTGACAATGACTTTGAGTGGTAAAATAATTTTAATGTGAATATTCATTCGTATAGTAGGAAGAAGGATGAAATAATAACTCACAATGAGAGTGAGTGAGAGGCACGCGTCCCTTCCACTCGGGCATGGTTAGCCCGTGCCCACCTAAGAGCGAGAGAGACAACCATTGACTTGACATTTTGAATTAGTGGCGCAGTCGCAGGAGATTGCTTGCGGCGCCTGCGCAGGTTGACTGCTCCGTTTCACTCCCTCTCCAGGTGAATGCCTTCGGGTTGGTGCGGCATTGCTCGCCACTGCTCCTATTCGTGCTCTTTCCAGACGACCGTGAACCGAAACGAACTCTCTCACTCGCTCTCATTGTGAGCGCATAACGTGGGAACGTAACACAGTTTCTTGAAGTGTCTCCCGGCAAACCAATTTATAAGACGTTGTCACGTCAAAAAGTCTGGAAGATCTTTGTTTTTCAAACAAAAAATTATTACGGTATTCCAAACATTTTCAGTGTTGACAGCTGTAAAACATAAAACCTGTTCTTCCCACTTACAAATATTTTGTATAGTGACGCGTCCACACTGGCCACAGGTAAACATTGTTTGTCAAACATAATAAAATTTGCCCAAAATTTTTCAACAAACATGTTTGTTGAACATTTGTACAGTGTGGACATGGCTTAACACATAGTTTGAAATACGAGTTTCAAATCTCATACGTTAAGTCCTGTTAGTTCTTCACTTAACAAAATTCTCAGCTCTTGATTATTTCCACAAAGTAGATTTTCAAATTTAGATATGTATCTTACCGTCTTTGTATAAATACATAATAATAAAATCAGTTGATGAAAAGGTAAATGCGCGTGTTCCTGGTAAGTCTGTAGGAAGCTTTGGAATGAGGTGAGTCTCACAGTATACAGAGTGTCCCACCAAGGTTGTAACAGCCGTTACAACCATAGATTCTACTCTACATTTCTGACAAAAACTGTTCAGTAAACTTTTTTCCTATCGACCTTAGTTTTCGAGATATATCGATTTTTCGATATTTTCAGAATATGCCTACTTCTGGTCATTAAATACTCAATAACTCGAAAACTACTTGTCGAATTTCAATTTCAAGAGTATTGTTGGAAAGAGAAAAACATTTCAAACAAGATCAATGTAATTTTATTTGTTGTAAGATATTTTGTAGTTTTTAATTAGGGCTTAAACTTGGAAAAATGCTATTCTTCAAATTCAAAGTGAAATTTCAAACCGTTTTTTTTCGGTTTTTCTCCGGGTGATTATAGTGGTTTCAATATTTCAAAAACTTCTTCATTTCATAAGCTTTCGAATGAGTATAAATTCGAAAAGGTAAGTTCCATGATAAAGTGTTCAAAACTGCTATTATCTGGAATGAACACCTTCGAAATGATGAAATTCACGGTTTGAAATTTCACTTTGAATTTGAAGAATAGCATTTTTCAAGTTTAAGCCCTGATAAAAAAACTACAAAATATCTTACAACAGATAAAATTACATTGATCTTGTTTGAAATGTTTTTCTCTTTCCAACAATACTCTTGAAATTGAAATTCGACCAGTAGTTTTCGAGTTATTGAGGGAGACATTCCCCCGTATGGTGGCGACACCGGGTTGATAGAAATGGCTAGCTCAGAACTCGCCAACTCTGAGTCAACTGCCATATGAATCAATTATCACACCGATCAGAGCAGTTTTTGCATAACTCAGCCAGACAGTTTTTGTTTGGTAAGCAAAAACAAATTTCCTAATTTTCAAAGATACAAGTATATTTAAAAAGTAGAAAAAAGTGACTACATTTTAGTAGCCTGCTATACGGTTACTACACTATTGCCACTGCATTACTATATTGTTACATCCTGATAACATTGTTATCTTCTATATTATAATAAAGGGAAGAATGATTGGCTCACACACATGGAGGATAGGAAATTCACGAATGACGCATCATCACGTCTGAGCCACTCAACCGATTAACATGACATATTGCATATGAATTCTTAATTTACCAAGGATGGTTAATAGGTCTATTTAAAATTCTTCAATATTTCAGTAGGTCAAGTTCTCAGTTTATCAATTGCTTTAAACAGACCCTTTCGGGGCACGGGCTACAAGCTAGTCCAAAATGTATGTGAATAATACGAATATTAAATAATGCAATTTGGGAGTCCGGTCCAACAAGATATCAAATTATCAATTGATAAAGTGAATCACTAAATGAATGAAATCAAAATCTAATTTGCAGAAATTCAATAATAATCCAACTATAATTAAACTATAATATATAAGTAAAACTATATTATTCTACTTCAATGTTGTTTTCCGCATCACAAACAGCTTATTATCAAATCACTTTTTGCTATAAAAAAATCTGGTGTGGCGCACTCATACAACTTTCCTTGCCGTTATGAAAATTGATCCCTGACGCTAGTGTTCACGCGCTTCTCAAGTCTACTACTCAAAGATTTGAGCCAGCTGGTGATAGGACAATAGCGCTGCAGACACACGAGGTCTGCTATCTCTACATAGTGAATCTATATTCTATATATATATATAAAAGCGAAATGGCACTCACTGACTGACTGACTGACTCACTCACTCACTCGCATAACTAAAAATCTACCGGACCAAAAACGTTCAAATTTGGTAGGTATGTTCAGTTAGCCCTTTAGAGGCGCACTAAGAAATCTTTTGGCAATATTTTAACTGAGAGGGTTGTTTTTAAGGGTTTAAAGTTCGTCTTGTATATTCTTATATTCTAAAGTTTAGCATGTATATTCTTCTTCTCCCAATCTCTTAATATTATAATTGAAATTTCCATATCATATGTTACTATAGAACTATAATCTAGATAGAGTACCTCTTCAAAACAGTTGTTAACTGGCAACTAAATTAATTAATAATTTTTGGCATCAAGTTGAGTTGACTTTGTTAGGTTGGCACCAAGTTAAAGATTTAAATGCATTTATCGCTGAAAAATTGATTGGGTACTGCTACTTCAATCCTGGGAATCCTGGAATCCTGGAATCCTGGAATCACTAGCCGTCAGGCTCGCTTCTCCCGCCATATCCGTTTAGCCAGACGTTTAGTCTGGACCCCCGACTGGATTGTCCTAACATATGATAAAAATGCAGGCGAGCGAAGCGAGGATCTCATCCTTGGACGATCCAGTCGGGGTCCAGGGGGCGGAGCCCTCTGGCTAGACGGATATGGCGAGCGAAGTGAGCCTGACGGCTAGTGATTTAATAAATTCAACAGTTGCCAATAGTTTGCAATTGAATAATCTTATTTTATCGAATTTCGAGCTCATTTTCAATTCCAGGTGAAAATGTTACTGGACATTAACTGTAGAGATTTCTATGCTCAATCTTTTTCACTTGAAATTTTTTTGTTCAAATTGTTTCTGAAGCCTGATAATTGAGAATCTAAAATCAAACTTTGTATAGATGGGGTGGTGCTCCTGAAATTTTTAAAGAAATGAGACTTGTGGCAGTTTATAGAGCTTATCAATTAATTCTTAAGCTATGAATTTGATCAAAATCGCTAAAACCCCTGTTCTTGACAACGTTTTCGTCATTTCAGCAGACATCTTGAATCGCATTCGATTGAAATTGTTCGTGTCGGATCCTTATATTGTAAGGACCATGAGTTCCAAATTTCAAGTCATTCCGTTAATTGGGAGATGAGATATCGTGTACACATACACACACACACACACACACACACACACACACACACACACACACACACAACACACACACACACACACACACACACACACACACACACACACACACACACACACACACACACAGACCAATTCGAAAAAAAACACTTTTTTGGACTCAGGGGACCTTGAAACGTATAGGGATTTAGAAATTGGAAAAAATAGAAAAAACAATACTCTCCTTACGTATGGTAATAGGGCAAGGAAAGTAAAACGACTAGCAGTCAAAAATTTTTTACAATTGATGAATTAATCACTCTTTGTAACAACGAGATCCAATAATAATTTTCTCCTGCTAGCATCATCAGTCTTGGTGATAGTTCTAATTGCATTATAACATATTATTAACAGATACAGATCCTTGATTCAAAGTACAGTCAAGCGCGAGTATTACAATAGCCATGCTATCAAGAAATTCTGACTGCTAGTTGTTCTTTTTAATAGCAAAACGTGACTATAATTTAGTTGAAGGCCTACCGTATTCTGATTCACATATCATTGCTACAACATATTCTAGTTTCAAATTAAAATTCAATTCTTTTCTCTGACATTTTACAAGTAATGCAAAGATGTTAGCATTTTTGATACACCAACCCCAACAGCTATTAGCCGTTTTCACACCGATATCTCGCCGACACGACATACAGACAGGATTTACTCTGATGGACAGTATAAGAGGAGGCTGCGGTTTATAACTGCGCGAGGTCTACTAACTGTTCACAGAACTACTCGTTTACAAGTAAGTATTTTATAAGTAATGTATAAGCTCGTCATGAAATAAGAATGCAATGTAAATAAAATAACAGATAACACAACATACACAACAACAATACTGAGTATTCTGAACCATATATATGAAGAGTTTTATGATATGCAATCATGTTAGAAATTAGTCTTCAAATCTTCAATCTTCAAATTAGTCCTGGACCTTGAATCATTTCAACTTGATTAAGATTTGAAAACTCTTTCAAGTTTCAGTCACTCACCTCACTGATGCCGTGAACAAGAGGAGGATTGGTATTAGTATTGAATAAAAATGGTTGAACTTCATCATGAAGCTCAAAATATTGAAAAGCTTTCACTCGCTGATAAATAAACACTGTTTCGACAATATTTCTCAATACAAATAATTAATAGAATACACACTGTTTCGACAATTTCCCTCAATACAAATGGATAAATTACATACTGTTTCGACAATATCCCTCAAGCAACTAATCTCGTTAACTATTTATCTTATTCCTCATCTTAATCATCAATGACGAATTTGCGATGTCTTGCTGCGTAATAAAAGTATCAAAATAGATCACGAATACGTGGTAAAATTCACTTTAAACTGTCATGATTTGTCATAAGTATCATCAATACCCCTTTAATCAACTGATACTGACATGTATCAGTGGAAAAATACGTGGTGGGATTCATTTAATACTGGCAGCATTCGTCATAAGTAACATTAATGCCACCCCGATCAACTAATGCTGACAGGTAGCAGTAGATCTCGCAAAAGTTAATTAGAATATAAGATGCAGAACAACGGTTGATATCATCCAACAACCATAACATTATGTTGAAGTAAGTTACCTATTTTTCTAGCATTGACATTATCTAGAAGTATTTTTCCAACACGGAATTTTCAACTGTGCCGGATTGTTAAAAGCTAGTTATTCACCAGAATTTCTAAATAATTTCATTATGTTTGTCTATTTGATAAATAATTTTACGGATGGGAATAAGTGGGATATTGCAATTATTCAAATGCTGATGTATTGAGTATTATTATTTGAAGAAAATCCAAATTATAGTCCAGTCAAATGGTCGTTTTTCAGGAAACAGCCCCGAAAGAATTTTTCTCGACGGTTCTATATGTATTTTGGGGCGCTGAATTTGAATCTGAAATTTGCTGACACGCCAGAGAGCGGCTTCACCCCCAAAACCCCCGAAAACCACCAAAATTTCGGACTTTATTCAATTTTCCCATTTTATCTCGTGAACCTTGAGTTTCTCAAGAAAAATCATTCTTGACAAAATTGAAGACACAATAAATTGAGTGGTCGCGCAGGATTCTACCATTTTTGGTTCCGGATAATTTTCCAAAACGACCCTTTGTGTGGACTATAAATGCTGTAAATGCTTGTCAGTTTGATGTGAGGGTAAGCATTCCTGACCGGCAATTAGGAGGTACCGGGTTCGATTCCCGGGCTGAAAAAAATCATTTTTGAATAGTAGCACTCATCGAATTTCCATCTAGCTGTTTATACCCTGTTGTCAATATTTTTGGTAGCACAAGTCTTTGGGGGGATTTACAGCATTCAATTTATTTGAATTTTAATAATAATTATTAAATAATTTAATTGCGTTAATTTTACCTAGATTTCTTTCTCACAGCCGGCATTGTTAAAAGCTAGTTATTCACCAAAATCCCAAATAATTTTATTATGTTTATTAATCCAATTGATTAGTTTGTTAATTTTATATCGAATATCGGTGCACCGAGCTTCGCTTGTTATTTATTTATTGACTTTTGATAAACCGAGCACAATTCTTTAAAATGATTGGGGAAGTACTAACAGGCACAGCCCAAAACTGTTTTTCCCCGAATATTGATTTATAGACTATAAATAGTCCAGAAAGTAGGCTATGTTCAATAGACTTGACTTCTGGTTCAATTTTCTGTTCAAACATTTGAAAACAAAAATATAATAATTTAGATTATAGACAAACCAAATTGAATAGCAAAATAACACTCACTAATCACTTGAAATTGTCAAATGATGATCAACTTTGAAAATTATGATATACTCTAGTTTAGGAGGATTATCATATTGTAATGTCAACAAATCAGATTATGTTGATTAAATCGATTAAAATTTGTCTAGCTAGATAAAATTTCTCGCTGATTGATTATGATTACACAGCTGGAAATAATTCTGTCTCTCTCCCACACAGGCACACGCATCTTCTGTTATCGAGAGACGACGAAATTATCATCTGTTTTCCAAGGATGAATTATCCTTTCAATGTCGTTCAGCGAGTTTCCCAAAGAATGAGACTTAGTGCAATCGAATCTTTATATCATAAACCTACTATGTTCCAAATTTCGTGAAAATCGTTTGAGCAGTTTTCGAGATCCGTAAAACATAAATAACCAGATATATACAGAAATTGCTCACTTAATATAATAGGATACCCAGCTGCTCGCGAGTTTAGAGCAGATAGAGATGGCAGAAGGATTTAGAGGAATTGGTATCAATGATTTTAATTCAGTATTTATTATCAGCAGGTAACTCGTGCTCAGCTAGGGTTTTATCAATAACTTGTCAAACTGAAAACTTGACCTACTGAAATCATGAAGAATTAAAAAAAGGCTAATAATCATCCTCGGTAAATCAAGAATCTATATGCAGAATTTCAAATTAATCATTCCAGTTGTTCAGACGTGATGATGCGTCACTCGTGAATTTCCTATCCCGTAGGCCTACGTGTATACGCCAATTCTTTCCTCTATTATTCATTCATTAAACATTGATAGATACAATATCAATCTCAAAACTATGAATGATTGGGAAATGAACAACAGGCTTAAAGCCCAAAGCTTTTAATTATACACAGTATTATAGATTATTGCTACCGTATAGTGAGATTCTTGACATCAGTGGAAATTATAGAAGTGCAGATTCGCCTGCAAAGTGTTGCACATCATAAATTCATAATATATTATTCCATAAGTTGCCGATTCCCTGTAATAACCGCCTTATAATATAATAGATTTGGTAGCTGTGATTCAAGTTATGCCGTTTTAGGCCTATCTGATTAATAGGAGTCTATTAATCATTGCTGAATCTTATTACTAATGATCAACTCCATCTCAAATAAATCTGATCCATGAAGTGAATATAGTTTCTCATCATCATTCCATAATTTAAATGAAATATTTTGGTAGTTAATTATGTTCCTTGATAGTTAACAAACGATTTGGCAACACTACGGAGGTAGAAAATGATAGAGCTGTCTGCTTCACCTATAATAATCTAATAACACCTATAATAATAATAATGAGTCGAAATAATATTTTGGTAGTTCATCATAGTCAACAAACGATTTGGCAACAATACGGAGGTAGAAAATGATAGAGCTTTCTGCTCTACTTAATGACAAACAAGGATAGCAAACCAATGTTAATCGTCAGGTGCTGACTCCATCTCACAATATTGCCATAGAGCACTCGATTTGCCTGACTTGTTATGAAGTATTTGTTAATGAAAAAATCCTTGGTCACACCATATACTGTGACTGTGATCAATGATTATCAACAAAAATTCAATAAAAAAGCATCTCAACAAATGCAATTTCTCACACATTTTTACGAATGTGCGATGGTATAATAATGAATGTATATGGATCTGAGTTCTTCTCAGTTCATAACTGCAATTTTATGAGAATAAACTGTTCATAACACTAACATGCGCTTGAAATCTAGAATGAACCAATGAAATGAGTGATTTATTTAGCCTATAGGATGAAGAAGAAAATTTTGAGAGAAAACACAATGATTCAACAGGAAAATTTCATTTATTTCGATCATCTGGATTGAAGACTGGAGGAAACAATTCCGTGAATGATTCTTGATAGACTCCATAGTGCTTCCATTGAGATCATATTAATAATATTCTATTGGAATTCCCAGAACAAGTGTTACAAACAGAACTCAAGACTTCCATCTGAAGAAGGAGAATTTCTAAACAATCAATTTCATAATTTTAATGGGAGACTTATCAGTATTCACTACAAGAGTCATTATAATGGTTAATACCAAGATATTACATGGATGATCAATCATTCAACTGAATTGATTGGCCTATTTGAAAGATGAATTACAAAGAGTTACTAGTACTCTTATGTATTTCATTTCAGACACTAAGTTTCAGCCAATCATGGCACTAGATAATATTGTGATTGGCTAAAACTAGCCATTTCTGAAATAAAGTTGAAAAATAGTACTAGCAATTCTTTGTAATTACCCACATTAATATATCATATTGGATACACTGATTCAACTCTTTTGGAAGAAAGTTGGGACTGCATAGAAGAGGTATTCAATGTTTGGTGATTTTTTTGCTATTTGGTTCAAATTTAAGCTCTACATGAAGGTTTCATTGGAGGTTGCTGTATTTCAATGATGAAGTGAAGCATACTACCAGGGCTACACAAATGTTAAATTGTAGAAAATAACAAGTACCCTTGTAATATTTTTAAATTTAACACAATGATGTGTCTAATGAGATATTTTTGGGAATGACAAAGTGACCCTGAAATAGTCCCTATTTTGGACTGTGTCATCACCTATAAATTTGGAAGAAAAATAGCACAAGGGCTACCTTAATATTTGATCTAACAATGTTATATATAACATCAGTTCTATTTGTATCGTAAATAAATGGACGAATGAACTGAATGAATGTGTATGTTTTATATACTTGACTGAGGGTTTTATAGAGAGTTTTTTACGGTAAGGTATTACCTAGCCTGAATATATTAAAATAATTTGAGCTATCAATAGGCGTCTTGAATGTTATGATATATTATCAGCTTTGGGATCTATTGTTGTATGGTATATGAAGGCTATTACAAGGATCATCCAAGTCTCTTCAGTCTTCAAGTCAGTGTCAATCACTTCAACTTCTCAACAAATGTTATTGATTTTTTAGCAACAACAACAACCGCAACCGGATCCCTGCTGGGAGGAACCAGAGAAAGGTGCAGAAGCGACATATTCAACGTTGGCGGCGTATGACACCTGTGGAACATAGTTGACCTTGGGAGTGTAGGTAACACAGGTTGGCTGCTCGATCACCAGCTGAGTCTCACGGATCTCCTTGGTGATTGGAACGGTGTACTCCTCCTGGATGACCACGTTTCTGGAGGCTGGCTTCTGCTTGATGAAGATCTCCTCCTCAATCAGAGGCTCCTGGATGACGTACTCAACCTGCGAGTATTTTGGCTGGGAGCAGACGGTGATTGGCTGAGGAGCAGATTGTCCGTAGCAACCAGAGGAAGATCCAGAACATCCACATCCGTAGCTAGAAGATGGAGCGGAGCATCCACAGGATGGGGCAGAGACGTAGGAGACAGATGGAGCAGAGCATCCACAGCTTGAGGATGGAGCGGAGCATCCACAAGATGGGGCAGAGACGTAGGAGACAGATGGAGCAGAACATCCACAGCTTGAGGATGGGGCAGAGATGTAAGAGACCGATGGAGCGGAGCAACCACAGCTTGAGGATGGGGTAGAACATCCACAGCTAGATGAGGATTGGACAGCAACATAGGAGACAGATGGAGCAGAACATCCACAGCTTGAGGATGGGGCAGAACATCCACAGGATGGGGCAGAGACGTAAGAGACTGATGGAGCAGAGCAACCACAGCTTGAGGATGGGGCAGAACATCCACAGCTAGAGGATGGAACAGAGACATATTTCACTGATGGGGCGGAACATCCACAGCTGGAAGATGGAGTAGAACATCCACAGGATGGGGCAGAAACATAGGAGACAGATGGAGCAGAACATCCACAGCTTGAGGATGGAGCAGAACATCCACAAGATGGAGCAGAAACGTAAGAGACAGATGGAGCAGAGCAGCCACAGCTTGAGGATGGGGCAGAGTATCCACAGCTGGATGAGGATTGGACAGCAACATAGGAGACAGATGGAGCAGAACATCCACAGCTTGAGGATGGGGCAGAAGATCCACAGCTACATGAGGATTGAGCTGGAGCGGAAACGTATCTCACCGATGGAGCAGAACAACCACAGCTTGAGGATGATGCAGAGCATCCACAGCTGGAAGATGGAGCCGAGACATAGGACACAGATGGTGCGGAACAGGTGCAGGAAGGAGCAGACTGGACATAGGTGACAGATGGTGCTGAGGAGCAGGATGGCTGGCAAGAGGAAATACATCCACAGGGTCCTGCGGTGCAGATCTATAACGAAAACACAATTTATCAGTCCCATTTTCCCAGTTATTTTCAATATTTACCGTATTTGTCTTGTGAGAGTAAATATTTGATGATGTGATTTAATATTTGATTTAATTTATTGTGATACATTCTGTAATTTATTTAGAGTATAAAATCAACCTTCAAAATTCAAAATTTCAAATCATCATTCTTGGACCGAAAATCAAGTGACGAAGCAGTGTGTGATTACATAACCTTATCTTTTGGACATCATTAACATTTTATCAAAATTTTTGGAGAGAAATAGTACAGGCTCAGCCTAGTTTTTCCTCCAATGTCATAATTGTATTATGATTATAGTATTTTATACAATAAATGAATAAATGAATAAATGTGATAAATAGACTGTAAACCTACTTTGGACAATCCAATAAACTAGATCTAGGAAGAGAAGTAGTATTGGGCTTGTACCTGTTTTTCATTCCAATATTAAAATGTTCTAGCCTAATAAATAATTATTATGGGCTATTTATGAATATATAAATGATCCCTAATCCCTACTAGTCCCTAACTGATCCCTGCTAGATAACTAGCTAACTGTAGTGAAAATGATGATGAATAGCCTAAAAATACATTTGCTACCAGTATTGTGAAACTTCGATAAAAAATATTACACTACGTCATAATTCATTCCTCATTATTTTTCTTTTTTTGCAGTCCTTTGAACAGCCATAAACCACAAATGTCCATATAGTACGCCCCGATTTAGTACAGATCTCGTAATAGTACATTTTTTAAACAGTACCTTCAGATGTACCAGCCTACATAGAGGTTTCACTCGATATTATTAGGTGTGTTTCATTGCTGACAAGGTTTTACTAATGATATGAGTGGATTGTGAGGGGTATACTACTAGTCGAACAATGAGGTGCATAATAAGTGGGCAGATTTGACCTAACCGTGAAGATGACATCTACTCTCATTAACAGGGCCCGGTTGCACAAAAGCCTCATGAATTTCAATCGTGCCACGAGAACCAATCAGGAAAGGATTGTTATTGAAACAGCTGTCTCTGATTGGTTCTCGTAGGATTTAATCATGATAGAAATATAACGGGTTTTTTACAACTGGGTCTTGGAGTATTTTTTAGTCATACTTTTATAGTTGAAATCTGCGTTTACACCAAAGTTATTAACAAAATGTTTATTTTTCCGTCCTTATAGATTCTATTAGATTGAACATAACTTATCATACACATGATGAACATATGTGTTTGTCAAGCTCTGTTCAATCTAGTAGAATCTATATAAGGACGGAGAAGTAAACATTCTGTTGATAACTTTTTGTTGTAAACACAGCTTAACTCACGATAATGACAGTCGCTTAAAATATTTATTAATTTTGTTTGATTCAGCTAATCTGGAATTGTGTTGGCAAATTGAAAGTAGGCTAAGAGAGGGCCAGCTGCGCTTCGATTCTTAGTCAAAATAAAAGCAGCGATTCTTCTCTATTCTATTGATGTTAAAATCATTTGAGTAAGTCGATGTCGTTTCCAGCTTGTCTGCTCACATCAGATCAAAACTTGATCAATAATTCAAACTCTCTTGACCCAATTGAGGCGTAAAAAATCTGAGTTATATGACCAGTTAAGATATTTATCTCGGGCCACTCCCGTGTTTCGGATGGACACGTTAATTCGTCGGTCCCGGCTGCCTAAAAAGCAGTCGTTAGGTCATGTCAGAGGCCCTGAAATTGATCAGTTGCGACCTGAAAACTCTGACACCAGACCTGAGCCAGCCAGGTCACTCGATATTATTATTATTATTTATGACCAGTTTAATAATTCAGATGATATTTGGATGCATTACTGTCCATACGGTACACAACTGAAGATTCGGTGGACTTTGAATGAGTTGGAATTCGAACAGTTTTGATCTGATATTACCGTCACAGTCACAAATACTATAATGAAGAGATGACAAACGATAAATAGTAACTTAATGATTATTAGACAGTATTAGAAAACAAACAGTTTTGGACTGTTGATAACAGTCACATACACTAAAATAAAGAGTAAACAAAAAATCTTAAATAATGATCAATAAACAGTATTAGAATTCCAACAGTTTTCGACTGATGTTAGCAGTCCAAATCAAATAGTATGCTTATTTTTTTGTTGAAGTGTTTGCTAAATTATTTGTTTCATACAGTTACTTTCTTCTATTTTTCTCTAATTGGAGTGCATAATGAATGCTCGTTGCTAGCACATGAACTTTGTTTTGCTGGCAACGCCAAAATTAAAAATAAATAAATGAAAAAAAAATAAATGAATACCTAGATAAATAAATATTATACGGTACCGTATATTAGATTATTATTTAGTTTCAATAATGAACGATTTTGTGATTTTGTTAGAAAATTTCTAATGTATGTATGTTAGTCACAGATACTATGCTGAAGAGTGAACAGACAAGAAATAATGATTATCGATAGACAGTAGCTAATACTTTTTTCCTGTTTTAAATAAATAGGAGCATTCGCATGTTTGATCATTCAACAATCCTCATTGGAGAGAATGAGAGAAACAATGTTGAAAATATGATCTTTTTATTCAATATTTGGACAATTTAAGACAAAATTGAGAAATTGAAGAAGTTTTGGGGAATAGCCTGTTTTTTCTTTTCCGACTACTGTATTGTTTACTTTATCTAATAAATAAATGAATAAATATGAGCTATTTCTTTAGAAGGATGTGATAATATTACGATTCAAGAGGTTTTTTTGCAACTGAGCCTAAGTAATTGGATACGGGTTAAACATTTCTGCTACTGCATTTCATGTATAATGATGAATGAATTTGAATTGAAATCCAATTTCAAACTTATAAATTTTAAGCTAGGTATTTCTCTAGAAGGATGTGATAATATTACAATTTGAGAGGCTTTTTCTGCAACTCAGCCTAAGTAATTAAATCTGTAGCCTCAATTAGATATGAGTTAAACATTTCTGCTATTGAATTTCATGTATAATGATGAATGAATTTGAATTGAAATCAAATTTCAAACTTCAATTTAAATTTGAATTTACCTGGGCAACAGCCAAAACAAGGGCAGCGATTTTGATGAGAGCCATGGTTGCTCACTTCGGTTGAGATGAGAAGTTTGAAGTGATTAGCACATCGATTCACCTCCAATTTATATGAACTGATCATTCATTTATTATCACATCACGGATGAGATATACGGACAGAAGCTATTTGCAACGATAACAGATTTATTTTGCTTGGAGAGTGTTAACAAAGTCTGATAAAAAGGATATCACACATCCATTATCAGGAAGTCGGAGAGAGTTCATTCAATTGAATTAATTCATTGTTTGAGAGTCCAGTCTTTGTAATATTATCTTTTTAGGCTACCGGTTTAGAAGAATGAAAATAGTTTGGATGTAACAATTATTTTACAATAACGATTATAATATATTGCCATGATCAATTGATATATTGACAATATGATCAATAAGTAGGTATATGCTCCAATGATAAAATTGCGTGTGTATTTAAGTAGCCTACTGGTAGGTGGAATTATTTTGTGAGACTAATCATGTATGGTTCTACTCATAGGTAAAACATTATCATAGAATATCCCTTTTGAATAAAGTATAGTAAGTATAGTAATAAGTATATAGTAACTAGCTGTCAAGCTCGCTTCGCTCGCCATATCCGTCTAGCCAGGGGGCTCCGCCCTCTGGACCCCCGACTGGATCGTCCAAAAATGAGATCAGCGAGCTCGCTTCGCTCGCCTGCATGTAGACCTTAGCGGAACCTCTGTACCGAACTCTGGACCCCCGACTGGATTGTCCAAAAATGCGATCAGTGGGCTCGCTTCGCTCGCCTGAATGTAGACCTCAGCGGAACCTCTGTACCGAATTTGAACGTATTATATCAATTTGATCTCGAAAAACACCTGTTACCATATCGGCGTATCTTTGGCGAACAAAATTCTTCCACCTCAGCTAAACCTGTGTACTGATTTTTTAAAAATATATTTCCATAAATTATTGAAAAAGGTGAGGAAACGCAGAAAAGCTGAGAAAACGCTAATTTTTGGCGTATCTTTGGCGTTATTTAAAATTCCTCCTAACACAACATTATCGCACCCCAGCTGAGCATTTAAATTTGAACATTTTGAGCTAGTAGGGGGCGGAGCCCCCTGGCTAGACGGATATGGCAAACGAAGCGAGCCTGACGACTAGTATTATATAAATGACAAAGCCTGTTGATTGAACTCTGTACTTGATGGCCAATAAAGTATTCTGATCAACCCAAATGCTAATCGAGTCCCATTTAATGAGAATATAAAGCAAAATACTGTAGTAGAGAGAATTAGTTGGGATATATTTCCCTATGTTCCCTCTATGGTTATCTGACAATAACAAAACTAATTTATTTATTACATTCCATAATCACAATATAAAATATTAATAATTGGGAGAGAATCAACAGGATAAACCCAAACTGTTTCTCTCCCTAATTTTGATAAAAATGGCCCAAATGAGGTAATTAAACACTTTTGTGAAGATCACTAAAATTTATAGTCCAAATATACATTATACTAAGACTTTATATTTGTTTCTGGGTTGATCAGAAAGATGGAACAAATGATTATTACACTTGGAAATGCATTAATGAATTAAAATATATTAAATAACTTGATAAATTTGAAGTACTGATGAATCTATAAATTGATGTACCGTATTGATAAATTTGTTATACTGTATCCTTCTACAAAATTTCACAAATATAAGTAGCTTACTGTATCACAATACAGTTATTCTTCGATAGAGTTACCGACTTTTGAAACTGTAAATTTTATTTCTTCTTCGAGTTTGATGAACAATGTGTAGGCCTGCCATTCAAACATAATTTTTTACTATAGTTGGAACTTCTCAACACTCGAAACTTAAAATAGCTGGTTTTCAGTTTTCACAGAGATCATTTCTTGTTTCATTGTCTGCTGAATTCATTACATAATCATTCAAATACAAATTCTTTATTGAGCAGAACAGGCATATAAGCAGATAGTATACAAAAATTTGTTGATCGCCAATATTGAGTTTAGTATTTATAAAATAATTGAAATAAAAGCATCAAGGCTACTAATTACGTGTATTTTATGAGTAGCCTATACGGTTCACTTACACTTGTACAATGTTTCACTTATATTCTATTCATCTCTACCTTCACTTTATTATTAAATGATATTATCGGTTGATCATTGAAAATTCAGATTCGGATTCAGATTCCTTCATTCATGTGTTTAACAAAACGATTCAGCTTTAAAATTGAGAGTGAGTGTAAAATACCATAATGAATCATATAAACTCATAGACTGAAGAGTTCTACAAAATATGGAGCAAATTATAAAATATTATAGAAGAGTGAACAACTTATTTATAATAGATCATTTTTTAAATTGACAGTCAATAAACATCAGCTTCAGTATTTTATAGAATTCTTTGCAAATAAAATCCCAATTCATTTTATTACCAGTCCTTTCTCAAAAAAAAAAAAAAACTGAAAAATTAAATTGATAAATGGGTGAGAGCAAACATCTATTTCGATATTACTTGATTACCGTACTTTTTGTTGTCAATGTTCTTTCTATTCTTATTCTATTCCTGTTAATTTTGTTAAATATAGCAGCTTAACTTTTTCAACTTGTACTCTTTTGTTCTTGTACATGTACATAATATTATTTAATTACTTTTCAATATTGAACTCACTACTTGCGCTCAAGTGTTACTCTTGCCAGTAGAGCCAAAATTTTATTATTATTAGTAATAGATCCCTAATTTTTATGTGTATATTTTAGTCAAGTGCATATATTTACTTTGTGTAGAGCTTTTTCGATTTTGTTTTTGGCAAATGAATTCATTCATTCAATCATTCAAGATATGTTTTGAAATACGGTATGCTAAACTTGAGGGATAACTGTAATGTTTCCACATGAAACGGTTGAGTTTAGAAATTTAGTCCAATATTTTTGAGAATTTAGAGTGTCTGATGAAGTTTTTCTTCAGATGAATCCTGAATGAGATAAAACTAATTATCACTTGCCATTAAATTCTTATTCACTGCCAAACAAAATTACTTCTATTGTTCAAATGAGTTGGTCATTATTTGTAGCCATGAAGCTTATCAAATAATGTAAGGTACATTGAAATAAATCGTTGAATGAATTGCAATCTGATGGATTTGAAATTCTACCACCTTATCATTAAATTTTCAATATAGGACCATATTATCAATCAAACAATATAGGACTCAGAAATACACCAATAGTTGATTGAATGATCACCGCGTTTCCAGTGGGATGAATACAAGTAAGAGTAAGTAAGTAATTAATAAGAAGTTTTGTTTGATTGATTAAATCAACTCGAAGATTGATTCAAATTCCTTGCATCAAATTATAATTCAAAAAGGGATAAAATCAAATTCCTTGAATCAATCACAGCCTAAATTACAAATTACATTTATAATTTAGACTCATTACATGTAAATCCTTTTTTTCACAGGTGCTCTTAAAAATAGCTACAGAATAAAACGTCTGACAAAATTAATACCAATCTCTAGTAATAGTTCGGTAGGGTAGCAATATTTGAGAATAAATGAATAAATAATATTTGTTTTTGTTCCAGAGCCTTAGCTAATTCAATTATTGAATCGTACCATACATCTAGATAAATGAAACAGTAACAATGGAAAATTACTTAAAAACAATAAATCTACTCATTTTCAAAAATAGATAAATCAATAAGCTCTCCACTAATTTGTCTTATTCAACTGCATGTATAATGAGCTATTCTTACCAATTATTTCAACATTATCGTATACTTCATTACATAGAGGCTATGTACTGTATAGGCAGAGATTATAGAACTAGATACAGTAAATAGAACTTCCAATTCTATTTTCTCTTTGTATTCTCTCTGGAGCCTGCTCCATGATTTCCAGATTTGATTCTATTTTAATCAGAACAACATTGAAATAAAGAAGCAAGTGAATAATACACTTCATTATTTATTTGATGAAGTGAACAATACAGTAGTCGGGAATGAAAAAACAGGCTATTGACCAAAACTTCTTCAATTTTCTAATTTTGTCTTAAATATTGTCGAAATATTATGGAAACATTGAATAAGTTACCTCCTGAATAAAAAAATAACAATTTAACATGAAAACATTTATTATCAATTGAGATGAAATGTGAGTGAGGTTGTCATATCAAAATAAAATAAAAACACACAATATATTGTCAAATTCTACAATTTTGTGTGGTACAGGGAACATTTTGTTTCGTGACTCAGTGAACTTTTTATAAATTAAGTGAATAGTTCCACTAATTTATCTGTTTATAAAGTACCTAAGTTTTATAATAATTATAGAAGAGGTGACATCCAATAGTTAATTCAACCAAGAAATAAATTAATCAATGATTAGAAAATAACTTTATTCAATGTTCATCCAAGATCATCATATGATCTTTAAATCATGGATGAATACGAGAATTCAAGATCATTTAATCATATTCTGTAGGAAAGCATCCACATTTTCTCGATAGCAGAGTTTTTAACAGTCTAATGTCTAGTTCAATAATGAGTACAACACTATTTCACAAAATACCGACTATGCACTTATTTCGCTATCACAGCGCAATTTGAATGAATGTTTCTGTTAGATTATTGTTTTGAATAGAGTTTTTTTTTGCTTTGCTTTCTAAATCAACGAGTTATTGTGGATCGTTGACCTAGTTTGAGACGAAGGTTTGGTTTAGGAAAACTATATCAATATATTTTTGCTAGAGATACTGGTTGGTGAGAACTATTGTATTGCAGTCTGAATTGCAAGCTGAATTCGATTAGACACGAATAAGATATTAGACAGACAAAAGTTAGGTATGAGTACTGAAAATACTACATTAGTTTGTAGTAGTATAGGCTATAAAGAAACAAAAAATGAAAAGTACCCAAGTAAGATTTTTTTAAATTCATACTCACAACATATTTCAATATCAACTACTTGGATTCTAATTAATTATTCCTTGAGTACCCATAGCCATAAAGGTAGTACCATATAGGCTACGAGGAGTGTCACAATACTGGTTTTTACTACAGTTACCATATTATCCAAAATTCAAATATTTGGCGGCGGGAAAAAATCCAATACCCATACTGTGGCCATAGGCCTACTGTAGTTTGTACTAGTATTATAGGCTACATAATTATAAATCAGAGTAGTGTCACAGTAGTATCCCACTAGTATTACATAATTATGTCTAGTAAGAGAATAGTACTGGTATAAGACTTGATAATTATTTATTTGACTTGAGAATGACTTAATGAATTGAAACATATTTTTTATTTTTCAATAAAAATTGAAAAAGTTGTTCTTTCTAGTAAAATAACTGACGTTTCAACGTTGATCTCGCTATAGTTGATTTTTTAAAACTGATGTTAATTATGTGGTTTGGTATATAATTTTTAAGATAGTCTATACCGTATCTAGTATGTAAGCATTTACTAAATAGTGAATATATATGAAGAAGCCTTTAGTCATAATAATAATAATAATAATATCGTGTGACCTGTCTGGCTCAGGTCTGGTGTCAGAGTTTTCAGGTCGCAACTGATCAATTTCAGGGCCTCTGACATGACCTAACGACTGCTTTTTAGGCAGCCTTTAGTCAATCTATGGTAGTACTCACTCCTAGATCTGAAATTAAACTTAGTAATATTTCACTTTTTGTGTAGTTGAGAAGTTGATATTGTGGTAATTATTCATATTGAATGAGAAAGACTAAGAAATTGTCAAAAAACCACTGATTTATCAGAGATTGACAATGGTGTAATAACCGAAACCGGTCTTTCTAATTATTGTAAATCAGTGGTTTTTTGACAATTTCTTAGTCTTTTCCATTCAATTAGTAATATTTGGATATACATTTTTGATAGGAGTTAACCAGCTTTCAAATGAACTGTTTTTCTGCTATTTTTCAAACGTGGAATTTTATAACTTCACACTCTCTTTCTAATACTCTCCAATTTAGAACCTACATAATAATTATTCACTCCTAGATTTTGAATTATTTTTTAATTAATTTCCATTTTTTTTTAATTTAAAGATTTTCAATTTAGTACCTACATATTATATCCTTCTAGATTCCTTTTTGAATTTAATATTTGTTTTTCTTTTCAATTTAAGGATTTTAAATCTTTTTCAATCTTCAATTTTTTAATCATCCAATATATCTGTTTGAATGTTTGGAGTATATAATCATAGAAAAACTTAATACTAATGAAAGTATATTAATTCTATCAATTTCTAATAATGAAGTGGAATACATTCTGTGAGTTGGAAAAGTATAGTAATAGTTTTAGTATGCTTTCAACGTAGGCCTATCTCAGGATAAAGAATTTGGGAAAATAATTTAAATTGAAAATTCAGCTCATGCTTGAATAAGTTTTATTTAGAATTGTATTCGATTCATAAAATTTCTAATATTGATTGCTTCAAGAATTCTTTTACAATTATTTAAAAACGGGTTTTCCGTGGACTTCCCAATGCGTTCTATACTTTCCAATGCAGAGTGAGTGATCAATAAATTTTACTTTGAAATCCAAGTCAAACAATTAATAAAATTTAAGTCACTTTGGATCAATTAAATTGAAGATTTTTGAGAATTTTAAGAATTGAGATTGCTTGTGAATTCAATATTCCATTGAATTGATTTGAATTATATTGACAGAGTTTGTGAATGAATACCGGTAGATAAAAGTAGAGAACAATACTTCATTACTTCTCTAATAAAAACGGATTCCCACATATCAGTAACCGGAACAGTGGGAATATAATTTACATTAGTTTTAATAGGACTATTCACACTCTGCCCGACCGAGCGAGTATGAATAGTCCCAGTAGAACATATAGGAATAATATAATTACTGTAACGGATACGTTCACTGATACTGAAATGTGTAATTCCGCCTAAACAATGTGAGGCATTGTAAATACCGATATAATGAGGTCAACGTTATAATAGCAGTAGAGAAAGATAGGAGAAAAGCTTTACGGTACCGATTCTCTGCCTTGACACTGCCTTCTAGAGGATAGCTGACATCGGCCGATATACCGGTATATCGCATGTAATATCAACTGTTCATTCTTGAAGATGATTATTAATTATATTATTAATTATTATCAAAATTTGGGAGTGTAATAGTTTTGGGCTAAGCCTGTTGTTCCTACCCAATCATATTTGAATTATTTGTAATATTGTATCCACGAATAATAAATTAATAAATATTTGATTCGTAAAGAAGATATATTTTCCAATGATCTAATAATACATTTTCAAACTCATTGATAATGAATATTTTGATAAATAATTATGTTTATATAGGCTATTGTTTTAAGGAGATCTTGCAAAATTGCGGAGCTAGAATCCTGTCTACATTCTCAAAACACGATCTTGCAACGTTGCAGAGCAAGACGAGGATAGCGCTATCTGCTTTGTCGAATGATAGACAAAGATAGCAACACTAATGTTAAACAAATACTGCCATTATAACGTGGACCTCACTGTATGTGAATATGCACCTTGAATATAATAATATGAGACATTGTAAACCTGAGGACCTGTTGATACAAACTATTTATACCAGTTTTTACCGGAAACTGAGATAGTTATCTCGAAAAATCACAAAAAAATCACCAATTCACCAACTTTCAGAAATTTACAGGAAATACTATAATAATCAAATCTTGGTTGAGAACTTACTGCTTTGTGGAAATGAAGGTGACAATAATTAAAAATTTGATAAAACTCCCAAAACAATAGTGTGTTGACCGGAGGTTGCAATGATAGCCTTCTTTGGTAAATAACAGTGGTTTTACAGTATTTTAGAGAGATACAGGAACTGAGATTATGTCCTTTTTTGTTGGAAATTAGTATATATATGCATTCGATTCCCCAAAAGTCACAATTGAATCGACCAGTCGAAACAATAATTTCAAAAAAATGGCTTCTAAGACAATCATTGTTGCTTTCCTTGCCCTTGTGGCCATCATTGAAGTAAGTACATTTTTCAGATATTTTTTAAATTCCATGCTTGAATAACGTTCAAATTATTGTCAATTGATACATTTCAAAAAAAAATTATAGTAATACACCTACAGCATACTCATGTCTATAATACGTTTATTTTTTATTAGTTTTGATATTACAATTTGAGAGATTAATTTTTCCATGTAAAAAATAGAATAAGAGGCAGTATGAATTTGTTCACATAATTCTGCTTGACAGCTTTAACATTCAAATTTTTGCGATCGATACATTGCATAGATACATATTTATTGTAGCCTACTCATGTCCAGATGAAAAATGTAAACATAGTCCTACTGATGTTCCTTCTACAAAAGCTGGATTAAAATACAGAATAAATAAATATGTTCACATAATTCTGCTAGAACAGTAAAATTCATAAAGGATAGCAGATATGTCACTTTTAGTTATTAGAATTTATTATATGTCCCACTCACTACAGTCTAATCGTGTCCATAATAACGTGTTCTTTATTAGTGCAATACGAAAATTTGACAGATTATTTTTTCCAAATACGAAAACTGAAATAAATATTATGTTTTCATAAATCTACTAGAACATCAAATTTTACTATTGCTACAAAGGTGTCATGGTATGGCGAGGTCTCAAAAATATTTATTAAATCTAATGCACCATCAAACCAATAAAAGAGTTTTAGACAATTAGATAACTGTCCTAGAAACGAGCTTCAAGTGTATACTTTTGAACTAATTTTGAGTGTTACCAAAGGCTATGCGGTATTTATTCATTTATCCATCTGTGTATACAATCACAAATCATGAAAATATGATTGGGGAAGAATAACAGGCATTGCCCAAAACTATTCTATTTCCAGATTTTAATACTGAATAACATGCTAAAAAAATAGGTTGAAAGTTCAAGTTCAATTTTCGGCTAAAATATATATGAGCTGAAAATTTTTAATTTAGAAGGATTAAAACTGCTGGATAAGAAAGCTGGATAAAGACAGAAGATATCATACCTGAAATATTTTAATTTGATGTACATATACTGTCTTCCTCAGTTCCTCTGAATTTATCATTAGTAGGGCTATACTCCCAGATTAATTTTCTCTCTCTGAGTTTAAGTTTTATTTTTTGTGTCATGTGTAGGTACTGTATGTATTGTTTTTTCAATTCTCTCTTTGCTTACAAAAGGAATTGCATATATGCTACAAATGAATTACATTATGTTACTAAATGGATTACATATGTACAGTGAATTGTAGATTAATAATTACATGAATCATCTCTTTTCCTTTTGAGTTTTTAAATTATTATGAATTCATTCTAGTTTTTCTGCTCTCTTAGTATTTCACTCTTAGTACTTCTTCTTTTCGGATTGAAATTTTTTTTTCTAGTTTTTCATACATTCCATATGTTTTTTTCTTCATTATATTTTTTCTATTTTCGACTGAATCTCAAGCCACTAATTATAGCCGACTGATTACTCGTTGCCATCGCTCAAACTACTTAGTTTTGCTGGTAACGCCAATGATAATATTATAATCGATTTTTAAATGGAAAATATTTTAATTTTAAGTTTTTGTAATGTATTGTATATGAAAATTTTTATATTTTTCACATTAATTGTAAAGTTTGTTTAATGATTTTGGCAATAAATATTTCTTTCTTTCTTTCTTTCAAAACACGGAATTATAGTCAAATTTAATATTACAGGTATAGCCTACATGAGAACATGTATACATATTATACAGTACATTATATTATTAAATGTATGATACTGCACTGTATATAGTATATTTTTCGTGTAATTTATACTGGTACAGTACATATTTATTTATACATTGCTAGTTGCTAGATACAATATATTGTGCTATACTGCACAATCATGATAATATCTGAATTCTGATATTTTTCAAAACATCATTCATTCCGAATTTCAACAGTTTTACTAAGAAACTATTTTCTTTCTAGGTGACCAACGCTTGCGGTTGTGGCTGTGGTTGTGGTTGCGACTGTTGTTGTTGCCAGCCATGTTGCTGTTGTTGCAAACCATGCTGCTGTTGTTGCAAACCATGTTGCTGTTGTTGCAAACCATGTTGCTGTTGTTGCAAACCATGTTGCTGTTGTTGCAAGCCATGTTGTTGCTGTGATTGCGGGTGCGGTTGTGATTGCGGTTGCGGCTGTGGTTGTGGCTGCGGTGGTTGCGGTTGTTGTTGCTGCTGAACAATAACACATTTGTTGTTGTGGATATACAAAATCTTAAGTTGTTGTTGCAGAACAATATCTTAAGTTGTTTGACCAACTCAAGCTGTTCTATTCCAACATCGCTTCAAAAAATAGAAAACTTTCAAAGCATATTCAACCAGCAGAAATTAATTCCAATATCATTGAGCTGCAACAATAACTCATGTTGTTCTACTTCAACATTCCTTCAAGATAGAGGAACCTTTGAAATATTTTTTTTCAAAATCAACAGCAAAATATCAAATATAAATTTCAAATATCACAACATCCTCAGATAATATTCAATTCCCTTGGAATCAGATCAAATCTAATTCAATCAGTAGTTCATGTGATTGTCTTCGAGCCAGTAACACTTTCATTTATTCGAAATAAATAAAGCAATATAAAATATAAATCTTGTGTTTTTTATTGTAGCATAAGCCTATCATTGTCCTAAGTTATAGAGAATATTAATTTCTCTCATTTACCCACGACTATATTCATTCATTTATTCATCAATAATTTTTGGTATCACGAGAGTGTAGAGTTTTATCTTGAGTAGAATTACTATAAAGCTGGGTTTACACCAATCATTTTAGATTCTATTAGATTGAACGGAACTTGACAAACACATATGTTCGTCAGGTAACCTATAATTTTTATGCATTCATAACTCTACCTTCATTGTATTATCATCCATCCCATCATCATCACCTAGGCTTAAAATACTTCTAGAAAGTCGCCTTTGTAAAGATAAGATATGTTCAATCTAATAGAATCTATGAGGATTAAGTTAATAACATTTTGTTATTAATTTTGGTTAAAACCCAGCTTAAGTCTCCTACTCTCGTTGAAAGTTGGCTGTGATATAAAACCAGTGGAATATATTTTGTTTGAAACAATAACTTAAAAAACGCATAGAGGATTGGAAGACAATTAAATGGCTTTTCATTTGATGAGTTGGATTGGTATCTGGTAAGATCCAGTTGGATATGAAAGTTTCTGGATTTTAAAGGATCCTTTTCATAGAAATGTTTACCTTAAACAGAAAAAGTTCGAGTGATGAATGTTAGAATTTTGTTACGATACTATTTTCATATGCAATTCTATGAATTTATATTTTTGAGATCAATCACTTCCAAGCGACCCAACAATAATTATCACTATTAGTCAATGACATATTCCAATTTTGAAAGATCCTTTTCATCGATTTGAAACAAAGAAGTTCGAGTGATGGATGTTAGCCTAGAATTTTGGATCCCAGCGATACTGTCTTCGTATGCAATTTTATGAATTGATATTTTAGGTCAATTCCTACTAACCGATCCAACAATATTATCACTGTTCTTCAATGGCATGGATTTCAATTTCATAGCTTGCTGACTGGAATCACGGTATCATCACTGTTATTCAATGACTTCCAGACTGAAATATGATTTTTTTTAAGTTATCTGAGTAAGCCAAATATTTTGATGCTATAGTAAGTTATCCACGTTATAATGACAGAGGATAAAGATAGAAGAATAGCGATGCCGATTCTCTGCAGTAATTTATCATATTTATACACTGTCAAAAACATAATTGGCACCGTTGTGGACCTAGAAAAGGATAGTACCACCGGCTTTGTCGATTGATAGACAAGGATAGCAAAACCAAAGTTGATCAAATACTGTCATTATAACGTGGACCTCACTATAGTCTTATTATCATGGACAATAATGTCAGCATAATCTATTACTTATACTCAATATATTAACTAGTGAGCCCCCAGGACTAGAGAATTCGTTCATACCCATTGTACAGATTTTCAGATCCGTAACTTGTGATAATAATTATAATTCGAGTATATTATAATGTGAATTAATAGAACTCTAAAGGTGACTCATCTGTATGAGTAATAATTAGTCATTTCGTGGGAGATGATACTCCCAAGAATATCCTTTTTTGTTATTCTCATCTACAGACACTCTCACTCACTTACTTTCTCTCTCTCTCTATAATATGTAATCAATTAATTTTTGTAATCTATTTATGTAATTTTTTCTCATTGTAAAGGGTTGTGTGGTAGAGAGGACCAGGAGTCCTAACTCCACCCTGATAAAGGCAATTAATTAATCAATCAAATCTCTCTCTCACTCACTCTCTTTCCATCACACTCTACTTGACGAGAGAGAGAGAGAGAGAGTCCGAGCGCGTGAGAGTGAGAAAATGAGTTAGTGTGAGTGTGTGTGGAAGAGAGCGGAAATGATAGAGAATGCTAAAATCATGACGAAAAAGCAATAACAGCAAGCCACGCCTTCCAGCTCCCCATACTCTGATTGGTGCCTTATCATACGCCTTCTGATTGGAGCGCCTACTGGTGTAGTTTTCAATTCTGCCAGTAGATGTCTCCAGTTACTGGGTTGTACCTGTTCACCTCAAAACATTCCTGAGTCTAACTCCCGTTTGCACTTGGAGTACCTGAATTAAATCATAATCAAACTATATTATTTAGCCTCCAAGACTAGAAAAATAGCTCATGAACTATTGTGTTGACTTGAAAATCCACAACTTTAAATTAGCATAATGTGAAACAATAGAACTGTATAGTTCACTTGGGTAGATAAGTGAGAATCAAAATTCAAGACAGCTGAAATCAAGAAGTGTCGGCGCAAGAAGGACAGACAGTCTGTGTGATAACTTTCAAAATACTAGTAGTTCTGTGAACAGTAGACCTCGCGATCAGTAAGTTACATTGACCTGTTGCTATATTTTCTCAAAAATTAATAAATAATTTATCAATTTGAAATGTGTAGAAAAAATCCTAAATAAACATAGTGCTTTCTGTTCTATCGTACCGTGACGTGTCGTCCTGGAATGTGAGTGTGAGCGCTGTAATCAGGTCTGACTGCAACTGTCTACAGCGTTGATGGAAAGATACATTTTCAAGATGCTCGATGTTTATGAACGGGTAGTATTATAGTCAACTGTCTACTAACGTTGATGGAAAGATACATTTTCAAGATGTTCGATGTTTTTGAACGGGTAGTATTGTAGTCCACTAGACAGCTGATTTATGATGAATAATTCTATAGTCAGATTTTTACTCTAATATTGGCGTTTGAGGGAGGCTCTTTTTTCCTTTTATATTATCCTTGGAATGCAAAATTTCCAAAAACCTTGTATATACGTCGACGCGCAATTTAAAATGGAACATACCTGTCAAATTTCATGAAAATCTATTACCGCGTTTCGCCGTAAATGCGCAACATAAAAACATATAAACATTTGAACATTGAGAGAAATGCCAAACCGTCGACTCGAATCTTAGACCTCACTTCGCTCGGTCAACAATCGGCAGTCAGTTGGATGATAATTTTGTTTTCTTATGCACTTTCAATGTTATCCTGTTACATCCTCAAACAAAAAGAATGAAGAAGAGACTCAATTTCGATCACCAACGAACTCGATCTGTATAATGGTTCGAACAATATGTGTTGAAAATTAAAAGTTGATTGATGTTTGATGAAACCAATCATAAGTAATCGCTAAACTCACAAACGGACAATGACTCGATGCTCTAGTCATCAGGAAGAATTCACTGCGCTCGTTAACTATTATTTTATTGAATCACTTATTCCTATTAAAATAGCTATATTCTTGACTGAGAAAAACTCACTTGATATTTTCTATCAAAAATCTGGTGTGGCGCACTCACACAACTTTCCTTGCCGTTATGAAAATTGATCAACTGCCGCTAGTGTTCCCGCGTATATCGATATCGAATCTACTATTCTACGATCTGAGACAGCTGGTGACAGGACAATAACGCTGGATACACACGAGATCTGCTATCTCTTCATAGTGAATGATTTAAGCAGGGAGTATCCCATGAGCATCAGACTAGAGGCAGGAATAACTTGATCACCAGCCGCTACGAGTATTCCAGCACGCAAAAGACATTTCTATTCATTGGTGTGAAGCTTTTTAATAATTATGCTCTCTGAACAACTTAGAGGTTTGCAAAATCTAGTTTTCAAGCGGAGGCTGAAGATATTCCTAATCAGTAACCCCATTCACACTTTCCAGGAGTTCTATGAACTGGCTAGGACTTTGTAAAATTATCAATATTATGTTGAGGTACCTACTTTAAGTAAATACTGTATCAACTACTGCTACTTTTCATTTTTGTTTTTCGTTTTTATTTGTGTGACTGCATTATATTTCAAGACCAGAATATCTTAAATTTGAATATATATATATTCAATATCTTTCTTTGTTTGTTCTTTGTTTGGACATGATATTGTAGTTCTTTTAGAATGATATTAATAATATATCATGATATTGTAGTTCTTTTAGTATAGTATCTTTCCAATCATTGTATTGTATGTGTGACATTTGCTGTACATTGTGACGGAGGTAATGCTTCTGAAGACCTCAGAAGCGGTTACAATAAAAGTTATTCTATTCTATTCTAATAGAATCAACAGTTGCCAACAGTTTGCAATTGAATAATCACATTTTCTCAAATTTCAAGCTTATTTTCAATTTTAGGTGAAAATGTTACTGGACATTAATTGAGAAGATTTTCGTGCTCAATCTGTTCCACTCGAAATTTTTCGTTTAAATTATATCTGAAATCTAAAATAAAACTCTGCATAGATGGGGCGGAGCTCCTGAAATTTTTACATATATAGGACTTGCAGCAGTTGATACAGCTTTTCAATTACTATCTCAGGTATGAATTTGATCAAAATTGTTGGAGCCGTTTTTGAGAAAATCGCGAGAAACCCTGTTTTTGACAACATTTTCGCCATTTTAGCCGCCATCTTGGATTGAATTTGATCGACATTTTTCGTGACGGATCCTTATAGTGTGAGGACCTCACGTTTCAAATCATTCCGTTAACTGGGAGATGAGATATCGTGTACACAGACGCACATACACTCATACATACACACATACAGACCAATACCCAAAAACCACTTTTTCGGACTCAGGGGACCTTGAAACGTTTAGAAATTTAGAATTGGGGTACCTTAATTTTCTTCGGAAAGCAATACTTTCCTTAACTATAGGGCAAGGAAAGTAAAAAAGACGCTGATATTCTATCTGCTGTACTATTGAAATATCTGGTTGGATCAGTTTAAGCTACAATATTCCAATACTACATTATGCCTTCTCCGTATAATTTCCCTTATCGTGATTATTGAGTCTATCTATATATAGCATAGCCTACACGATACATAGATTTATATTAGGACGAGCTCATCGTTCTTTTTCTGACAAGAAACGAAAGAGTCGGTAACTTTTGTTGTCCAAATAAACTGGATCTGTAAAAAGGTTCAAAGAACACGATTTCAAAATTTGAAGCTGATTGATCAAAGCGTCCACAAGTTATTGTAGAAAGTAGCCTACAAACAGAGAACGATTTTGGCCTTGAGCCAAAAGAAAGATCTCGCTGACGCTCGTTCAAATAAAATGTATAATATATCATACAGTATTTTCATCCACATGATAATAATATACTCGTAGATCACTCTCGAATATTCTTCCTAGACTTCCCATTACCGGTATTGATAGAATACAGCGGTCTGTTATGCTTTATCATACATCAGCGTAGGTTACTCGTATAAATTGAACTAGTGTATCAGAAAATCAGAAGAACACGTTCAATATTATTACATGTTTTCGAAATTAATTACAATATTATTACATAATTATTCTTTATGCTAATTCAATAATACACTACCATTATCCTACTTTATCTTAATAATAGGTCACATATAAGTGACCTATAATAACAAGTACCCTTATAACTAAGGATAATCCTTATAACTGATTCTTGTGACTTATAGCTAAAACTTTAAGCTGTAACAAGAATAAATAATCGTTGATACCCGAAAATGATCTGGGGAAGTGAGTTTCACGTTATATTGTACTATTTGATTAACATTGGTGTTGCTATCCTAGTCTATCATTCGACAAAGCAGATAGCGCTATCCTCTTCTTGCTTTGGAATGTTGCAAAATAAATCGTGTTTTGACAATGTAGAGATATAATTGTTGAGAAAAATATACTCAATCACTGAAAAATAAATATTTTGACGTATGAAATATCATTGATTACTTTAAACAACGTTGAACAGTAAAGTTAATTGCACATCAGATATACCGCCGTATCAGCTATCCTCTATAGAAGGCATTGCAAGGCAGAGAATCGGGAACGCAGTTCTCATACATTTCTCGACTGCCATTATAACGTGGACCTCATTATATAGAATGAACAATTTGAAGGAATAATATTACGAATAACTCAAGTTGAACTAATTAATGATTTTTGTAATTGAATTCATGAATCAATGTACTAGAATCAATGTATACCTCAGAGTATAACTCAGAGATTTTATTCATTGAGAGCTCAATTTCACTGCTCATGTTTGAAAGTATGTCATCGTCTATACACTGGAGAATGAAAGTTGATCACAGGTTTTCCAAATAAGTAGACTGGTCTACTTTTCGTTGAAATGTTTTCATAAAACAATTTTGGTGTTTGCCAATGTTATTCCTATTCTTCCATTTCAACAATAATAAGCATTGAAAATTTATATAACAACTGAATATTTTCGTTTGTGCATCAGAAAATGATTATTTCAAGATCAAGGTAGAATGTAGGCCTACTACTTTAATGTAGGCGTACTGTATTGTGATTGAAATTTTCCAACATATATGACGCTTTAATTTGTTTCAGAAAATGTTCACAAAGTGCTCCGCTTTGCGATTTGATATATTTCTTACAAGTTCATATATATTTCTTACAATGAAACATATCAGTACAGGCTACAAACCTTATATTGGGGAATCGAATTGTATTAAATTTATGAAGCTGAATTCTTAATATTATTGTTCGTTCATGCGTATCCGGTGATCTGTATGAGTAGTAGCCTAATCCACTGTGAATATTGAGAATCTATATTCAAAATTTAAGTTAATCAGCTCAATAGTTCAGACGTGATAATGCGTCATTCGTGAATGTCCTATCCCGTACTTGTAAGATATAAGCCAATTCTTTCCTTTATTATATTATAGATTATCGGATTGATACCGAAATATATGAGCTAGCAGTAATTTCCAACCCAAGACAGCCCAGAAAGCTCCTCGTATAACAAACTTTGAGTAAAAGGCTCTAAAAAGTTTTTGGTAACCTTTTATATAGCTTCAACTTCCTTCAGGTTTTTATTCAAATCTAGAATTCTACAATCTTTTTTCTGGTGATAGCGTTACTGTAGAACGTGGATTCTCCATTTTTCCACATTGTATACCACAGTACTGACTTTCAATGGAAAGTTCAATATTCATTATTGAAAATTGTGTTTCTATAAAGTGGGAGATACTGTCAACCTATTTAGGTTCGAGAGTTTCAGGTTTCTGTATGATAAGCCAGCCAAAAAATATTAATTGTTTTCGCTAAGCAACTTAACACTGCACTCTTTAACGCTCTTATCAAAACTCAGGCTACAACTATTAAGTGTGAAAATTGGTGGATTTTCTAATAGAAATTGAATAAAAGTTTGATAGGGATTTGAAGAACAATTGACTTTACAAAGAAGGTGAGTTCTATTGATTGATAGCCTATTCAAAGGAACAAGGAAGGGGGTATGCGTGAATTCGTGACTGAGATTTGTAAGATTTTATTGTTTTTTTACTATATAAATTTGTAACTTTCTGGAGTAGCCACAATTGAATCGAAGAATCGATACAATACTCTAAAAAATGGCTTCTAAGACTATTGCTGCTCTCCTTGCCCTTGTGGTTATCATTGAGGTAAGTGGAGTTTTTTGAGAGAAACGTTTTTGAGAATTATAGTAGCTACTGCTAGTTTGAGAGATAATAATAAACTCGTATGTTTCGTGTTGATAGTACTATACCATAATGAATAACTAGCAAAAAATCGAAAAACTTACTGAATTAAAGAAATAGGGAGAGAAATCTATAAATATAAAAGCGAAATGGCACTCACTCACTGATTGACTCACTCACTCGCAGAACTAAAATTCTATTGGACCAAAAACGTTCAAATTCGGTAGGTATATTCTGTTGGACCATTAGAGGCGCACTAAGAACGGATTTGGAAAAATTTCCTAAGATACGCCCAAAATCTGCGTTTTTTTAACGTTTTCTCAGCTTTATCGAGAACAAAATGAACAGAAATTGTTCAAATTGAGTAAAGAAGCTAAGCTAGGGTATAATAATGTTGTGTTGGGAGGAATTTCAAATAACGCCAAAGATACGCCCAAAATCTGCGTTTTTCCAGCGTTTCTTGCGCTTTTTCAGCCTTATCGAGAACAAATGAACAGAAATTGTTCAAATTCAGTACAGAAGCTCAGCTAGGGTGTAATAATGTTGTGTCAGAAGGAATTTGAAATAACGCCTAAGATACGCCCAGAATTGGCGGTTTTTTGCGTTTTCTCAATTCTTTCATCAAGTAATAAACAGAAAATGTTCAAATTTGGTAAACACATTATTTAGCTAGGGTCTAAAAATTTTGTGATGAGGTGACTTTAATTTTCATCAAAGATACGTCCAAAATCAGCGTTTTTCTCAACTTTTCTGCATTTTCGCAGTACTTTGACTTTCTGATGGAATGAAGCACGCTCAAATGAAAAATGCAGGCGAGCAAAGCGAGCCCGCTGATCTCTTCTTTGGACGATCCAATCGGGGGTCCAGTGGGCTCCGCCCCCTGGCGGTGAGGGATAGAGGGGATAAACCTCTATCCCCTGGCTAGACGTATATGGCGAGCAAAGCGAGCCTGACGGCTAGTAGAATTATAATATGCTTCAAATAAAATTTGGAACAACGAATATATCATATTTCAGGAAGGTCTTACAAGGCTTACAGGGATATATCTGGTTATTTGAACAGGGAACAAATAAAGACTCTGAGGGATTTCATGATACTACAGACAAACGTTTTGAAGCCATAGTGAGGTCCACATTATGACGACTCTCTTTGATCAATATTACATTGGTGTTGCTATCCTTATCTAACATTCGACAAAGCAGATAGCGCCATTCCTTTTCAATAGCGTTACTCCGTAACGATGCCATATCGTTTTCAATAATATGCGAATATAATTTATTAACAAGATAATTTATCTGAGTCATGAAAATTGAATGATTATTCCATTAAAAATATATTTTCTTGAAAAATAAAATAATATTGATTATTTCAAACCAGGATGAACAGTTAATATTACATCAGATATACTGGTATCATTTCAAGAATCAAGAATAGGGGCAGATTGGAAGAGAAGACTGAAGAGTTTAAGATGAATAGTTGGAGTGAATTTCAAGTTGACAACTATCATTTAAAGCACAGAAATGAGCGGCCAATCACGAGCAAGTTCCTTTTTTATGAAACGCCTCCAAACTTCTCCCACTCTCTCCTGATTGGTCGACAGTTCAAGTGACTGTTTTCGGATACGGCCTCTAGATAGCACCACATGCTGGGTTTATTATGATTCATTCTCTTTCTGTATTTTGTTTTTGAAATTAGTAAAGAAGATGATGAAGAAGAAGAAGAAGAAGAAGAAAAAGAAAAAGAAGAAGAAGAAGAAGAATGAGAAGAAGAAGAATGAGAAGAAGAAGAAGAAGAAGAAGACAGGAGAAGAAGAAGAAGGAGAAGAAAAGAGTGGAGAAGAAGGAGAAGAAGATATTTAAATATTTTATATATTGATCATGTCTGTGTATTATGATATATGAATTGACTGGGTAGAGCTTATTCTAAATCAATTACTACTTTTTCTACTTTCAGGCTACCAACGCCTGTCACTGTGGTTGCGGCTGTGGAGGTTGCGGTGGTTGTGGAACCTGCGGTTGCGGATGTTGTGGCTGTGGAGGTTGCGGCTGTGGAGGTTGCGGCTGTGGAGGTTGCGGTTGCGGTACCTGCTGCCAACCTTGCTGCTGTTGTTGTCAGCCATGCTGCTGCGACTGCGGTAGCTGCGGTTGCGGTTGTGGAGGTTGCGGTTGCGGTTGCGGTAACTGCGGTTGCGGTTGTGGAAACTGCGGTTGCGGTTGTGGAACCTGCGGTTGTGGAGGTTGCTGTTGCGGAAACTGCGGTCGCGGTACTTGTGGTTGTGGAGGTTGCGGTTGCGGTACTTGCGGTTGTGGTTGCTGTGATTGCGGTTGCGGTACCTGCGGTTGTGGAGGTTGCGGTTGCGGTACTTGCGGTTGTGGTTGTGGTGGATGTGGATGTTGCTGTTAATCTGAAATTGTTACCTTTCTCCTCTTTGCCTCTTCTTCATGCATGAAGAAGAAGTCAAAGAAAATTCTCTGACAAAGATTCATTCTACCAAAATATCCCCTCCACTTCAAGTTCCAGTGATAGTCCCATCAACATACTAAAAATGTTGTTACAATCTCATTTCTTCTCCAAAATATTAATTCATTCTTACCACATATTGTGTATACAAGCATATTTTATACTCGAATCTGCAGTCAATTATACCAAACAACATGAATATTATTGGTGAAACGTTTTGTGTTTTGGATTCGAAATAATGTATGTACATCAATTTGGTTCACATTTAATCAATTTAAAAATAAATAAAAAAATCTTTCAATAGCCAATAACACTGTTGTTTGATTATTTTATGTACCCTATGCCCAAATTTACATGATGGCATGTATAATTATTATTATTGTATGGTGTTTTTCATCTTGATTATAGTACAAAAATGATAATTATATATTATACTATGTCGCTACACCCACTACAGCGTTGTATATCTATCTATACGGGTGGAGTGAATGTTGAGAATATTATTTTTGTGAGAATAGTGAATGATTATTATGTTGTTCAATTAATTTGGTCAAAGAATATGTTCCAGCTCCGAATCATTGCCATAATTATCTTATGTGGTACATGAAAAAATCTGATGAACTTTCAGAATATTATACCAAACAACCATGTTGTTGATTCGTTATCAATGATACGAAAATTTATTATAGAATATAAATTATGAAGAGAAATTTTCTCAATATGAATATAATAGCCTATCATATTTTGAGATAGGATTGATCATAATTAACAAGATCAACGATTAAATGGTATTAGATCAACTGGAATGACTTGAATCATAGCTATCTACTAGAGAGTACAGTAAAAAAGGGGGAACAATGCCATCCTACAATTTCCACTGAATTCATGACGCTAATCTCACGTATGAAGTAATATCAGTTGAAAAAAGCTTGGATTGTTGGCCAACAATCTCTATCCTTAAAATGGTTCGAGTCGAGGAATAATACAGTGTTGAAAATTTGCAGTTGATTCATGAAAGCGAATTATCAAAATAAATCGTCGAACAAACGAATCGACCAATAAATAAATCGTCGAACAAACGAATCGACGAATAAATAAATCGTCAAACAAACGAACAAACGAATCGACGAATAAATAAATCGTCAAACAAACGAACAAACGAATCGACGAATAAATAAATCGTCAAACAAACTATAAATCGTCAAACAAAGGAATCGACAAATTACTCAAGCCCCCAGTCATTTATTTATTCCCAATCGAGACAACGGGTTTCCCAAATGTGTCTCCTTTACAATAAAAATTGTACAGATACAAATGAAGAAAAAGTTATCAGTAAGAGCTCACTATGCTCACTCAATCATTCCTCTCCGACCTTAATTTTCAGCAATTTCCATACTTTTATTTGTGTTCTCTAAAAAAACTAATTATCCCAAGGTTAAGATAGGCTACTGTAGCCCACATGTTTATTTGAATAGAAAATTGTGAATATAAATAAATCTATTTCATAGACAAATCTGTGAATGTATCAAGTACCTATGTATGTATATATTCATATTTTCTTATCAATTCAGGATATGGATCTATTGAAGGAAAGCATACTAGACGAAACTAGCCTCAGAATGATATTTTGGAAATCATCTTCCTGAAAAATTAAATTCATGAATGGGACAAGTTTTGTGGATAGCCCATGTTTTTTCATTCCGCTACAATAATATTAGCCTGTGATTCGATGGATGCATCAATAAATACGTAATGACTATCGTATAAATTGAGATAATTTGATAGTGTTGATGAAATTTGAACATTAACAGAAAAAAAATCATTCTATTTGTTCACGGACTAGCCATACAAATACTGTGTTAAATAGAGATACATGCACAATATAATTATTCTATAATTTAAACATTAACATTCAATAGGTTTTAAACCTATGCAGGTATTATTCTCCCTCAAATATTACCCGTAATTATTTATAATAGACATAATAATTATCCCCAGCAGCAATGTTACTTTCTTATTAATGAACTATATATAGCTACATTTAGCATCAACTTGCTAATGCAATAAGTAAGTACCCATATTGTTTTTCGTTTTATTTGTTTGTAATGTTTTTTAGAAAGTAAAGTTCAAAGTGCAAAAGATCAATAGAAATGAAATACTAAATTGAAATGCCAGTTCATGGGAGAGCACGATTTCACTCTTTATGTCTCATTAACAAAAAAATGAAAATCAGTTTTCCAATACCGAACTGCACAATAATGCTCTAATGCATAACATTGAGCGCCTAATGTCAGTCAATGCCATTTACCTGATACTGCACTTCCCATACAAGGATAGACGCTGACATTACTCTGATCTACTTTCAGGTATTTAGATTTCACACAACTCTGGTTATTTATAGTAAGAAAGTTATTCTAGACAACTACCAAATCGACAAAATTGGAGGTAAAAATTTCATCACACGAATTATTCATATTCAACAAAATGCGATACAGTGTCACAAACTGAAAAGCTGTCATTTAGTTCAGTCATTGTTCTAGCCTTTCAAAAATAGCCGTTGAAGCCATCAAACATTATTTGGAACAAGCTTGGCAAGGAAGAGACTCTCGTGAAATGAAATCTCAAACATTAAATCATGAAGAAAAGACACTCAAATATCAATCTTATAATAATTGCTGCCTTATCGTTATGTCAAATAAGCCTAGATGTCTACTATCTTTGTGTTAATGAAGTGTGCTAATAAATTTTCCTAATCAGTTAGAAGAATAGATGTCTAAACTATATCAATAAAATAATATTAATTCTCTGATGGAATCCAATAAATTTATGGATCTACATATAATCAATCCAAAGAACAAGTATTAACTAATTATAGATTATATAAATAATATATAAATTCATACTAGTGACCCCCTGGGTTGTAGAACTCGCTCAAGAACTGTTGTATTGTAATCTTTGAAACACACAACTTTTAAAGTATAAAGAGTTGATGAGAATCATGGAAACAGCTGAATAATCTTCTAACAAGAATAATTTGACATTAGTTTTCATTGGAGAACCTATTTGAAATGGTAAATTATTCTGTCGCATTAACATCCTTGACTCTCATAGTATGAATGCAATAATTCATTTCTTGTAATGAGAAGTTCATTAATTCATGTAATACATATTATTTCGATACAGAGCTCCAAGAGAAAATAAATGGCGAAAACCGCACATTGATATCTCAACCCGCATCAGTTTGTTGATGTAAAAGTTGTAAATTATGTTGAATATTAACCAGCAGAAATCAGCGCATGTGATTGTGTCCCAAATAGCCTCAGCTGATGTTAGGAATGGAAATACTGTAGTAATTGCATGTAATGCAGAATTCTTCAGGTCACTAAATGATAAATCATAACAATTTTATTCTAATGCACTTTGAATGTTATTTTGTTGTCCAACGAACTAGACCTGTGAAAAGGTTCGAAGAATACGTATTTAAAATTTGAAGCTGATTGATCAATTTTTGCTAGTTATTGTAGAACATACAAACAGACGGACGAGTTAAAAGTGAAAAGTGAGAGTTAAAAGTTGAAGGTGAGAACTCGTTCAATGAATCTACGAATTTTGGCTGTGGTTGGACTAAACAAACGTATGATTGTTCTGAAACAATCCAGATACTGGATAACTGAAAATTTGAATAAAGCCAGTATAAAATCACTAGAGCTATGGGAACTTACATTTGAATAATACACTTTTTGAGACACACTTCTCATGTTTCGAGCTGTTTCTATAATTATGTTCTATTTTCCAGAATTCGTGCTCTAGTTCTATGCACGTTTGACCTTGAACTAGAATTTGTTCTATCTAACTTGAATTTGATCTTATCTTATCTGATAAGATAAGAACAAATTCAAGTATTAGTAAATCAAAATAAATGGAAAATAATGAAGAGATCCCGGGTTCAAACCCTATCATTAACAAAAGTTTTTCAACCAGATCACTCCTATGTTATCGGATGGGCACGTTATTTTGTCGGTCCCGGCTGAAGTTTGACAGTCGTGAGACCCATTGACGGCTTGAAAAATATATAGGTCAGGCAAGGTGGAACCCTCCCGCAAGGGACTCCCCAACAACAAAAGCCTTACGAATTTACTTAATTAAGCCTTTTCAAGAACTGATGGTAGCCTATAGGATAAAATGAGCATTATGAATGATTTAATTCAATAACAGTCTAGTTAACTATTCAATGGTTCTACAAAATCCATGAAAATGAAATGCAATTTGAAATTATTGTACCTTCATAATTGAGAGGAGTTCCAACAATATGAACTCATGGATGATGAGATGAGAGAACCCACAGTTTCATATAGCTTCCGTATAAAAAAAGCGATTTTTGTACTCATAAATAATGAGATTCAACAGAGCTGGTTCGAGTGGTCACCCATCCAATGCGAGAAGCCCACTCACTATTCTCATTTGTGATTGGATCCCAGCTCAACCAATCAGCGATCAGTATTATCGATGAATGAGTATGGCACTGATGATAGTCTATCACCCGGTTGCACAAATGTTTGTTAAATTTTAATCCCGATTAAATTCCATGATAACCAATCAGAGAAGCCTTCTTCCCAGAAAAACCGTCTCTGATTGGCTCTGGTGGAATTGAATCTTGATTAAAATTTAACAGGCTTTTGTACAACCAGGCCTATGAGTGATGGAATGAGTTATTATACAGATGGAATTAAATAGAGAATGCATTTATTCAAATGCTAATTAATATATAACTATTATTTAACGAAAATCCTAAATAAGTTATAATCCCAAATGAGTTATTATATATTTAATAATAGAACTGATTAATAATAATATGAATAAAGCTGGATTCTAAACAGTATTAGTGTGCATGTCCGGTACAGTAGAAATGTAATTCTCATGAGTTGTAATGGGAGTATTCACACTCAGTCCGGCGGAGCGAGTATGAATAGTCCTATTGAAACTTACAGGAGTAATATTTCCACGGAAATCAAACTTCCATGACCCTATTATAAATGCAATGGGATAGATAGCCCTACATCAATATCCTTGTACAGGGAGAATGATGAGCAGTCACAAATAATCTCTTAGAAAAAAGTAGCACAAAAAGTTATCCAAATCTTGTTAACTCAAGCCGATAATCCTATAGTGAGAGCCTCGTTATAATGGCAGTGTTTGATTGGCAATGATATTGTTATCCTTGTCTATCATTCAACAAAGTGGATAGCGCTATCTCTTTCTCGCTTTGCTCTGTTGCCAGATCGTCTTTTCAAATCAAATCAAATCATTTATTTGCCATACAATAAATACATATTCAAAACATAATAAAATACATAATTTTATAATCAAAAGTATAAAATAATTAAAATAAAAATTAAGCATAAATAATACCAAAATCATAATTAGATACTTCTCAATGGTAATCCGGCATCACCAGCAAAAGGAATCAAGCCTTGCCCGCTGGTGAGAGTTGCAATAAGCTAGTTACATTGGTTGTTTTCTAGTTTTATACAATAATAGAGAAGAAAAATAATCCACGCTTTGAAATATGTTTTTAAAAAATTATATAATGCTTTCAATTGAAAATAAATAGTTTTCTCTTATCCAAGTTTTTAGTATTTTGTAATTAATTTTTGCTTCCAGATCAAAAGGCAATTCATTTATGAATCTTGTACTTATAATATAAATGAGCTGTCTTCTAACTACTGTTAGTTTTGTTTTATAAATTTTATATTCATAGGTTGTATTTGGTCTAAAATCATATTGAACTATATCATTTAATAAAAATTTGTTTTTATACTTTATAATATATTTTGCTGAATTTTTCAAGAACAATTGCCTTACAGTCATCACATTAAATTCTTCAAATAGCAGATTAGTTGGATGCAATCGAGGTTTATTCAATATTGTTTTAATAATACACTTTTGAGTGATGAATAAGTTATTTAAATGACTATCGAAAGCCCCACCCCAGATTGTTATCCCATATTCTAATATTATTTTAATAATGTAGAATTGATAATCAACAAAATATTTCATCTCAATCATCAAAATTCATTATCAAATATAATTTCTTGCTTAATAAAATATAATTGATTATTTAAACGATAATGAAATGTATATATTACATCAATAAACCTGTATCAACTACCGTCTACAGAAGGTAGAGGATCGGCAACGTAGTTCTCTTATCTTTCTCCACTGCCATTATAACGTAGACCTCACTATATTGGTTGTTTTACTTTCCTTGCCCTATTACCATAGGTAAGGAAAGTATTGCTTTCCGAAAAAAATTAAGGTACCCCAGTTTCTAAATTTCTATACGTTTCAAGGTCCCCTGAGTCCAAAAAAGTGGTTTTTGGGTATTAGTCTGTATGTGTGTGTGTGTGTGTGTGTGTGTGTGTGTGTGTGTGTGTGTGTGTGTGTGTGTGTGTGTGTGTGTGTGGTGTGTGTGTGTGTGTGTGTGTGTGTGGTGTGTGTGTGTGTGTGTGTGGTGTGTGTGTGTGTGTGTGTGTGTGTTGTGTGTGTGTGTTGTGTGTGTGTGTGTGTTGTGTGTGTTGTGTGTGTGTGTGTGTGTGGTGTGTGTGTTGTGGTGTGTGTGTGTGTGTGTGTGTGTGTGTGTGTGTGGTGTGTGTGTGTGTGTGTGTGTGTGTGTGTGTGTGTGTGTGTGGTGTGTGTGTGTGGTGTGTGTGTGTGTGTGTGTGTGTGTGTGGTGTGTGTGTGTGGTGTGTGTGTGTGTGTGGTGTGTGTGTGTGTGTGTGTGTGTTGTGGTGTGTGTGTGTGTGTGTGTGTGTGTGTGTGTGTGTGTGTGTGTGTGTGTATGAGTGTATGTGCGTCTGTGTACACGATATCTCATCTCCCAATTAACGGAATGACTTGAAATTTGGAACTTGAGGTCCTTCCCCTATAAGGATCCGACACGAACAATTTCGAACAAATCCAATTCAAGATGGCGGCTAAAATAGCGAAAATGTTGTCAAAAACAGGGTTTTCTGCGATTTTCTCAAAAACGGCTCCAACGATTTTGATCAAATTCATACCTAAAATAGTCATTGATAAGCTCTATCAACTGCCACAAGTCCCATATCTGTAAAAATTTCAGGAGCTCCGCCCCATCAATGCAGATAGATTCCCAATTATCAGGCTTCAGATACAATTGAAACAAAAAAAAATCAAGTGGAGTAGATTGAGCATGAAAATTTCTACAATTAATGTTCAGTGACATTTTCACCTAAAATTGGAAATAAGCTCGAAATTCGAGAAAATGTGTTTATTCAATAATGCAAACGGTTGGCTACTGTTGATTCTATTAAATCATTCACTATGAAGAGATAGCAGACTTCGTGTGTCTCCAACGTTATTGTCCTGTCACCAGCTGGCAGATCTTTGAATAGTAGACTTGAGATGCGCGTGTACACTAGTGTAAGGTGATCAATTCTCATAACGGCAAGGAAAGTTGTGTGAGTGCGCCACACCAGATTTTTTTGTGGAGCTATTGACGCTGGTTGTCTCATACAGAAACTATATAATCATTCATTTCCACTGCAATCATACTATGGCGTTCTTACACTGTCACCCAGCCAAAACAGTTCTATAACAGATAGTAACCGGCTTGAGTTAACATAAAAACGGCTTCAAATTATAACATGATTGACCTATACCATGAGATGTCTTCTTATGATGTCTTTTCTTCATGCCAGTTAAAAGTGTTGAATTGAATGTGGATTAGGGTTTTGTAATATATAAGAGTGCTAAGTACTCAATATTGAGTATGAATATAGGCTTGACATGGGATGAATGAATAATAAAAGCAGACATCATAATTTGCTAATTGATTGCATACTTTATTATTTATGAACTGTTACAATACTGCATTTTTATACATGGTTTGACTGATAGGTAATTCATAGGTATGATAAGTACATTTTTGTAAGCTAAAATCACAGACATACATTTGAACTTTTGACACAAACATCAACTCTCTTATTTTTCTAACAACAACATGGCTTGTGACAACAACAACATGGCTTTGGACAACAACATGGCTGGCAAACTGGAGTGCAACAACAGGTGTCTGGCTCCTTGATCACAATGGTATCACCGCACTTTTTCTGTGGCACACAACAACATTTGCAGCATGGCTGACAACAACATGGCTTTGGACAACAACATGGCTGACAACAACATTGCTGTTGACAACAGCATGGCTGGCAAACTGGAGTGCAGCAACAGGTGTCAGGTTCCTTGATCACAATGGTGTCACCGCACTTCTTCTGAGGAACGCAACAGCATTTGCAACATGGCTGTTGACAACAGCATGGCTTTGGGCAGCAACATGATTGTTGACAACAACAAGGCTGGTGACAACAACATGGCTGGCAAACTGGAGTGCAACAACAGGTGTCTGGCTCCTTGATCACAATGGTGTCACCGCACTTCTTCTGAGGAACACAACAGCATTTGCAACATGGCTGTTGACAACAACATGGCTTTGGGCAACAACATGACTGTTGACAACAACATGGCTGGTGACAACAACATGGCTGACAACAGCAGGTGTCTGGCTCCTTGATCACAATGGTGTCACCGCATTTTTTCTGTGGAACGCAACAACATTTGCAGCATGACTGTTGACAGCAACATGGCTGTTGTTGGCAACAACATGGCTGGTGGCAACAACATGGTTGTGGAGGACAGCAGGGCTGTTCGCAACAACATTTGTCCTGTTTGATGACAACAGCTGTTCTGCCACAACTGCAGCCACAGTTTGATGAGTGGATTGGAGAGCAGTATACCTGTAAAACAGGAACAAGTGGATTAGAATCAATCAATCTATCAATCATTCATTAATCAATAAAATTATCTTAATAGTATATAATAACTATAGACATCATAATCTAAAAGAGAAAAATTGAGCTTCGGTTGTACTATTCTCTTTTCAAATGGTAATGAAAACCAAAAGGTTATGTCTATGTGAGGCTCTTCTGGTCCGAGAATACTCCTTGAGACTAATTATTGAATAGTGATAATAATTTTGCATTGAGTAATGTATTCAGGAAACAGAAAAAACACTTGAAAGCTTAATAATATTGAGTTGGAAAGAAATTTTGGGTCAAAAATTTACAAACAACCACAAGAATTAGGTCAAAAATTTACAAACAACCACAAGAATTGGGTCAAAAATTTATAAACAACCACAAGAATTGGTTAAAAAAAATCAGAACATTGGATGAAGTACTTTTGAATCTAAAACAGTATTTCTCAGTCTACTTTGATGCGGGGTAACTATGGTTGAAACGCTCTGGACAAACTAAAAATTGTGTAGGCCTGACTCTACATTCAAGCGTGAAGGTTGAAGGCCAAAATTGAAGGGAGCATAGATATGTTTATTGAGCCTATAGAATAAATAGTAGCTTTGTACGAGTCTACGAGAATATATTAAAGATCAGTAAATGGAAACATAGAATTGAAATTTTCTCATAGCCTCGAGGAAATAGTAGCCTACGATCAGCACTCTTGGGCCTGTATGCAGAAACTCGGTTTAAACGGAAAAACGTCAGCTGTTCGTTTAAACCCCATATGAAACACATTATGATAAAGGCAACCATACAACCATATCTACAAGTAAACGAGGTTTAGCGTAAAACGTAGTGTTAGCATAGCTTAGACTTACTTGAAAAGTATAGCCTACTCGGCCTTTTGGACAATAATTAATAATTCAAGATAAATAGTTTTAATGTTTATTTTGGACTACAATTTTATAAAAATTGTACACGTGAAATTCTAACCTTATCTTGGACTTTGTCACCTATAAATTTGGAATGAAAATAGCACAAGGACTACCTTATTATTTTATCTTTCAATGTTATTACATTAGTGTCATTTGCATTGTAAATTACGAATTCATCAGTGGAAAATATTTGAATATTGTTTCAATCCAATGTAATAACCGATCTATCTGCCTTGAGAATAGCCTACGGTTGTTGATCCGAATTGAGAAGAACCTATTGCAATATATTGTTACAATTGAATCCAAATGGAAGGTGAGAAGGTAGTTCAATATAATATAGCCTACTAGAGAAACTTGTGATAATGATTAATTCTCCATTATAATAAAATTGAGTAGTCTTTTCAATTATGATCAATGATACTGGCTTACGATAGCCAACTGAACTTAGAGTTATAATTTATAAATTCAACTAATAACTTGATTAAAAATATTGCATTCCATGTGAATTGAATATAAATATAGCTTGATATCAGTAGAAGTGACCAGTATGATAAAAATATAATTCTGATGGATATCAATTGAACTATTCCCATTTAGTCCGGCCGAGCAAGTATGAATAGTCCCATTAAAACTCATTAAAATAATATTTCCACTGTACCGGTCACGTTTACTGACACTGAGAAATCCAGTTTGACTATTGGAAGCTTTGAAGCGAATAAATGTGTGTACAATATGTTTATTCTCTCATAAATTTCAAATAAAATATTTGAGAAAGTGACGAGTAAAGCCAGTTTTACACACATCGTTTTTTGAACGTACGACTTTTTGCCGTCCTTATGAATTCTATCAGAATAAACGGAATTTGACAAACATTTTATGTTTGATATCCATTTGATCTAATATAATTCATAAAGACGGCAAAAAATCGTACGTCCAAAAATCGATGTGAAAAATAATACAAGTTTCAATATTTAACAGTATCTTTACTCTATTAGGTAATACTTACTTGAGAGATGACACCAAAGGCACAGAGAGCAATAGCCAATTTGAAAGCCATTTTCAATAAGATCAGTTACTCCTTGTTGAAACCAATAGTTCTAGAATGGTATTTGATGAGAAAAATCTCTCATCCTCTCAATTTATACAAGTCTATGCTATCATAATCACACTGTAATGCTTCAAATTTCTCGAGATTAGAGTCATTTCGAGGTGATTGAACCAATATTAAATTCCATAAATGCAGATAATTCCAGTAAATTATTGAGTTTTTCTGTCGTTTCCCTTCATTATCACACTCGACAATAAGAGCAAACAATGGCATTGATAAGGGTAAGATGAGTCCAAGTTGGGAAAGATGAAAATATTGTTGCGAATATTTAAATTTTTCATAAACAATTTCAAGATTTTCGCGTTCTTGTATCTCACTCTTTGCAGGCTAGGCTACTAATAATCTATGCAATTGCGAGATAGTGAGGAAATTGTTCGTAGTGGAGATTAGAGACGTTTAACTTGAGAATTGAAAGTTTCTGCTGAGATTATTGTGAGGATTAGGGCCAGACCATATTGAGCGTTTTCTCAGGCTCCAATCAGCCAATCAAAGAGCTTCCTGCCCTTCTGACTCAGCATGAAATAACGCTCAATATAGTGTGGCCTTTAGTTTTCAACTGGAGAACTTCTATAACATGACGAAAACATTCATGCTTTATTAGGGCCCGGTTGTACAAAAGCTTGTCATAATTTCAATCATGATTGAATTCCACAAGAATCAATCAGGAAAGGTTTTACTGAAAGAATACTTTTCTTATTGGTTATCCTGGCATTTAATAGTGATTAAAAGTTAACAGACTTTTGTGCAATGTGATGTACGTCTTGAAGCTTTTTTTCTCAAACTTTTTAAAATGTTCCATTTTTTGAAAACCATGAAACTTTCTCATAGAACAGATTATAATATGCTTGTAGTCTTCTATAAAATGCAGATGGGGAGATTAGTAGGTCATTAATAACGTTCAATGGGAGTTGAATTATTGAATACCATCCATTTGTTGGTTTATAAAATTGAAATGAATTTATTTGAACCAGATAATCGAACCAAAACTACTGAAAATTAGGCCTACCATACTTCCTGTAATTGTGTACGGCAATTTTTGAATTGCTATGTTAACACGTTCACGGAAAATTAGCTAACAAAAATCGTGGATTTTAATACGAAAGTGGTGCTTGATACTATAATCTTCGATAAATTTTAATAGCAGAACACAATAAAATTTGAAAAAAACTTATGGTTGTGAGTTAGATAATATTCCAGTTAACAATAGCTGAATGGAAGTATGAAAATGACTTATCGAATTCTAAGTTAAGATTACTTTATTGCTCGAAGTATAAATACACTTTCAGAAAACTCGATCAACTATTCTAGTTTTGCCAAACTCTAATCACTGCAGAAAATGGCCTTCAAAACTTTCTTTGCTGCTTTCTTGGCACTTGTTGTCATTCTTGAGGTAAGAGTAGTTGAAAATAATTTCAAATGCTATGAAAATATACAAAATTAACAAACTCAATCATAATATTATACAAGGTGGAAATATTGATTCTTCCTACTCGAATTCCATCAGCGAAAGCTGGAAAACTTTGTGATGCCACTATTAACTTGAATCGTTTCTCATAAATCCTCATAATAATTAATTATATTTCAATCAAATTATGTTCGTTGAGTAATCTTCCTATTAATTATCCCAAAGACCTTAAAGATGCATAGACTCACATGCAGCGCTAGTGTCGTACTTGGAATTGAAATCCGCCATTGTGGGGGCAACCCATAAGATTATTCAATACCAGTGCCACCAATGCCTTTCTGATCTATAGTATTACAAATATATTATGTATAATATCTCGTGCTAGAATACCCCAATGGCGGCCTTCAATTTCAAGTAAGAGCTATCATTGGGAAGGCATAAGCATTGTGAGTCTATATCTCTTTAAGGTCTTTGAATTATCCTATTGTATCCAAAATCAATTATTCGGCTCATTTTCAAAAGTGTAGTTGTATAGTCAGTCATACAAATCAATTACCTTTGATTATATTACCTAAAATAGTGCAGAATGGAATTCAATGTCCGTCGTGTCGTTAAATTTATAACTTTTCTAGAGAAGTATTGTCAGATACGTGGACTTCTCCAAAAGTATTATGAGTGGAATAGGAAGAAAAATTCATTAGGATGGAATAAAGCGTTTGAGAAATGTTGATTCACAATGTAAAAAAGAAAGACGGAATCATTTTAATGGATATTGGAGTATAAAATCAATTCACTAGTCTAGTTGTGAATTTTTAGAAAAAATTGTAATTGTCTTTGCAGTACGAAAGAAAATATAGTCAGATAGGATACTTCAAAGAGAAGACCTATGTTATAAAGTACAGAATGAATCAAATTGGGTAAGTTCTCATTTTTACTGGAGTTATGGTGATCCACTGTTACAAGTTTAGTGGAAACTAAATAAAACTTACTTTAGGTGAGTTTTTGTTTTAGTTTCAGGTTAGTGGAAACTAAACTAAAACTAAAAAATATGGAGGAAATAGGAACTTCGCAACTAAGACATTCAATTGTGTCCACTGATTTTATTACATGAATTTTACTATATGAAATATATTTAAGTCTGTTTGATTTTTTATTTTATTATTATAATTTTGAAAAATAATTTTTTAAAGTTATGAATCGATTCGAATTAGATGGATAAACTTATATTTATTATTCATTTATTTATTTCACTTTTATTTATTTATTTATTCAATCATTTAGAATTACACAACTTTCAGAAGAGTAGCACAGGCTTACACCCAAAACGGTTCCAATTCTAATATATACAACAGTCCAAATGTAGCTAGGTTATGTGTCACTCATTCTCCTATAATTACACACTCAATTTACAATTCAAAACACACAAAAATTATTTTTAAATTGAAAATACTTCAAAATTAAATTAAATCAATCACAATTAATTAGAAAATTCCAATCTATTGAACAAACTTCCAGATCGAATGTGGTCTTCTTGGATTCGATCCTTAATGATTCATTATTTTATATTCCTCAGCATTGTAGCAAATTCAATTCCTTATTGATTTGCATAAATATTATGGATGAATTTCAAATTTATTTATTCACATCCATAGAAAAAATGACAACATATAGAGGCTTACAGATTCATGCCAAAGCAAGCCTCATTGAAAATAATTTTCACACAAACAGAAACTAAATTAATATGGAGGCTCCGAAATGATTATTATTGAACGGAATTCCAAATCAAATGCAGTCTTTCTCAAATAAGGTTAAATAATGTTTAATTATTTTCATAATCATCAGCATCAGAACATATGCAATCTCTCCAACTAAATAAATAAATATGGAGGCTCCGAAATGATTATTATTGAACGAAATTCCAAATCAAATGCAGTCTTTCTCAAATAAGGTTGAATAATGTTCAATTATTTTTATAATCATCAGCATCAGAACATATGCAATCTCTCATCTAGAAAATAAATTTGTCTTTGATATTCTCCAGTTTTTCTGGAATTGAAGTGAGTAATATTTATCATTTCATATACATAAGTATTCAATACAAAAGCAATCTCTTATCTTCAGATGGAAATTAATTAGAAATTGAACTTGTTCAAATGCTGATCACAGCATTCTTGCCTGAATATAATTAATCTCTAATCTATTTTTATCTATAAAATGTAAATTTGTCGGTGATATTTTCTACAGGTAACCAACGCCTGCCCATGTTGTGGATGTTGCCAGACCTGTGGATGTTGTTGCCACAAGAAGTGTGGAGACACCATCGTGATCAAGGAGCCTGACACCTGTTGTTGCAAGCCATGTTGTTGTCAACAGCAATGTTGTTGTTGTCAACAGCCATGCTGTTGTTGTTGTCAACAGCCATGCTGTTGTTGTTGTCAACAGCCATGTTGTTGTTGCCAACAATGTTGCTGTTGCCAGCCATGCTGTTGCCAGCCAAGTTGTTGTTGCTGTCAGCCATGTTGTGGATGTTGTTGTCAGCCATGTTGTGGATGTTGTTGTTGCTAAATGAAGATCAACCATCACTTCTAAATCGAAAATGAGAACAACATGTAAAATTGAGAGCAATAAATGAGTCTTCTTGAAGTTGAAGACTATTTAATGACAAAAAAATTGTTGTGATTTTTCAATCCATTTCTTCTACAGTAAGTTGCACGTTATAATGGCAGTGTAGGAAGATAGGAGAACGATGCCAATCCTCTGTTTTGTCAATGCCTTCTATAGATGGTAGCTGATACAGGTTTATTGATGCAATTAACTGTTCATTCTAGTTTAAAATAATCAATCATATTTTATTCAGCAAGACATTATATTTTTCAATTATTTTATAATAAGGATGAAATATCTTATTATTTGGTTATTAATTCTACATTCTTAAAAAACAATATGGCAACAGAGCAAAGCGAGAAAGAGATAGCGCTATCCGCTTTCTTGAATGATAGACAAGGATATTCAATTCATTTTTTTTTTTCAATTCAATTCAACTTATTGCCAATTCAGAATATTCAAAGCATATAACAAACTCTTTATAATATTTTTTGTGTAGTTGAGAAGTTGATATTGTGGTAAATTATTCATATTGAATGAAAAAGACTAAGAAATTGTCAAAAACCACAGATTTATTGATACCTCGAAAGACCGGTTTCGATTATTACACCATTGTCAATCTCTGATAAACTCTAAGGTTTTTTAAAAAGACTAAGAAATTGTCAAAAACCACAGATTTATTGATACTTACAAAGACCGGTCTCGGTTATTACACCATTGTCAATCTCTGATAAACGCTAAGGATTTTTATGTTTATCAGATATTGACAATGGTGTAATAACCGAAACCGGTCTTTGTAAGTATCAATAAATCTGTGGTTTTTGACAATTTCTTAGTCTTTTTCATTCAATAATAATATAATATAATTTATAATTTATAATATGACATATCATTGATAATATAAATGAATAAACATACTAGTTACTCATACATATACTTAATGCCATTGCTAATCAAATACTGCCATTATAACGTGAACCTCACTATAGTTAAAAATACACATTCGTTTCTATTGATACATCTTCATTACTCCTTTTTATTATGAACAAGCAGGTAACCAATGCTCAGCAAGGGTAATTAAAAACTTGACAAACTGAAAACTTGACCTACTGGTATCTTGAAGAATTCAAAATAGTCCAATTACCATCCTCAAAAAATTAAGATTCTATATGCAACATTTTAAGTTAATCGGTCCAGTAGTTCAGACGTGATAGGCCTAATATTATTAAATTTGTAGTAGTTTAAACACTGTGAATCTTTGTCAATATTATTGAACCAGCAGGTAATCAGTGCTATGCAAGGTCAATTGAAAACTTGACCAACTGGGATCTTGAAGAATTAAAAAAAGGCCTATAACCATCCTCGGTGAATTGAGAATCTGTATGCAAAATTACAAGTTAATCAGTCTTAGTAGTACAGACATGATAATGCGTCCATCATTCCTGACTGTCCTATCCCGTACGTGTATAAGCAGAGAAAACTACTATAATGCTGTATTCTGTGATATAAGTCAATTTCAGTGGCGTAACGTTTCCAAACCGGGCCCCCCCGCAAAAAAAATTCCGGGCCCCTCTTTTAAAATCGTACCACCTTTCTCCAGCCCCCTTCTCCCTTAATCCCAAGCATTAAACTCTAATGTGAACGTACATCTTTCATGAGTGAATTGCATAGCTTAGTTGAAAAAATAAAACTTGTTCTCGATTGAATTCTACAATTCAATTTCGATTTCCAATATTATCAAAAGCTCTGCTAGCTGCCGAATCGAGATTATTTTTACAATTTCAGTCTTTAAGGCTACTCTGAAAGAATTCAACTGAAAACTGAGGTCTTCATACTCAGAAACAAGCACATTCACTTTTTCCGACACTTCTTTGTCGCTCGTTTGTATCAACAATTTTGGATTGAGCACAATGAATAGTTTGCTAACCCTACACATAGCTTGAAATCTGGTTATTAGCTGAGCAATGAGTGTGTCTAAGGTTGCATAAAATACTGTTGTCTTGAAATATTTTCAATTTCAATTTCAATTTCAGTTTCAATTTCAATATTTTTCCCCTGTCTAACAATCTCTCGTCTTGGCTCAGTTCATCGAAGTGCTTTTCTACTTTCCTTACTCTTTTATCATCAAATTCATTTAATGATTTTAATTCATTTTAATTCATTTTTATGATTTTAATTCATTTTATTCATTTTAATTCATTTACTCCCCAATCTCTCGTAAGGTCGATCGCGGCATTTTTTAATTCATCAAAATTGCTCCTTACTAAAGTCAAATTTTCTTTTGCTCTCTTTAACTGCATAGTTGCTTCGAAGAGATCATAGTCCTTGTAATACAATGAATGAAACCTGTAATTTTCCACAACAAAACTTCTGCTTTTTTATCAAAAGTTACTTCCATGATTATTTAATTTTTCTTTTAGTATGCAATATATGATTATCATTCCGGGCCCTAACCCAAATCAAATGTATTGTCTCACAAAATATGTTTAAAATTGAATACATATTACAAATGTAATGTTTCAGAATAAGAAATAAACTTACAGGCTACAGGCTATTCCCCATCAATGGTGAGAAATATATAGGAAGTCCCTACAGACCCTTCATTTTCAAACATTTCTTCAAACATGTGTGTTTTTTACATCTTCGTTTGCAAACTATAGATTTCAAACGTTTCTCAATTTTATTCTCAGTGAGTGAGCTACAAAAATTCTGGTTAGAAACTGTACGTGTTGATGAGTCATGAGTGAATCTCTCACAAATGAAGGCCGAGTTGTAATATTGTACAGAGATGAAAGATGAAAATTGATCAATAAAATACAAAATCAACATAAATACCTCCAGCTATCCTTTTGAGACTTATCTCTTTATACTACAATGGAAGGAAGAACTAACTTGGAAAGAACTGGGATAGTAAAATATTATGTTTTCCTACAGTTACGTTGGAAAGTGGCCATTGCTGCACTGATTACAGAACGCAAAGAATCACTTTTCCGCTCTAGTGCGGGAAAAATTTTTCTGCACTCCAGATTTGCAACATGGCAACGCAAAATACTTAGTAGGTTATATGGAGCAACAGTGCAGCAAAATCAAAATGAAGTTGGTAACAGTGACTGCTGTGGCTGCTATAGTGAGCAGACGTGCAACCAAGCACAACGCGCTAATTATTATTCATTATATATTATAACCAAGGACAACATTTTTATTCAATTTGACAATAAATTAAGGTTTTTATCAATAATAAAATTACACAGAAAAACATTTGATGCATTTCAGGCAATTTTACCCATAATTACCCACTTTTCATATTCAATGGTAACTGTAGGAAAAACTTAATGTGAAATACGTGCGCAAAGTTCCTCTGCTGCACTCAAGAGACCATTCCGCCCTCGCCTACGGCTCGGGCGTAAACGTTTCTTTCGGTGCAGCAAACTGTCACTTTGCGCACTAGTTGCACAAATAACTATTGACGCATCATCACGTCTGAACTACTGGATTGATTAACTTGAAATTCTGCATATAGATTCTCAATTAACCGATGATGGTTATGGGCCTATTTTCAATTCTTCAAGATTTCATTAGGTCAAGTTTCAAAATAGACCCTAGCGGAGCACGGGTTACCTGCCAGTTATAAATAACAGTATAAGCCACTATACTGTTCTCAGAAAACTTAATTATACCTCGTCTCTCGCATTAAGATCATAATTATATTATTTCACCTTTCTTATTTGAGCTAAAACTAATGTTTCTTCGTTTGAATAGGGGCTATGTCTTCCAAGTAATTACAAGAATGAATTTGTGTTGAAGTGAGTTAGTAGAGTTGAAGAATGATAAACCTTGTAGTACCAGAGAAAACTTATTTAATTGATGTAGACTATTCTGTGCTTGTACTAAGCAAGTACTTGCAGTGATACCATAGGCAAACTATGTAATCTTAAGAGATTGTAGCATATTTTCTCTATGATAATAGGCCTACTCTTATCCTTTGTGTTGTACTGTACAAACCAAAGTAGGTTTGCAAGTGATAGAGCTGCATAGTACGATTCCAATATACTTCACTTTACTTTATGTATACTATTTTGAATTACTTCACTTGCTTGCATATGGAACTCAAGGAAATAACGCTCCCGCAGTGCATGACACGTCAAAATATAATCTGATATATTATTCTAATATCATCTGATATATTATTCTAATATGATATATTGAGTGTAATCTAATATAATTGACCGAACGTAGTAAGGTCTACTCGATTTTGCTTTTGTCTGTCTGTATGTAATACAATCACGACCAAACGCGTTGATAGAATTCGATGAGATTTGGTAGGAGTATCCCTTTTTCAACTACACGTCGATGAATACACAAGGTTTTTTGAAATTTTGCATTCTAAGGATGATTTGGAAAGGAAAGGAATTCCTCCATACTCCGATATCACTATTATATATCATCTACTATGAAGATACGATCAATCAGACTTTTATAATCAATTATTTTATAATCAGAATTATTTATAATCAATCAGCTGACAAGTGGATTATTCATTGCATGCATTACACAGATGTCTGGCCGTGTCTATTTCTAAAGGTGGGGTTTCAATATTTTTTATAATGCGTGCCCATCAGTATCATAATTGCTAACCGCAGAAAGGCAACATGTCCAGTTTTCATAATTTTACAGGAGAGACAAAAAACTTTATAAAATCTAAACCTAAACCTGCAGTAAAAGATATATTCAAAACGTCGCCATTACAATGCTTTCAGTTAGACATGTTTCCTTTCTACAGTAAACGATGATCTTACATTATATAGTTTTGAAAAAGTTGGACATGTTTCCTTTCTGCGGTTAGCGATTATGATACTGATGGGTTTTTGATCTTGGAGAAAACAAATAAAATTTTAAGAGTAAATTATGATTCAACTGAATCAACTAGAACAGGTTTCAGTTACATTAGATACTTGTGGATGAGAAAACTGCGTGAGGTCTACTGTTCACAGAACTACTAGTATATTACTAATGTCCTTCATCTATCAAACACAACAGATACTACATAAGTGACATAGTACATAGAAGTGCATCAATGCTTTGAACATTTCCACTATTTATGAGGTCGCAAACTACAACCATAGATGAAGGATAACTATATTATTCTTGTCTCTGCTACAACTGTGAAATCTCAGTCTATTCCATTGACATCGTTATCCTAATAAAAACACACCACAAATGGATTGTCGTTCCGGATAATTTCCCAACATCATTCTGCTGTTACAGCATTTAGCATTTACAGTGTTATTCTCATTTCTCTGGTTCATTGTAACTGAAATCAAAGAAAATAAAACAATCGTATGAGTTTTCTTCGATGAAATCTATCCCGCACTAAACAATAGTGAATTTTTTGGAGCTCGAAGAAGAATACCGAATAATTGTTTCTGTGACACAATAGGATACTACTGATCTTGATTTCGTAACCGACTGAATTTGCTATCATTTTTTTTCAATAGGTTATAGTGGTCATTTTCTCAGTGGTCAGTGGTCAGTTCTAAACAGGAAAACTGAAATAAAATGGCATCAAGGAAGGAGTTTTTCACTCACACTTCAATTATGAAATTTTGTCACCATGCATTCATGCAATTATGTAATTGGTTCTTGAACACAGAAATGATGAATGGAAATCAAGAGCTCGAACTCCAGTTTGTGCTCAAGAGTTCTATCTCCAGTTTGTGCTCAAGAGTTCAATCTCCAGTTTGTGCTCAAGAGTTCAATCTCCAGTTTGTGCTCAAGAGTTCAAACTCCAGTTTGTGCTCAAGAGTTCAATCTCCAGTTTGTGCTCAAGAGTTCAAACTCCAGTTTGTGCTCTAGAGTTTCAACTGCAAAGGCTGAAAAAAAACTTTCTGCTGATGACATTTTTCAAAGTTTTTGGAATATTTGTATATCATCAAGCTATCATAATGAAAAAGTTCTCTCAGGAAGACATTTTTCTCGATCTTTACTTTTTGAGATATGAGCGCCTAAAGTTAAAATTTTTGTGACAGAACATTTCAAAATCGGTCAATGATAAATCCATGAGTTTTGGAGGATAAATTCTTCATGATATTGTCGATTGGATGAATAAAACATTTTCTGGGAATATCAATTTTTGAGAAAGTTATTCAATTTACCAAAAATAACTCAATAGAAGTTTATTTTTGGTACTTTTCGGTAAATTGAATAACTTTCTCAAGAATTGATATTTGAAAATGTTTTTGTTTCATTTAATCAACGATTCCATGAAGAATTTATTCCCATGGATTTATCTCTTACCGAATTTGAAATGTTCTGTCTCAAAACATTAAACTTTAGGCGCTCATGTCTAAAAAAGTAAAGATCGGAAAAAAATGTTTTCCTGAGAAAACTTTTCCATTCTGATAGTAATACTTGATGATAAAACAAATCGAAAAACTTTGAGAAATATCACCAGTAGAAAGTTTATTTGTAGCTTTTGCACAGCCTCAAGCTGTTCAACAGTTGAGCTCAAACTAAAGAGTTCAAACTCCAGAGCTTGAACATTAATATCATTAACTAGTCAATCATTAATAACATTAATCAATAATTACTTAAGCAATTCTATAGGCTACATTGTGCATATTGTTATTTTGTAATGTATTCTTTACTATTGTGATAGTTGAGAGTCTACCCAAAAATTTGAATAATCCTGGGGACATAATTATTATTCGAAACCTGCTGTACTTTAGGTAGTCTAATCTCTCGATTAGTTGTTGGAGTAATGACTACTGATAGTATTGGAATAGATATTATCAGAGTAATTGATGATAGAATAGCATGATCTACTGATAACACAGTATCTACATTGATGAGAATTGGGTCAATCTATGTGAATAATGTGAATATCAAGTATGTAGGTTACTACATAAACATGATCAAGAGATTACTTCTTATTGCCTTGTTTAAGGGGCGGTTTCCGAGCTCGGAATTTAGCTAAGTTCTAGACATTAAACAGCTGGAGTCAGAAAATCGGCTTTCAAAAACGGGGCGTGGTCGTAGTTTTCATGATAATCTTCATGTTCTCATTTCTATAAATTAATAATGAAAACGTTTTTCCTTGACGAAATGGAACATTCCTAAATAATTAAGAATAGGCCTACACTATTTTCTCTCCCATTCAATTTTGTAATTTTCCGAAATTTAATTTGAACGTGGACTACGACTACAGTTATTGGTTTCGGGAAGTCAATTCTCTGACTCCAGCCTAGAAGTCTAGCTAAAACTTGGAACTTTTGCTAAGTTTAGTTCCAACTCTCTAACTTCAACTTTAGTTCTAGAACTTAGCTAAATCCCGAGCTCGGAAACCGGCCCCAAATCTTCCTATTTTATGATCTCTCTACATACTTCATTATATTTCTTCCAATTTATCTTATACTTTCTATCATTCTCCTATTTCTTCACTCATGAAAAGTTCTGAAAGGGAATTATGATTCTCTTTAGAGATTTCAGAAGTACAAGAGAAAACAATATGTATTATTTTCTGAAGATCAGATTTCTGATATGATCTACTCTTCTGAAGCATATAAAATGTGATTACTAAAATAATTGGAAGACTTCACTTTACAATGATCTAATTTGTAAGAGTCTCAGCCAGACAGTATAAAGAATCTACATCCACTTGATAGATCACAAACAATATTTAATTCATAAAAAATGTATTTGTGTTACTTTCATGAATTACATAGCCTACACAAAACAATGTGAACTATTCTGTTACATACAAGCATTCTCAAAGTACATTACACTTGAATTGATAAAAAATTTCCACAGGAATATTAGATTTATTATATTAGATTTAGATTAGATTGGGAAAATAGTGAGAGATTTCATCAATAACTTTTATTGTGTAGGATAAGAAGACGTAAATCTCTATGAAAATTGAGACTCCTCAATTGCTAGAATATAGAGGCCCGGTGGCACAACAGCCGGTTAAATTTTAACCGTGATTAATTTCACGAGAACCAATCAGAGAAGGCGTTTTCGAAAGACGGCTTCTCTAATTGGTTCTCGGAATTGATCACGGTTAAAATTTAACCGGCTGTTGTGCAACAGGGACAGAGACTGAATTTTCAGGTAGCCTACGACATTTTTGATAGATAGTTCCAACATTGAACGTATTCATGAATCTCTATTGACCATCAGGTTCAGTAGCATACGTATCAATGTTTCACGCGAGAAAAAGAATAATTTTCTAGTACAAACAAAATACATAAATTAAGATCATATTGCATCCGCCATTCTGTATAGCAGAAGCATATGGAGTTAGCCAATCAGGAGCTCGGAACAAAATCGTCGACCAATTACCAATGGCCTCACTCCGAATAGTAATCTTCAACTCATTGACATTGACCAACAGCGTTTCTTCTATTCATCTATTGAAAAGTATCCTACTCCCGCAAGATAATATTAATGTATTGTGATATTCCGTATTCTAAAAGAGGATTTGAATATAGTTCATCTTTGTCTCTGTGGTAGCGTAATAACTCTACGTGAATCAAATAATAGAATAGATGAAAATTACTAAGATATTGCATTTATTCAAATGCTAATGAATAAATATTTATTATTGAACGAGATTCCAAATTGAATGCTGTAATTCACTTGTAATAATGAATTTCCATCTAGCTGTTTACCCTAGATTGTGTCATTATGTTTGTTGTCATTATTTGCAGAAGCAGAATCCTTGGAGGTGATTTACAGCATCCAATTTAAAATTTCGTTAAATATTAATAGTTTTCTCAACTAACAAGCCAACAATTTTAATTGATTAATTCGAAGACCATAAATTTATTTTCCAACAGTTCACTTTACAGGTTCAAGGTGAAACATTCCTCGAATAGTATATAAATATGAGGTATGTTGTTCAGAATTTGAATACTATGGTATTGTGTTGATATTTATTTATTTATTCATTTACATAGAAAATCTCACAGGATAAATTCATGAAGAGCCTTATTGACATCAACTAACTTGGTCACATATTTGATGCAAAATAAGAATGAAAAAATAAAATAAAATAGTAGGCCTAAACATAATTTTCGAATACTAATATGATAAGAAGAGGCCAAATGAAGAAAAATTACCTAATGATAATAGTAAAAGGAAAAATGAAATAAATGAAAATAATAATAATAGAAATAATAAAGTTAATATACATGAGAAAAATACATCTAAAATTCTATGGTCATATCATGAGACCATAGAATCACAAAAAAAAATAGTAAAATATGTAGCTTTCTATTTTCACTTGTCTGTAAGTGTCTAGATGTTGTAGATGATTCGGTAGACTATTGAGAATGGATGGTACAAAATATTCTGGTACAGCTTTTCCTATTTCAGTGAAGTATTCTGGTGTTCTATATTGTGTGTGTCTGGTGTTGTATCTGTTTTCATTGGTACGTCGATAAGCATTTTCAAAATAGTATTTCAGCAGTATTATATAATTGTACAGGTTTCTGAATGAGAGCAGTTTTAAAGTGTTTGTATCCACTCCTTGGAAAAATATTCTTTTGATTCTGTTGATTAGCTGACTTACTGGGTTCAATATATAATTGGGTGCATGTCCAAAGACAGTTATACCATATCGTATTTGAGATTCAACCAAGCTGAAGTAGACTGTTCGTTTTGCTTTCAGAGGCAGTAATTCTCTCATTTGGTAACACCTATGTGCTATGTACCTCAGTTTTTTTGCTAGTATCTGGGAATGGGTGTGCCACTTCATGTTTGAGTCAAAATTCAGTCCAAGATATTTTACTGTATCTGAGTGTTTAATTTTCTTACAGTTGCATGGATTGAAAGTGGTGAAGCATTTATAGCTATGACTTTTAACTCTATTGTTTGGGTCAAGGATGTTTATACTCATTTTTGGGTTTTTAAATACTATTGTTTTTGTCTTTGTACTGTTTATATGTATATAGTTGTTGTGGAAGTATTTTGTTATTGTGTTCAAATCTTTTTGTAAATTTTCAGCTGCAGTTGTTAAACTTTTACTTGCAAATAGCATAATGGTATCATCCGCATAGTTGTATACTTCTCCCTTGAAGTTGCAGTTTTTAAGATCACTTATATATAAGTTGAAGAGTAGTGGTGACAGAGGGGAACCCTGAATGACTCCAAATGTTTGAGATTTTGGTTTACTAATATTGTTTCCAATTTTCACCATTGTTTCTCTGTCACTGAAATAATTCTTCAATAACTCTAGATCCATTCCCAATACTCCCATCTTGCTCAACTTCTCTATCAGTATTTCATGCTGGATAGTATCAAATGCCTTGCTCAGATCCAGTAGTACTGCAAGGGTTGTTACTCTTTTATCTATATTCTTATTTATTTTGTATGATACTTTTTCTAGCAGTTGTGTTGTAGATTTGCCGGGTACAAAGCCATATTGGTTTTCATTCAGCAGATTGTTTTGTGTTGAATAGTTGAGTAGGTCTTCGTGCATAATAAACTCCAGTATTTTCATTATAATGGAGATCGCACCTATGGGTCTATAGTTTTGTATATCTTTTTTCTGTCCATTTTTATAGATAGGTTTGAGGATCGTTGTCTTCATTTTTGATGGAATTTTTCCTGTTTTTATTATGGTGTTGTATAAGTGTAATAGGATTTCTTTCAAGTTTTCAAAGTGATCTTTTATATGTTTTGGTTTAATATTGTCTATGCCGGGTGATGCTGTTGTATTCAGTTTTTTTACTATTCTTTGTAATTTATCCATGTTTATTGTTTTGACTATTGCTGTGTATGGTTCAGTTGTATGGTTTTCATCAGTTTCTGAAATTGATACATCAAGGATATCTGTTGATATGTTTTTATTCATTTCTTCTATTTTATTTTTGAAGTGTTCATTAAAGTCTTCACATAATTTTTCAAGTTCTTCTCCTTCTCTGACTTTAAAGTTCCCGACTATTGTTGACTGTATTGATTTTTGCTTTACATTTAGAATTTCATTAACAGTATTCCATGTCTTTTTAGCATCTCCTATGTAGTTGTTTATTTTATTGTAATAATATTTTCTTTTCTCTTTCCTTATCATATCGGTTAGCTTATTTCTATGTCTTCTGTATTCGTCTTTCAGATCATTATTATTAGGTTGTCTTTTCAATTTGCTCCATAATTTGTCTTTCAAGTTGATATGGTTTTTTATTATCTCTGTAATCCATGGTTGTTTGTGTTTATTACTTTTTCTGTTGACTGTTATTGTTGCTTTTTCATAAATATTATTGAATTTGTTGACTATAGACTCATATATTTTTGTTGGGTTGTTTGATGTTAAGTGGTCGTTCCAGTTTGTATTATGTATCATACTTCCTACTATTCGGTCAGAAATTATTTTTTTCTCATCTATTCTTGCCTCTTCTTTATTATTTTGAATGTTAAATCCCACCATGTAGTGATCTGCTATCTTTGATTTAATGACTATAGTTTCTATTTCAGTTGGGCTCATTCTTGTATTGATATGATCTATGCATGTTGATGTTATGTGATCACCATATAGTTCTTCTCTGGTTGGATCGTTTATTCCAGTTTGTATTCCTGCTGTATACAGTATGCTTAGATAGTTTTGTGCTTGTACAGTGATATTTTGCTCCTGTATATCAATATTCATATCTCCCAGGATAACAAGATTTTTTTTATCTTTAATATGTTGATTGTTTAGCCATTCTTCTAGTTCTGTGTTAAATTGGGATACACTATTAGATGGTGGTCTATAGAATACGGCAATCAAATATTGTTTTTCATTCATTGTCATTTCAAATAATATGGACTCACTAACTGTAAAGCTATGAGGTATGGAATTGATGCTCAACTCTTTTCTGTAATAGACTAATATACCACCACCCGCTCTCGTCTCTCTACTATAATTGAGATAGTCAAAATCTGGGATATTAAAGGACTCTATCTCATCTTCTTTTGTGTTTGTTTCAATTAGGACAAGTATTTTTATTCTATCCAATACTCCGCTCAAGGTTGCCATTAGAGTATTCCAGTGCTTCTTAATACTTCTAATATTCAGCATAATACATTCAAATGATTTTGTATCGGGTATTGAGTTTTTGAAGTCTTGAATAGAATCGTAGGTTTTTGTGTGTATTTGTTCGATATCAAACTGTTCCATCTTTATTGATGAGCTGAACAAGCTTTGAATATTCTAGTCAATGTGGGTTGTAAGAGGATGTATGATGTATGCAGGTTTATGTTATAATCTAATCTGAATTTTGGTTTGAAGAAATTAGTTTTGATTATGGGCTTTTGTGTGTGCCGATGTGAATAAAATATTTTCAATCTAATATTTTTAAATTTATAATCAAATTATTCGTGAATTTCAGGTTATGAAGTATGTCATTCTATTTATTTTTCCAATTTTTGATTTCAATAGACTAACAAGTGAAAAATAAAGGTGTGATACCGTCTTTCCATTTTGTTGTGATTTATTAAGTCTGCGTTATCTGTTATGATACTGATAGATAGTGCTTATCTCTATGGACCTTCTGTTCAATTTATTGAATGTTTCTGTCAGTTCGACTGAAGTAGGCCTAGTATTAAGTTGAGATCATAACCAGATGGAATATTATTGCTTGTGGAATGGTGTGCTTCTTATTTACTTCTCATTTTATTGCTTTTGATCACTCATTATTTGTTTGTTGGAGTTCGAAACAGCTTGGTGATTATAACTATGTGGAATTTATGAGTTTATCATTTCAATTTTTAATGGATACTGTGTTATCTATGTATATTGGATGTCTATGTATATTGGTTATCTGTGTATATTGGATACTGTGTTATTGATATCAGCAAAATGTAAATATTTTCTAGGTTTATGCTTCTTCAATTTAGTAATAAATTAATATTATAGGTCCTTGTTTTGAATATGTTTTAGTATGTTGCACACCATTACACATGCAATTCAATGTCAATATCAAATCAAAGATTAAACATAATTATAACACACCTATATCCCTTAAACTTAAAAGTTTTTGGTAAGTATTGTCCATGTTTTCCATTTTAATATGAAATAAAGAGTCATTTATTGTTCTTCTGTTATGTGGTTTATCACTTTTTTGTTCACTGATTGTCCTATAATATCCTCCTTCGATTGCACTCTTATTTTCTTTTCGTCTGTTGATCGTTTGATGAATATTTTTCCTTCTCTGCTCCATATGAATTGAAATCCACGTTGAGTAGCTTCTTGTTTGATTTCCCAGAATAGTTTCTTGAATTCTTTGGATTGATTTTCTGCCAGGTAAATTTTCTCTTCATTGTCGATCTGCAGGATGTCCTTATTTGTGAGTTGGATCTTTCTTTTTTGTAGTAGAATGGTGTCTCGTTCCTTCTTATTTTTCATTGTGATGATTATATTCGTGTTTTCTGATTTTTTCATTGAATTTGGTAATCTGTAGATAGATTCAACATCTCTTGATGATATATCAGCGATATTCAGCTTAGTTGTGAGAGTATCAAAGATTGTGTTCAAGTTCTCATTTGGTAGCTTTTTTAGTCCCATTACTTCGATGTTTCTTCTTCGGGAGTGTTGTTCCAAATCTAGTAGCCTGCCTTCTAACGAATTGATTTTTTCATCTTTCTGTTTGTTTTCTTTTTCCAGTTCATCCACTTTTCCTTTGTATAGATTGAGTTCTTCTGTGATACCGGTGATAGATATTGTGAGTTTTTCCATTTTCTTGTTTATTTCTGGCATCATATCCAATCTCTCCAATAATAATAATAATAATAATAATAATAATAATAATAATAATAATATAATAATAATAATAATAATAATAATAATAATAATAATAATAATAATAATAATAATAATAATAATAATAATAATAATAATAATAATAATAATAAAGTTAATAGAGAATAGAGAAAAATAGGAATATCAACAAGAATAAGCAACTGACGTAGTGATTTATAAGGAGACGACATTTCGATCATTTATAAGGTTATCCAGTTGATATCAAAATTTGGGAAGTGGAACATACCATCCACTCCATACGAGTAGTTGATGATCCTCTCTTGATAACACTTTAGCCTACTCAATGATTAACATTGATGAGGACTCATCGGAAACACCCTTATCAATAATTATCTTCAATAATAATTGTCCAAGCACTTGAAAACTGAATCTCAATCTCAAAATTGGTCGGGATAAAGCTGACATTCAATAACAAATAATCGATTATCGTTTACATCATGCCAATCTCCATGAACGTGTTTTGGTGAGTCTTACAAAAGATGGGATTGTGATTGATTGATTGATTGATTGATTGATTAGCTGCCTTTATTAAAAAAATTGTGAGTGGGTGATAGAAAGTATGATTAGAGTTTCTATCACTGAGCTACAGTTTCAGGTAGAATTTTATCTTATAAATTTCTCAGTGATTCGGAAACCAGTGGAAGTCATTCGTTTTCTCATATTATCCTTGATCTCCTCATAACTATCATGTCTCCATATAAGTTCTCATATAGAAGCATGTCAGATTGATCTCCGAAGATTGAAATTTCCGATGATAATAATAATTCAAAACGAAAAAAAGTTCTTGTGAAGAATGATAATTTAGTAAGAGGATAATCTGCGATCGTTCACTATATCTATTGAAAAATAAATGTTAACACTTGTTTCTGACTACACCATTCATCCAAAATGAGTAGAATAATGTCAAAATTAATCGGCCTGTCTCTGAGAACTCGATATTAGGATCATGAGCAGTGAAAGCACAGATAAATTAAATATTGTTATGTTTTCTTATTGCCGAATTTCGATAACCGAGATTGACACAAAGACGTGTAGCTACCTGATAAAACCTTTGTTGATTGCCGTGAAGAATTTGATTAATCAATGGTTAGTTGGACGCTATCAAAGTATGCTACGCGAGATTCAATAAATACAGCTACTAACTTCCGCTAATTTGATTAATTGTATTTGTCAGGCCATCTCACCACAATGGCCAAAATTTCATCTTGTGTGTGGTTGGCAGTAGCTGTTTTGTGCACTATTCACGTGAGTATTATCATAAAATAAATATATTTAATCATGGTATAAATCTCTGGTATTGTTCATTCATTTATTGTGACAAATCCTACTTAACGAACTGTGACAAATTTGAGCTTAAAATTCACTAAACTAGATCATAAGTGATTCTATAATGAGTTGTGATGAACGAAAAACCATTTCTGGTTCAAGATAAGCAGAGCCTAATGAATATTGCGTATTGTTTCCACTATTCAACTATCATTATGAACGATACTATTGTATGATGTATTTACATCATATGATGTATCATGTATTTACATATATTATGTAATTCTACTATTGTATAATGCTACTCTTCTTCCTATTATTAAAAATATTTAAGTTCTATATTTTATAAAAATGAAACAATATATTTGATCCGTTTATAACGGCTGGAGAAAGCATAGTATCCTGATGCTGTTTCACTACGAAAGTTCCAGTAGGCCAAATTCAATCATAGTGGTCAAACGATTGATTTGCTTATCATGCAAAATTTTAATTGACCGGTTTGTAGTAATGAAAGCTAATATAAATTATTTAAAGTTGATAATCGGTGAAGATTTAAAATTATCATTACACTGGAGGTTGAAAGGTAATCCAGTTGATACAGTACGGTATACAGTACTAAAGTACAGGCTCTCTATAGGCTACTATAAGCTACAGTATCCTATTATCATACAGTGAGGTCCACGTTATAATGACAGTGTAGGAAGATAGGAGAGAAGGGTTGCCAGATCTCAGCCTTGCCACCCAAACAGCTGATACTGGTATATCTGATTAATGTAACTGTTCATTATTGTTGAAAATAAATAAATTGTTAACCATATTTCATTTGTCAAGAAAATATATTCTTTAAAGAAATAATATATTTTCATGATTGAGATAAAAAAATTTGTCAATTAGTTGAATTTTTACATTGATGATAAACGATGTGGCAACAACGCAACGCGTGAAAGAGATAGCGCCATCAGCTTTGTTGAACAATAGACAAGGATAGCAAAACTATTGCAAATACTGCCATTATAACGTGGACCTCACTATAGCAGTAAGCTACTATTCATAGTGCCTGCTTGATAATTTGAGTTGATTTGTCTTGAATATTGTTCTCTTCTGTGAATCTACAGAATATTTTATTCACTTATAGTACAAAACACTATAGCATACTATAATCATAATTCAATGCATTGGATGAATGATGGAATATTGCTATGATGAGAAGGTGATTTTTGTCGTTTGAAAGTGTTTCTAATGGTAAAGTGGCTATCACTGTCAATTTTGTGTACAATATTTGCAACAATTATCTTAAAAATGTTACCTTGGAAACGTTCGAATTAGGATTTCCAAATTAATGGAAACTTTAATATTATTTAAAATATTACAACAACCAGTTTCGACCAAAACTTAGATCAATTTTTCTAGGATTTCCAAGTACGACTGAAACAAAGTAACATCACTAAGTAATACTTGATTTGAAACTGTGAAGTTTTCACTCACTAAGATGAATACAGATAGAGCCGAAATTGATATTGTTGAACAATATCATATCTTTTTGATATTCAACCTTATGATCGATAAATAAGTTAAGTAGTAACTCTTAGAGAATATCCGTTTCATTCACATTTTATAATATTCCTATGACATTTTTATTGATAACAAGTTTCGAAAGGAAAGAGGAATAAGGGTGCAGCTACACAGAGAAATCTTTGATCTGCAATCCAATAAGTTCCTAAATCTATATCTCAGATATATGTGGCTGTCCCCTAGGTGAATAGTCATGCATATTAATAACTGAAATTTGTCAAAACTCTCTCTTCACAGTTCGCCGCCAGACAAGCTGATGCCAAGTTCTTTGACGATGATGATGATGAGTGCTGTGGCTGTGAACAGTCACAATGCTGCCAGACTCAGTGTGAACCAGCCTGCAGCAAGAAGCAGAAGTGTCCGTGTGACTGTGAATCGGGCTGCGGCAAGAAATTCAGTCTGCCCAAACTTCCCAAGCTGAAATGCAAGAAAAACAAGAAACAGAAATGTGGCTGTTCCTGTGAGACCTGCAACTGTGGATGTTCTGCTCCATCCTGTTGCCAATCCTGTGGACAATCCTGTGGTCAATCCTGTGGACAATCCTGTGGTCAATCCTGTGGACAATCCTGTGGACAGTCCTGTGGTCAATCCTGTGGTCAATCCTGTGGACAATGCTCCTCTCAATCCTGTGGAAAATCCTGTGGTAAATCCTGCAAGAAATCGTGTAGAAAATCCTGTGGACAATCCTGTTGCCCATCCTGTGGACCATCTTGTAGTTATCCCTGTGCCCCAGCCCCACCAGCATGCTACCAGCCTTGCGCCTTCATCCCCTTGGCTCCACCACAGTTCTGTGGTAGCCATCCAGCCTACTCATTCACTCCAAGCTGTAGTTCCCAATCTTGTGGACCAGCTCCATGTCAACAGTCATGTGGATCCTCATGTCAATCATCTTGTGGATCCCCATGTCAACAATCTTGTGGATCTCCATGTGCTGCCACATATGTGCCAGCACCATGTCCTCAACCATGTGGCTATTCATCATGTGGTCCATCTGCATCTTCTTGTGCACCACAAAAATGTGTTCAATCATGTGCTCTTGCTTCTTGTCCATCACCATGTGGTCAGCCATCTTGTGGATCTCCATGTGGTCAGCCATCTTGTGGATCTCCATGTGGTCAACCATCTTGCGGATCTCCATGTGGTCAGCCATCTTGTGCCTCTCCATGTGGCCAGCCATCTTGTGGATCTCCATGTGGTCAGCCATCTTGTGCCTCTTCATGTGGCCAGCCATCTTGTGGATCTCCATGTGGTCAGCCATCTTGTGCCTCCTCATGTGGTCAGCCATCTTGTTCAACCCCATGCAGGAAGGTGACCTACTACAGACAGTCCTCATGTGGTCAGCCATCTTGTGCATCCCCATGTGGTCAGCCATCTTGTGGGTCCCCATGTGGCCAGCCATCTTGTGCTTCTCCATGTGGCCAGCCATCTTGTGCCTCTCCATGTGGCCAGCCATCTTGTTCATCTCCATGTGGTCAGCCATCTTGTGGATCTCCTTGTGGTCAGCCATCTTGTTCATCACCATGTGGTCAGCCATCTTGTGAATCCTCATGTGATCAGCCATCTTGTGGTCAACCAGAATACGTATACTACTCTGAACAACCATCTTGTTACTCCTGTTATTGAGATGATCCTGATCTCAAAGAAATATATTTTGTATGATTCTTGCTGTTTGAACTGAAAAATGAGAAAGACTTCTACAAAGATTATTATTGGATTGTGAACAAAGGATGTTTATTATCATACAGTAGGCTACGATACAAACTGTGATCAAGCTGTCAGTAGATGCTGAACAGCGATAAATGCTTGAGTTTCTCCATAAATCAAGCTACAAGAGTTTTCACAATGTCTAGCAGCAGTCACATTGAGTGATGCATGATAGCAGGAGCATGAACGTGTTCTCAAGCTGTCGAAAAAACATGTAAATAAAAAAATATTTTTAATTTTTCATATTTGTTGTATTTATTCTATATGCATTCAACTTCTCCAATACAATAATTCACACTTTTGAAATTGAGAAAACAATGATGCCTATTCAGTACTACTCAGTATTTCAGATGAAAATACAATAATTTTAAAGAAGTAGTCTCAATATGATGGAGTTATAGTGAGATGTACAATATAACCGTTCATAATCTATCAAAATTTTCATTGTGACGACTCCAAACGATTCAACTGAGTGAACAATATTTCAGAGTAGTTTCTGAATGAACATACTCGACCAATATACATGAAACAGTACTAAAACAATAAACATGCTTTACTAACTATGCTAGGAGATATTTGGATAACTAAACATAGGCTGTATAATGTTTCATATATTTTTATCAACCAACCACTATCATCGATTTTCATGAACGGAACTAGAGCTCTGGAAACGGAGGCATTACAAAAGATTGCAGAAATTCATGATAGATCATTTTTTTGAAACTTAAATCAATGGGGAATATGAAATATTCAATAAAGTATTTGAATCTTCAATTTCATCTCATCTATGATCGTTTCTGTGACTAGTTTAAACGAGAGTCTCTAAACTAAAATTTTAATCATTATTGAAAGCCACAAGAACCAATTTCAAAGAGCCTTCCTCAATTCATTGGTTCTTGTGAAATTATTCAATCACGGATGAAGTCTAACAGTCTTTTGTGCAACTGAGCCCTAATCTTGTATTTAAACTGTTACTCTCCTGCAGAACTACTGCAGAACTGAAAAATGCGATAATAGAATATCCTGTAACTTATTTGGGTATCTATTCTTTTCAAAGACAAGAAAAATCACAATTGAATAAAAATTTCAAAATAATTTTAAGGAGAACGTTGAAATTGGTGATGGGATAGCTATTCTACAATCGATGATGCAGTGATCGACCATAGAGAAATGAAACCAGAGACGAGATGAGAGTGAATCAATGATCGATTAGGACAGGAAAAATGGTGGGAAATTGTGAAAAAATGGAAGAAAATTCGTGGGAAGGAAGAATCAGCGAAGCGGTCCGACACGTGAAAAAACGGAGGAAAGTGAGAGAGGTAATAGAGTTTGTGTGGAGATAACAAAGGATGGTATACTAGTTCGTAGAAGAGAGAAAGGTTGATGTAGTGGGTGTGCAGATGAAAAAGGATGGAAATTGAGTTCATTACTTTGCTTTTTTAAGTGATGCTGAACGGGAGTGATCAATTGTTTCCTGACCGATCACAGATAGTTTTCTTCCTCATTCACAACCAATCTCAACTACCGTTCATTCAAGTCTGCAATTATTTCTGTCTGCTTACACTCTCACAATGGTCTACGATGTCAACTTGATTGTAAGTACCTGAAAAATTTATATATTTTTACAATTTCTTGATGAAATTTATCTTCATCACTCTATATTATAGTGATGTGGGTTGAGCTAACTTGATGTGTGACTCTAGTTGTGGGTTAAGTGGAAGAGGGGGCTTTTAAGCCCTGTACACGCACATCGATTTTTGTACGTACAATATTTTGCCGTCCCTATGAATTCTATTAGATTAAACGGAACTTGACACACATCATCTGTTTGAAATCATCTGCCCAGTCTAACAGGATTTATAAAGGTGCGTACAGATTTACGCGCCACGAACATGAAAAATTCACTTTTAATCAGCTGATGCCAAGCTTTTTATATCTGTATCTTAACGTTTCTGTAAAAATACAGAAATAATCAGCTGATTAAAAGTGAATTGCTCATGTTCACGGGGCGTATATCTGTACGCACCTTTAGGACTGCAAAATCTGAAGAAAAATCGATGTGTGTGTAGCTAGCCTTAGTGCTTCAATTTGATCACATCGCACTTTCGATGTTATAATGTGCAAATAAAAAGACATTTTTATTCATCTTTCTATCCATATACATTATTGATTCATGTTTAGAGCTTGTGTATAATAAGTGAGGCCCACACATAATGACAGTGGAAAAAGATAGAAGAACAGCGGCTGATTCGCTGCCATGCTACTGCCTTCCATAGCTCATACCATCATTGTCTGATGAAAGAACAACTGTTCAGTATCCTTGTTCAAAATAATTAATCATATTTTATTCGTTGAAAAAAATTCAATTTACAATGGTTTAATAATACATTTTCATGATTTAGATTCAATATTTTGTTGATTAATTATATTTCTACATTGTAAACAAACGATCAAGCAATGGTGGAAAAGGATAGATCCATCTGCTTTATCGGATGATAGACAAGGATAGCAACATCAATGTTAATGAAATACTGTTATTATAACGTGAACCTCACTATAGGAAGTGACATTGGATTGAAGCTTTATATCCGAGAGGATCTTTCTGTCAATATAAGCTATAAGAATAAATAAATAACGTCTAGCACTTTTCCAGTTAATATATCGTTAAGAAGAAATGAACCAGAGCATCTGTTCAAATCAATTATTTTCCTCAATGATAGCAGTTAAAAAATAGATGTTTCATTTCAAGGAGACCTAACAATTCCAACTATCAACTAAAAACTATTAATTGAACACTCAATTTTTGTGATGAGAATAGTGAACCACAACTTGTGATAATTTGATTTCAAGTCTTCTATCAAGTTTACATTTAATCACTGAGGCTCACAAGAACTATAGTTTAATTATCATAAGATGAGATGAATTATTATTCGGGCCAACTTGTCTTGTTCAGTCTATCATTTTTATAACAATCCTGTAGAGTTCAGTGAATTCAACATTTGAACATTTGATTTTGTTATCAAGGATTAGTTTCTCATCTGTAGAATTACAGGAGAACTAATTCAATGATAAGCTGGGATGAATTATTATTTGAATAACTGTAGTTATAGCTTTCTACTTCCTTTTCAAAAATGCACAGTTTTCCATAATGATAGAAAATCAATTTGATCCAATCATTCACTCTGGAACTGTAGCATTGTTAAGAGTTTCATTCTAAATATAAGATCAATTCAATATTCTAACAATGATAAAATGATACACACGTAGAATGGACAGTCGAATTCAAACTGCAGAAATGAGGTTTCTAAGGAGTGTATTTGGTTGCACTAGAGTTGATAGAATCAGAAATACTGATATAAGACAGGTTTTATTGGTTGCTCCTCTGCATGGAAGAATTATACAAAATAGACGCAACTGGTGCAGTCATTTGGATAGAATGTCACCTGGAAGAATGCCCGTTGTAGTCCAAAACTATAGACCTACAGGAAAAAGAGATGTAGGGAGGTCAAGAAAGAGATGGTACCGGAACAGGTTAATTAATAAACCTAATCCCTGAAGTGAAGATGATGAGATGATGATGATGATAAAATGCAACATTATGAAACTTCATTGAACTCTGATTCTCATAATTTTATTAAGATTTTGACGGAAATAATTATTGTTGAAAAATTGTTAATTGCAGGCTACTCTATTACTAGGATGGACTGCAATGTGTTACGGCAAAATGATGGATAATGCCGACGAACCCAAATCTGTTATCAAGGAATATAAAGCAGGCAGTAAGTAACATTTTGATGAAAAATTAATCTTTCAACTCTTAAAAAATACTTGGTCATGGTTCCCCAAAGACCATTAAATTTGAATCCTAATTAAATACAACGAGTGCCAATCAGAGAATCCTTTTCAAGAAAGCTTTCTTCTCTGATTGGTTCTCGTGACATTTAATTATGATTAAAATTCTACATGCTTTTGTGCAACCGGGCCTCGATATCTCAAGGCAAGGAATTCAGGAGTAATGAATTTCATGAAATACTTCTATATCTTAAATAGTATTACACTATTTCTAATGCTGAATTTGCACACTACGGTGACATTGAACAGTGAAAAATTTTAATAGCCATGAGTTCTTATCGTATTTTTCATACTAACTCGGCCGGGCTGAGTGAGATTAGACCAATGAGAACTCTCAGGAACTATATTATTCTCACTGTTCACTGTCACTTTTGTGTGCAAATCCAGCTTCATACTTTCAAAAAAAGTCTTAAACTTTTATCAAGCCAGACCTAAAGATCAGATGAATTACGATTTAATTCAATGTAATTGGAATGTATCTTCCATTGTTTAATCACCTTGGTCCTGTTAATTGAATCCATCATGTTTTCTCATTCACTCGACTTTTTTATATTAATATTGGGCTTTGAAGCCTGTTGTTCCTTTTCCTAATCAATGTAGAAATAAATGAATAAACAGATTAAAATCAAATCAATATTCCGACCTTTATTGGTGGGTTTATGATTGTTTTTCAGTGTTATGTAGATGGTGTTCTGGTGGATTTGCATATTGGATTAAAAAGACTTGAAGTTGTCAAAACAATAAATTTATTGAGACGGTTCAAGATACTATAGTGAGGTCCACGTCATGGCAGTGGAAGAAGATAGGAAAACAGTGTTACCAATTCTCTGCCTTGCCACTTCCTTCTATAGAATAGGCTTTAGAGGATACCGGTGCATCTGATGTAATATCAACTATGCATTTTCGAATGGAAATTGAAAAAGTCTTCGGGGTGAATTACAGCATTTATTTGGATTTTCTTTTAATAATAATATGCATTTTCGTTTTGAAATGATTAATCATATTTTATTTGTCAAGAAATAATCTTCTAATGATTGAATTATGAAGTTTAAGACACTTATGAATGAATATTTTTATTATTCGTTGTTAAAAACCGATTTGGCAACGTTGAGGAGCTATAAAAGGCAAAGCATCATCTGCTTTGTCGAATGATAGACTAGAATAGCAACACCGATGTTGATTCTCTGCCTTGCCACTGCCTTCTATAGAATAGGCTTCAGGTGATACAGGTGCATCTGATTCAATATCAACTATGCATTTTCGGATGGAACTTGGAAAAGTCTTCGGGGTGAATTACAGCATTTAATTTGGATTTTCGTTTGATAATAATACGAATTTTCGTTTAAAATGATCAATCATATTTTATTTGTCAAGAAATAATCTTCAAATGATTGAACTATTAAGTTTGAGACTCAAATAATTGAATATTTTTCTTGTTCGTTGTTAAAAACCGATTTGGCAACGTTGCGTAGCTATAAAAGGATAGCATCATATGCTTTGTTGTGGGTAACGAGGACCCACTATAGTCTCAGTTGTAACTCAGTTATCAATCTCTAGTAAACTAAAAGCTTGAATATTGAGCAGCAGAATGTATAGTGTGGGTGAAGACCAATAAACGTTGAGCTCTATTGTGAGGCTAGACACACCCATATATTCCAAATATGGTAATTTATTGAAGTTTTTCGGTTTATCTTTTGACAGTTTGACATCTTGTGAGACCGGAGTCCCCGTAATGAAAGCAACAAATATGAAGAGTAGATTAACTAACAAAATCTAATGGATGATACAAGAATGAAAATTGTACATTTTTCATTCTTACTCAAATTATCCATTTTGTTTCGTTTCTACTCTCTCAATTTCTCTCTCTCAATTTATTGTTGGTTAACGGTTCTCATGACGGTTCTATTTGAAATACTTGAGCGTGTCTCGACCAATGACAGTAGAGCTCGACTTTCATTCGTCAACAGCTAATGGCCAATCGTAGTAGGGCTTCACTCATTCTATACTCATATCCTGCTAATCCTGTTCATGAGAGATTGATAATGGTGTGACAACCAAGACAATTATCTCTCATATATATTTTTTTAAATTAGTGGTTCTGACAGTATCAAGTAGTTTCCATCCGTTAGGATTACATTAGCATTACATTACATTCCATTCGTTAGGATTACTTCTTCTGAAGAGAAGCCAAACCTTATATTATTATAAGATCAAAATGTATGTGTTTGTGCTGCTGAAGAATCATAACCTCTTAAGAATCATAAACCTCTCTTCGACTAATATGCAACCAGAATTCGGGAACGGAATAGTAAGGGCTATAGTGAGGTCCACGTTATAATGGCAGTGGATGAAAATAGAAGAATAGCGATGCCGATTCTCTTCATTAATTAATTATATTTCTACACTGTCAAAAACATAACTGGCATCGTTGTGGACCTAGAAAAGGATAGTACCACCGACTTTGTCAAATGATAGACAAGGATAGCAAAACTCAAGTTCATCAAATACAGTCATTATAACGTGGACCTCACTATATAAGACTGTTTTCTCGTTTCTTATCCTTTTATGATTGAGATGTTTTGTCATTGTTGTTGAATAAATGAATAAATTATAGATCAAATCTATATGCAGACCCATTCTGGTAGATTCATATTTTGAATTGAAAGACTAGATGCTGTCTGTTCAATTTCATTCAGTATGGATGACTAGCACGATATAACCTTGACAACTTCTCAGAATAGTTATTTGTGCAACTAGTGCGCAAAGTGTCAGTTTGCTGCACCGAAAGAAACGTTTGGTTTCTCGAGAATGGTTTCTCGAGTGCAGCAGAGGAACTTTGCGCACGTATTTCACATTAAGTTTTTCCTACAGTTACCATTGAATATGAAAAGTGGGTAATTATGGGTAAAATTGCCTGAAAAGTTTATCTGTGTAATTTTATTATTGATAAAAACCTTAATTTATTGTCAAATTGAATAAAAATGTTGTCCTTGGTTATAATATCTAATACTAATAATTAGCGCGTTGTGCTTGGTTGCACCTCTGCTCACTATAGCAGCCACAGCAGTCACTGTTACCAACTTCATTTTGATTTTGCTGCACTGTTGCTCCATATAACCTACTAAGTATTTTGCGTTGCCATGTTGCAAATCTGGAGTGCAGAAAAATTTTTCCCGCACTAGAGCGGAAAAGTGATTCTTTGCGTTCTGTAATCAGTGCAGCAATGGCCACTTTTCAACGTAACTGTAGGAAAAATATATATCACTTGAATGTAACAATTTGAGGAAAACTAGAATCTTCCATCATCCAAGCTCTCGATCAAAGACCATCCTGGATAGATCGCGTCAGTCAGTAAACATATACTTCAACTTGAAGAAAAAAAAAACACTTGTCGATCAGACTACACTTTACTTGATCTTGATGGCAGTGTCACAGATCACAAATATATTCATCAAAAATGTCACTGATAACCATCAATAATATTGGAATAATTGGAGAGTTGATCAATATTGATAACACTCTCGTGTAGAGTATTTGAATAACTGACTCTTGATACGAATATCAAGACCATAACTGTTATTGATCTATATTACTGTATTGATCTATGTTATCATTCAATAACTAACTGTTATTGAATATATTGACTTTGATTTGCAAATTGATTTTAATTTGATTTGTATTATTCTCTTTTACTTCTTAGTTCCAAGTTATTTTCCATCAGAACTCTTTCCCCACACACATACTTGTCTATGTGGGGAAAATTCACAAGTGTTTTATATTATTATTTATACATGTACTGCATTTGTAATGATTTTGTGAATAAACTCTATTTGAAATGAATTGAAAAATATTCAGATTTAGTCTGACCAATTTCATAGCCTGAGTTGTTTAGAGTATTGTGTATTGTGCTGATGTTGTGATTTATTGAGGCGAATTTCTCTCTAATCAGCTTTTTGAGTTGATTGTCGTTGAAATTCATACTTTTTGTGAAATCGAAAATAACGCATTTTATCAGGTCATTTTTTCAATAATTTGGTTGATTCATACTCGTTCTTATTATGGTCAAGATCTCAAACTGAATTATTGGTTTATCCTGTCAACATCGAATTACTAACACCAATGGAGTATCTAATTCTTTATTCATTGAAAACTTTTTTATGAATTGTTTTTGTATTTTAGTTAAGTCCATGTTATAACGACAGTATATTTGATTGACATTGGTGTTGCTATCCTTGTCTATCATTCCACAAAGCAGATAGCGCTATCCTCTTCTCCCTCCGCAACGATGCCAGATCGTTTCTCAACAATATTGAAATATAATAAATCAATAAAATACTCCACTTCTACATTTCCACCTCTGCCATTAAAACGTGGATCTCAAAATAGAGAGTGTGACAAAATTTGATCGATTTTAAAGCTTGTAATTGATAATTTGATTTGAGATAATGATTTGGTAATCTTGGTTCTAATACAGAGATATCACATTAAATGGAAAACCATATCATATGAAATATGCAGTACAACATGAGTAAACAACATAGGTGAAGAATAGACTGAATTTGAATCGTAATATTGAAGGTTACCAGTACGGATTATTAGTATTATATAACTCTTTATTAGTATTATACTAATTCAAATGCAGTATGTAATTCAACCTAGCTCTTTAGTGGTTTCCAGTTGAAACCTAGAAATATCACATTGAATAGTGTTCAGTATAGTGCTGTAAAACAACGTTTGTTCAAACACAACACAGTTTTGCGGTCACCCATCCAGAGAATCGACCGGGACTCGTTACTTCAATATTAATGAGTTAGTGCTCTATGATTAGTATCAGATATTGGAGCATAGTGATTATTATAGTGAGACTGTTGGTAACGAAGTGCAATAATATAAATAGAAAAGAATATATATTTTTGTCAAACATGTACAGTGTGAATTTAAAAAAAATATTAATCAAAACTAGTGATTACATAATAGAAGTCAATAATATGGAAATAAATGATTGTCAAACTTGTGCAAAGAATACAGAGTGAACCCTTTCCACTAAAAAAGAGCACTATGAAGTCAAAGATGATCATTCTATTGGCTTAGTGGAGAAGAAGCTATACTATTTCAACACCCTCTTTCTTTTTCTTGAAGAGCTTCATCGAATGAAGTTGGAGACGTACAGTTGAAGTCACACTTAAAAGTTGAATGAATTTGATGATGCCACACTTGAAAGTGAAAGTTGAAAGTTGAATGAAAACTGTGTTTTGCGTTTGCGCAGATCTGAATGAGAAGCTGACCATCGATCACGTGACCTACGACAACCCACGTGGTGCGACAAAGAAGGCGAAGCTGGCCGACAGGGAGGAGGGGAGAAGTGTGACCTTGAACTTGAACCGTGACGATGATGACGATGATGATGATGAAGATGATTCACCCCCCACCACGATGTTGACTGAGCCTTCATCTCTGAAACCAATCGGCATGAGACGACCAGTTTCAACCTCACCAGAACCCACAATCCCCGAGGACCTCCTCAGGGAGGTTAGCCTCATGAAGATCCCTCAGTACGACCTGCCGAAAACAATCACCTCGATCCGAACTCAACCGTTGAAAAGTTTCAAAGATGATTTCCCCAGCTACGAGAACGACGACATCATGAAACCTGAGTACAGTAAATACTTCAACGACGATTACCAAGTGCCTGTGGAGTACCAGAAATTCAATTTCAAATCACAACTACCAAAGGATGACACCGAGAAACATGTGAAGATCGAAATCGGGAAAACGAAAGTGAAAACAATTGTTGATGAACCTATAATCATCACAAAAACTAAACTTATAGATTACAATACCTTGGAGGGAAGCACAACCCCAGACACATATACCTCCTACTATCACGATCATTACAGGAATGTACATAAAGATAAAGTGAGGGCTGGTTGTTATAACTGTTATGGTGGTGGACCTATGTATAACCCCCCGATGTATAAACCTCGTTTACCTTATCCTCCACCACCTCGACCTCTCCATTACCCCTTGGGGAGCCCCTATATACCCAGGTATGCCCCCAGGTATGCAAGGTCCAGGTATGTGAGACCAGTCTACCGACCTACCGTGATGAGGTACCCACCTCCAAGGCATCTCCACTATCGACCACCCTACAGGAGACCTAGACCTGTCTATCTACCTCGACCTCCTAGAATACATCCTCCTTACTGGTACCCCCCACCGCCTCCTCATCATCCTCCACCTCCACCTCCTCCTCCTCCTAGAGTCCCTCCCCCTAAACCCTCCTGTCCCCCGAGTAAAGTTGTGAAAGAAGTTCATGTGCACCATTTTCCGACGCCTTCGAAAATCGAGAAAATTCCGGTACCAGTTGCGATACTGGAGGCTAACCATGATGAAAATTATGAGCATGATTCTATCATAGAACCGGGGCCCTATGATGAGGAGGGATTAGATAGTGATGAACATGCCGAGCTACAGGAGATAAACGCGCACTTGGATGAAGCATTGAGAAACAACAAAAAGGAGCTTGATAAAAATTTGGAAAACGGACAAAGATATATAATAGAACAGGAGGACAAGGATAGAGGTGGGACCGGAAGTGGTAGCAACGAAAACGAATACAAAAAACCAAACTACAACAAAGTCATCGATCAAGCTCTAGTGAAAAACCGGAAAGAGTTAGAAAAAAACCTGAAAGACGGACCCGATATCGTGAAAACTGCATATCTACCAGATGATGGCATCTACAATCTACATAAGTTCGCAGATAAAAATCATTTATACAATTTTCCTGTCAAAACTAAAAGTAAAGGCCAAAAGACGTCCTCCTCGTCAAACGCTAATGACTACAAGTTGCATGTGGAGAGTTTGAAAGATTTCGAGCCGAGGAAGATTCTACATGATGGCACGCCGATACGGTACATACTGACTAATAAGATGAGCTATAATCATACAAAACCGCAGGAAGCTTGAGAATCGGTGAATTTTGTAAAGTGAATAACTGAACAGAGAGTGAGTTGTTAAGAAAAATGGCGTTACAAATCAAACAGTCTTCAACCGTAGACGAATAATAAATAATATTGGCATGTATGCAGTGAGTATAGAATCTCTTCTTCTGTCTTCATCCTACTTGAACTGTTGATATAAATTTTAATGAGATGAAATATTATCCTACACTTTTACAACAGTACTCACGATTTTGTTGCTTGTCGGACGCGTTTCGTGGCACTGAGTCACATTCTCAGCGTACAAGGAGTAGCTAGATACTCTGAGTATCTACCTTCTCCTTGTACGTTGAAGATTTTGCTCAGTATCACAAAACGCGTCCGACAAGCAGCAAAATCGTGAGTACTGTTGAAAAAGTGCAAGATAATAACACAATTTATTATAAACAGTGGAGAATGTTACATGCTATTATAAGTATGTTGATTCTACCTCTTCTCTATGATTCAACTCCAACAAGTGTCATGATTATGTTTGGAACTTAGATTGTTTCGAGCTCAAAATTCAGGTCTGTGTTACAAATGAAGTTTAAAACAAAACATCAGGTCTGAGATTAATTTTTTTGGAATTGATTTGAAAAATTGTTTCCTTTTACTTACATTAGATCTGAAACCTATTTTTGTGTAGGATACAAAATCAGTCACCATAAAGTATATTGAACAAATATACAAAGTAATTTTGTTTCATTTGAATAGGCCTATAAGTTTTCTCTCATATTTTAAATGGGATTGAATACAGGAAAAAGAATTATGATTTAATGAGATCAATGTTACAATCGGAGCTTAGAATACAACATAAGATCTGAAACCTATTTTTGTGTAGGATACAAAATCAGTCACCATAAAGTATATTGAACAAATATACAAAGTAATTTTGTTTCATTTAGATATAAGTTTTCTCTCATATTTAAAAATGGGATTAAATACAGGAAGAAAGAAAAAGAATTATGATTCAATGATGAATTTATATAATTAAATTTGAATATTTTGGTGAAATTTTGTGTACATTAGTAAACTAAATAATTTGAAACTAGCGTGAAATCTGAAACCAATTATTCTGTGGGCTACAGCAGATGTAATAAATATTCTTCAAAAAAATGTTTCGCATATCCATAGACTTCATTCTTCAATCAAAGTAATTTTATTTTCAGAAATATTTCATTCAATATTCTTTGATTAATATTGTGAGTAGAGTGGAAGAGTGTGAACGTTTAAAAAGTATGATAATACTGTATTTTTGAATTTATGTATGTCTTTCATTAACTTTGATCTAAACTACGATGAGTAGGCTATAATATTTTTGTGAGTTTTAAACCTTCTTCGAAGAACTTTCGTGGAGTAATCTCAGGTTAAGGAAACGTTTTTGTGCTACAAAAATTTGAAGTGGAGAAGTGAGCCCATATTGCAACTCCACCATGATTTATACTCGCTTCGAAAAACTCATGTAGTTCCAATTTCATAAACGAAATCTGAATTGTTAATATTGTGTCTAAATTCATGTTTGTGTTGTTCATTGAACGTGAAATACCTCATGTGTAAATTTTGTAATTATTATAATGATTTTTATACTAATTTGAGGTTGTTTATTGTTTCCATCACAATACCTTGAAGTAATCTCAATGAATTATATTGAAGCGTGAAGCTCGTCAATCACTTTTCAAAAAAACTTTATTCAACATCTTCAATTGTGAATTTTCTCGTCGAATGAAAAAGAATTGAATTAAAATGGCATTGTCAACTGCTGTTTTGAACAGTGGAGCAGTAATAATTGCGAAATTACTAATCCTTTCTCCATCAAAAATCATCTACAGTAGTTCAATCTCTTTTGAAAAAAATCATTTACAGTATATTGAACAAATATTGATTTTGTTCTATTTGAATATTACTTTTCTCTCATATCAGAATATGAGAATTAAAATGGCATTGTCAACTACTGTTTTGATCAGTGGAGCAGTAATTGCGAAATCACTAATCCCTTTTCCATCAAAAATCATTTACAGTAGTTCAATCTCTTTTGAAAAAAATCATTTACAGTATATTGAACAAATATTGATTTTGTTCTATTTGAATATTACTTTTCTCTCATATTCTGAATAGGATTGAATGCAGGGAGAAAGAAAAATAATCATGAATTAATAATGAATTTATAAAATTAAATTTCAATATTTTAGTAGTTCATTATAATATTTCTACATGGTTCAAAAACTTGTTGGCAACCAGTGATGAGCTAGAAATGATAGAGCTATCTGCTTTGTTTGATGACACACAATAATAGCAAACCGTTGTTACACAGCTGCAGACTTTATGACAGGAATCTCACTATGATGGTTGTCAGTTTCTCTTTCTGGAAAAAAATAATAAATCATTTCTCAGTTGCTACTGCTATTAGACATTCTCATCACTCTGAACTAGTCTCCTACTTAGTTTAGTTTCGGAAAAATATACACCAGAGATCGTGCTGTGCAGTTAACAATCTTTATTGTAAAACAATCTAGACTCTAAACAATTCAAAACATTTTTTAGTTGCTTCTGCAATTATGATATATTTTTATCTCTCTGAACTAGTCTCCTACTCAGTTTAGATTCGGAAATACACACCAGAGATCGTGCTGTGCAGTTAACAATCTTTATCGTAGAACAATCTAAAATCTAAACAATCCAAAACATTTTTCAGTTACTTCGGCAATTATGATATATTTTTATCTCTCTGAACTAGTCTCCTACTCAGTTTAGATTCGGAAATATACACCAGAGATCGTGCTGTGTAGTTAACAATCTTTATCGTAAAACAATCTAAAAAGTATACGTTTTCTGTGGTACTGGTTAGTCTTTTGACAGTAGCCTACTATTGATCGAAAGTGAAATTATTTTTTTTAAGAAGTGGCGAAGAAAGAATTAAAGGTTGAGTGATTAGTGCTGAGTTAAAACCGGAAGGAAATCAAATTCGACATCTATATCATAGTCATTGAATATAGCTTTGTTACATTTCATTGGAGATAACAAATTAATTATTAGCCTTTCTTTCTCACTACCTCTCTCCACTACTCACTCCTCACCTATCTTACTCTCTCCGTCACACTCATTGATTCAATATCACTTTCTCTTTCTCTCTCAAACCTGCTCTGTTCCTAAAAGTGAATCCTCTTGAACATGCTATCTTTCTTCTTTCTTTATCTAGTCTACCTGCCTCACTCTCCTACTCTCTTACTCTCTCCCACAATCTTAATCAACTAAGGCTACTTCTCCGTCACTCTCTTCTTCTCTGCTTTATCTAGCCACCCTGCCACACTCTCTTACTCCTTTACTCTCTCCCACAATCTCAATCAAATAAAGATTTTTCTCTTTCCCTCTCTCTGCAAATCTTTATCTGAATCACGTCCGAAACTAGGCCTATTATGAGACACTGACCATCGTCCAGGAACTGGTGTTTTGTAATCTGTAATTTCAATGCTTGATCAAGCGATTCTCATTCGATTATGAGATGTTTTACGTTCCACCTTGTTGAATCTTCATTAACCTAGGGTCGATTTGCTTTGAGGTGACTGAGACCACGAATTTGAGATTGATTATTAAATAAAATTATTCATTTGAAAGTGGTAAGATGTTTTATATAAAATTAGCCGTCAGGCTAGCTTCGCTCGCCATATCCGTCTAGCATGACCCCCGACTGGATCGTCCAAGAATGAGATCAGCAGGCTCGCTTCGATCGCCTGCATTTTTCATTTGAGCATTTTTATTATATGCTAGGACGATCCAGTCGGGGGCCCAGACAAAACGTGTGGCTAAACGGATATGGCGAGCGAAGCGAGCCTGACGACTAGTAATATAATATTCCCAGGAATAGCTCTGATTGAAGTAGCAGTGCCCAATCAATTTTTCCGCGATAAATGCATTTCAATATTCAACTTGGTGCCAACCTAACAAAGTCAACTCAACTTAATGCCAACCTGACAAAATTATTAATTTAGTTACCAGCTAACAACTGTTTCGAAGAGGTACTCTCTAGATTAAAGTTCTATAGTAACATATGATATGGACAATTTTCAATTATAATTAAGAGAATAAGAATAATATACATGCTCAAAGACGAACTTTAAACCCTTAAAAAACACCCTTACAGTTTAAATATTGCCAAAAGATTTCTTAGTGCGCCTCTAAAGGGCCAACTGAACATACCTACCAAATTTGAACGTTTTTGGTCCGGTAGATTTTTAGTTCTGCGAGTCAGTGAGTGAGTGCCATTTCGCTTTTATATATATATAGATGGGATTTAGAAATGAGGTGCCCCTGGGCCAATTTTTCCAAACTGACTCTAGCTAGAGCTCACCTCTGAAATAACAAATAAAACTAATAGCAGGCCTATATTCCGATTGCTTGAACACCATTCCACGATTCAACTTCGAAATCATTGTAATTTATAGCGGAGGGTAATAGTTTTAGCGGAAAGAGGCTGAACTCGAAACTTTAAAAATATGAGAGTGGTTATGCTAACATGAGCCACGCATCAAATGCAACGAGCAGTCTAATATTTTAACAGTGACGTACATGAGTGACGTTTTCAAGCTGCCTGCTTCCTATTGGTAGGAGTCTGTGAGGGTGGAATGGTGACAAAAACTGAGTTTTCAATTCTTCAACGTTTTTATTATTCTCTTCCCATCAACCAACTCTCATGAGAGCTACGAATAATTTTCTTCTATTCACATCATTCTGCTAATGGTGTCAAATATTCAAAAAAGTAACAATGGAATAGGCCTAGTTCGATTCGAAGAAGTAGGGCGATCAGTTTCTGAGATCTTCCACCTTAAATAGATTGCTGATTATATTCAGATCATCGTTGTATTGGCTACTATGAATAATATATAGTTTTATATTATGTTTATAATATATAGTACTATAGAATAATAATATAGCTACTATAATAATATATAGTTTATATAGTTACATAGTTATAGTTTTAATGAATATATATCATAATAATAATATCAGCTGTGCTAATAGTGAAGTTGTGTTTCTTTTCTGGCTCAAAATTTTGCAAAATTACTCAAAAATTTCTAATTTGTAGAGATTTGAGTGAAATATTTTTGTTTTTAATCAGTTTTTAAGTATAAAAATTCAAAATTTTTAGTTCAGTCATTAGTTTTGAAGTGGAAATTGGACTTTTTGAAGTGGAAGTGAGATCTTAACCTTATTATTTTTTAAAACTTTTATTTGTAAAAATTTGAGAGAAGACAGTTTTGGGCTATGCCTGTTGTCTTCTCCCAATCATATTATATTTATTATAAGTACGGTCTGTCTTCACTCTGATGATAAAAGTGAGATTTTAAAATGAATATATTTTTTCTGCAATATCATTCATTGTTTTTAGTTCATACCATAATAAGACAGTTGTTAGCTGTGTCAACAATTATTACTGATTTTCTTATAATTGATGAAAACAGTGAAATGGTTCAAGCTACTAAAATTGGAACAACGGAATTCATAAACTGAATTGTCAGTGAAATGGTAAATGATTGATAAATATGATTCAATACAACTGACTTAACAGTGGACTACTTTATTTTTTCTTTTAGTTTTAACTTGCAAGTGGAGTCTCTTCCAATAAACGTATTCTTGAGTATCATTATAATAATACTATAGTATACAATCTACTATAGTGAGCTCTACGTTGACTACAAGCAATGGACAAAGATAGGAGAACAGTGTTGCCAATTCCCTGCCTTGCCACTGCCTTTTATAGAAAATACAGCTTATACCGAGAGGTGATACCTCTTCATTCACCAAGTTCCAACAGTAACAGTAAGGCCCGTATGTACAATCTGTTAAAACGCAGATAGCTCAGGTATTGGTTGAAGTTAGAAATGGAAAATTAATTAATGCGACTATAATCTTGAACTTCATGACTGTTATCTTAAATTAGCGATGAAGGTACAGTAGATGGTGCATATTACCCCAAAAAAGGTTGACATGATCCTTTCATCTTTAATGACAAAGCTGTAAAAACAGTGGATCATCAATATTTTTGATTTAGGCATTTAACTATCAACTGACACACACGAACGAACGAACCCCAAAAATACTATACTATACTACAATGACAATATTATTTTATTGTTTCAAATTACAATTATTAATTTATTGGATTTATAACATTTAAAACTGTCGATTCAATTTCACTTCTACCGACATCAGAAAGAAAGTAGACTAGCTTATTATTATTGCCTGTAACAAACTAATTTCAGTAATGATTTATATCCTCAGCAGAGAGATTCAAGAGGAATTTACCTTGCATTTTTTCTTGATTCAATAACAATAAATCAACAATAATATATTACCGATGGCAACAATGATTATTATTGCAGCTTGTTACTATTTGCTTTTGCAGAGAAAACTTCCATAATAGATTATAGAAATTGAGTACTGATTGCTGTATCCTGTGACTCTTGCTCCAAGAAGTATTTATTATTTGAAGTTAAGATTTGCTTTGCAGAGAGATCTAGCGGAGAAAACGAGCAACCATTGCAGCGGTAGTTCTACTCACTACCGCTAGATGGCGTTAGCCTACAATGTCTATTGACAGTCCTGTGTCCTAAGAAGCTGTGAGAAGCAACACAGATTCTATAGTAAGATCAACGTTTTAAAGTCAGCACCTGATTATCATTCGTTTGCTATCTTTGTCTGTCATTATAGGCTAAAGTAGGACTCAATTCTTGAAATTTCTCCACCTCGTAGTAAAGAAGGCGGTGGAAATGGAACAGTGGCAACATTGTGTTAATATCTTTTCCACTGACATTATAATGAGCTAAATATTAATTTGCCTCATTGCTTACACAAACTTACAGCATCAAACGTATTATAGACTAAGAGATCCACTTACATTAGACCGGTCACGTGCACTATTGAATTGAATTTAATTTCATTCGTTAAAATTCATATAATACAAAATGCATCCCAATAAGACTAGTCCAAGTTTATCGAAAACATTTCTTCAACTGAGATCATGATAACATGAAAACTTGAATATTTGTAGAATTATAAAATGTAAAGGACTCTGAACTCTGATACTGATGTGTCCAGTATCAATGAGTGATATGTGTCCGTTAAAAAAACTGAATCACACTCAGGTTCCACTTTAACCTGTTCTCCGATCATTCAGTTACTGTCTCAAATCAATTATCATTTTCAGGAATATTGGAGGACAACACTGCATCCTCTAACACCATTGACAACAACACATGCTGCAATCGCAAGGACAGTTACTTGACAAGCAATCTCACATCAAACTGTTCAAAGTCTCTTGGCCTCAAAACAACTCCGAGGCGTCACACACGTTCACCCATCATGGTACCAGTCGATTATTCCAAAATCGACCTAAAAAAAGTTGTCGATTATTCCAAAACCGACTTGAAAGAAGTTGAAGAATTCGTTGACATCGACAAGGAACCCAGTGAGCTGCAAGACCTGATAGGAGCTGTGAAACCACCTGAGGATGCCTGGGAGTTCCACAAGGATTTCAGGAACGACTACAATAGGACTGGACAGAGAAACACGAAACATCCAAAAGGACACCATCCAACACCTTCCGAGAACATAAGTGTTGAACCACCTGAAGATGTCTGGGAGTTCCACAAGGACTTCAGGAACGATTACAATAGGACCAAACAAAGGAACATCAAACATCCCAGAGGTTATTATTCGACACCTTCTGAGAAAATAAATTTTACTGGAGGTCACGCGGTGAAGGAGAAAGATGACAATGGAAGTGATGATGTTGAAGACAAGGTGGAGAAATGGAGAGAAGATCCTGTGATGTATGATATGACTGGAGATGGCAGTGATCAGGATTATACCAAGGAGGATGCAGGAGAAGAAAATGTTAAAAATGGAGAAGAAGAAGGGTTGAATGGAGGTGAGGATGATGATGGTAGAGTTGAGGAGGAAAGGGAAGGAGAGGGAGAGGGTGAAGAAGAAGAGGGGGAAGTAGATTTGTCGGACCAGTTTGAGGATGACAAACTTGAGCCTCCTGAGTTCAGAGACAAATTCTACAAAACTAAGCCTTACTACAAGTATTTGAAATATCCTAAAGATGTGATAGCAGCGGCGAGTACAGAAAACGAAAAAACTCCTGATGAAAATGTTCAGAAACCTAACGATGATGTGAAAAACGTTACAGTCAGTTACAAACCGTTGAACGAGTCTATAGATGTCGGGTTTTATAGATCAGTTCCTCTCCAACAGCCACCACCCTTCAATAGATACTCTCAACCTCCATACAGACCTTACAATGACAGACCTTACAATGACAGACCTTACAATGACAGACCTTACAATGACAGACCTTACAATGACAGACCTTACAATGACAGACCTTACAATGACAGACCTTACAATGACAGACCTTACAATGATGGTGGAGGTATGTACGTATTTCGTAAACGGTCACCTTATGATCGAAAAAACAGGAAAATCATCATAGTAAACTCACCCGTCCCTAGGAAACCTAAATTTATAATCAGAAGTAGTAATTGTAATGGATGTATGATGCCCAGGAATGTAGTTAGGAAAGTAGGTATGCCTATGTACTATTATCCTATGTCGAAAGTACCTCCAAGCAGGTTTAAACATACTGTTCACCCCCCAAAGTATCATAATAGACCAGCGTATGGCTCTCAACCTTTTCCCGGTGATCCTAGGAATTTCAGAGGCGCTGGAGAAGGTAGGTGGAGCTCTGGAGATTATAGAGGTCCTGGAGATGGAAGGTACATAGGTTCTGGAGATGGAAGGTACATGAGTTCTGGAGATTTCAGAGGTCCCGGAGATTTCAGAACTTCGGGAGATAACAGAATCCTCTCTCCTGGAGTTTCTCCTCTTGGGGACCCTAAATCTCAAGTCACCCCAAACCTTACCGAACCCAGAAAAGATTTACAAACTCGACATCAGAGACATCACCCTAATTTTGTGACCGAGGAAGCTGACCCAAATTCGGGGAGAAAAGAGATACATATAGTGAGGGATACGCCCGGTGGTTATGATGATACAGTGATCTATCATGAACGAAAATATGTTCCAACTGATTTGGAGATCAGTGCGAGCGAACCGTACAGGCCTGATCCTTTCAGAGAGGTTGAAGATGAGTATAGTGAGAGAGTAGAGCGGCTGAACGATTTAATTGACCGTGAAACTGATAAAACTAGTAGGGAAATCGATCTAGAGTATGACTACTGGGATAATAATTAGTTATAGTAGAATGATGATGGGCTAAGGTCTATATTTGTAAATCAAAACAAAATGAGTAATGATCACAAGATTCACCAGGAGGAGTTTTAGTTATCGCAATAGTTGGTAGAAAATACTGTCAAACTATTTATTGGAATTGGGAAAGATTGATGTTGATCAAACACATATTAGTAGTTCAAAACCCACCGATAACTGTCCGCCAATTTCTCAAACGAACAATATAATTCCTTCGCTAACCACGCTAACCTGTTGGAAATTTGTCATACAACCATCATCCTTATAGAATATAGTTCCATCGATTCAATCTGTTAGTATGTCAACTGCCTCCGTTGATCCTACTCAAATTAGTTATTGGATATTCTACAAGACCAGAAGAGTAATTTACAGTAATGTATAACAGTTGACTAAATTAAAGTGAAATGAAAACGTTGTTGTCAGTTCCACATAATTTATCTGAGTCAAACTTAAGTTTCAATGCACTGAGGCATCATCTCCAGTGGCTTTCCTGGTTAGACCACTGAAGATGATGCCTTAGTGCATTGAAACTTAAGTTCGACTCAAATAAATTATGTGGAACTGACATCCTTTTTTATCACCTTGATATGAAGGAATTATTCCACAATATTTCTGTTCATAGTAAGAAGTTGACTGACTAAATCCTCTACAATACAGAAGTTTTAAGTTATGATTTTCAAACTTGAGTTTTCTAAGACCTCAAATTATTCTAGTATGGAAATTTTTAACCTTGAGTGCAACTTCAAATTCCACGATCATGTAATTTTTTAACAGTTATTGAATTTTGGAAATGTTTTGTACGAGTTTTACAGTTTATCAATTAAATGTCTATTATTGAGAATTTGAAAACATCTTTAAATTCTTGGAGAATGAACCATTCCGTGAATAGAAACTGAAGCCTCTCCTTGAAACTCTTTATTATATTTGCATAATTAAAATTGAACTATTACTATCAGAATATCTCATTTTATATTCCCTCAAATATGTCCATTAGTGTTGTAGCTTATTTAAGGAACTTATGCCGTGTGATTGATTGATTGATTGAGTACTTTATTTATGTAGATTACAATATATACTGGCTTATACACTTAAATACAATAGCTTACAATACAGCAAAATTATAGATGAATTTACATAATATAGACTAAGAAAATAATTATTGAACTGTATATGATATGAAAAAGTAATTTGTAATATAATAACTATAGATAATTATATTGTTATGCATCTACATAAATTGGCGGAGCTTTGGACATATCCTCCCCACTACCTCTCTACCACATACTCTCTGTGAGAGAGATATCTAATGATATTTTGATGATACATGTATAATATCACGAATAATCTCACATGGGATTTTTCTCTGGATAAGTAACGATTTTCAATAAACTAGCTTTCCAAATTATTATGTAGATCTCTCGTGCTATAGACCCTTGCTGAGATAATGTTGCACCCTTGACATAATGACATTGAATTACTTATAATAAGCAACAGTATAGAAGGAAATACTTAATGTGCTATGTCTAAGCTAGGAAGTCATCAATAACCGATAGCTAAACTGACATGAGTTACGATAAGTTAGGTGAGTTACGTTTATGCCTGAGTTACGATATGTGCTTGAGTTCTTGTACCGCACAGAAAAAATGAAATTAACTATAATGTAGATAATCGGTTCTAGATAGAGCTGAATTTACGTATACTTATCCTGAATTATTATGTGTGGGCTGAAACTTTTACAACATAGCAATTCAATAAACTTGGATTGCCGACTCTCTTGTATCACGATATTAAGTTGAGAAAATAATCGAATTAAGTCACTAAACCTTGGTAATTCATAGGAGCTCGGCTTATTATTTCTATAATATATTGCTATTTTTACAGACTTTGTTATAGCCTACTATTCACGTAAAAAAATTACGACTTACTTTAGCCCTGAATGATAGAAATATTTTTGAAGAAATTATAGTCACCATAGTGAATATAGTAACATATTTTATTATGTACTATTATATTATGTACAATGTACTATTCTATTATATACTATTCTAGTAAATGTTAAGCCAGTTACACACACATCGATTTTTGTTCGTACGATATTTTGCCGTCCTTATGAATTCTATCAGATTAAACGGTACTTGATAAACATCATCTGTTTAATCTAATAGAACTCAATTTATTAGGACGGCGAAAAATCGTACGAACAAAAATCGATGCACCTAATAGTGCCGTTAATCGCATAGTGGAAGCTTTAACTGAATATTGAATCAGCTAGTGGTTATCTCAATACAATCACATTATAGCAAATGTAGCTCAACATTGTTTCAATCTAGTTAAAGCTGAGATTTCGTTTGGACTGCGTCTGTGCAAACAGTCCTTGAAACACAAATTATCTGATTAACACTGATTAAACACAAAGTCCATACAAGTGTATTATGAGAAAAGCGTAGATATAATGTCAAGAGATAGCTGTTTTCTTTAGGGCCACTGAAATATTATTGAAAAAGAATAGAATTTGTTGAGTATCCTCTTTTCTTATCACCTTAACATTTTTTGTTGTTGTTTATTTGTTTATCTATGTTCAACTACAATTAATAATAATTATTATTAAACGAAAATCCAAATTAAATACTTTCAATCACCCTGCCTTTCGTTTAATAATGAATATTTATCTTCATTAGCATTTGAATAAAATCTCAGTAATTTTCATCTGCATCTACAATATTATTAATAATCATTATTAAACCAAAATCAAAATTAAATGCTGTAATTCACCCCGAAGACTTCTGCTACTGCAAATATTGACAACAGGGTAAACAGCTAGATGGGAATCCGATGAGCGCTACTATTCAAGAATTATTTGTCAGCCCGTCGAATTTCCATCGAGCTGTTAACCCTATTGTCAATATTTGCAGTAGCAGAAGTCTTCGGGGTGATTTACAGCATTTAATTTGGATTTTCGTTCAATAATCCATCTATTTAATAATAATTTATCAGCATTTGAATAAATGCAATATCTCAGTAATTTTCATCTGCACCTACAATATTATTCTTGTAAAAGGCTCTTGAAGAATTGGAACTTGTTGTGTTGTGATACAATAAGAGAGTACTTGATAACTTTTATTGTGTTCTCATCTTTGATTTTGAGGTAGGATAAGGAACCCTTGTTTCCACAGATCTACTAGTCGAATAAAGTTAGGTGTGATAAGTATGATGATAAATGTTGGGGCTCCCAGTTACGAATCTCTATCTTTAATCTTTAATCTATATAAAAACGAAAAGGCACTCACTGACTGACTGACTGACTGACTCAGTCACTCACTCACTCACTCGCAGAACTAAAAATCTACCTGACCAAAAACGTTCAAATTTGGTAGGTATGTTCAGTTGGCCCTTTAGAGGCGCACTAAAAACGGTTTTGGGAAAAAATCCAAAGATACGCCCAAAATTTTCCAGCGTTTTTTTAGCGTTTTCTCAGCTTTATCGAGAACAAAAGAACAGAAAATGTTGAAATTTAGTACAGAAGCTCAGCTAGGTTATAATAATGTTGTGTTAGAAGGAATTTGCAATAACGTCAAAGATACGCCCAAAATTACCGTTTTTCCAGGGTTTTTTGGCTTTTTCAGATTTATCGAGAACAAATGAACAGAACTTGTTCAAATTTAGTACAGAAGCTAAACTAGGGTGTAATAATGTTGTGTTATTAGAAGGAATTTGAAATAAAGCCAAAGATACGTCCAAAATTAGCATTTTTTGCGTTTTCTCAGTTCTATCATCAAGTAATAGACAGAAAATGTCCAAATTCCAGACAGAGGTTTAGGTAGGGTCTAAAAATGTTCTGATGACGTGACTTTGATACTTCATCAAAGATACGCCCAAAATCAGCGTTTTTCTCAGCTTTTCTGCGTTTTCTGAATACTTTGACTTTCTGATGGAATGAAGCATGCTCAAATGAAAAATGCAGGCGAGCGAAGCGAGCCCGCTGATCTCATTTCTGGACAATCCAGTCGGGGTCCAGGTGGTGGAGCACCCTGGCTAGACGGATATGGCGAGCAAAGCGAGCCTGACTGCTAGTATTCTTATGTATTATTTAATATTAAGAATCTTGAAAACTGTGTAGCTTAATCATTAGGGAAACAATACTTCCCTTGACTATGGTATTGAGTGATAAGATTAAAATACTCTCAATCAGGAAGATTAGAGACTTTGTAGCTCTCTCTACAAGTTCCACTCAAGTCTGTATCAAGGAGAATTATAAAGTTACACTCATGAACAATATTCATACAATAATCCCAATAGGTAGCTTTCAATCAATGAATTATAAAAATTCATAGTGAATATGATTCAATAATAATATGTGTAGGCCTACTAGAGTGAGTGTATTAAGATCCATGACGGATAATTTTCTGACACCTCGACAATGTCTTAATACTCCAAGGTCCCCGATTTCACACATCACAGTATTTCAGTTACATTCATTACCCACATGCATAGATTTTGCTGTTCCCTCACACTAATATTATAGTAATAAATTGTTCTCACCCGGAATACAACATGTATGAAAATGTATGCACAAGCACTTTGCATACATCAGTCAATACGTCACGCTTGAAACACAAGAATTTCTAATAAGTGCACCTACAATGAACAAGTGTTTTTATTACATCTACGACAATTTATCACTATATTGGTGTGAGGTAACAAAATCTATGTGGGGAAAATGTGGGTAATGAATGTAACAACAATACCTTGAGTGTTTTTATGAGCGTGGTGGGATAATTACTAAATTAAGTGTAAGGAATGGAGTTTGAACACGATTTATAAATCTTTCTCTGTAATAGAAGCGGTACATTCGATTCAAAAGCGGGCTCCATACTTTATTACACCAATAGTGTGAATATTATATGCGTGTAAACAGTGTGATACATTAGTAGCCTACACTGAGATTCACGTCCCTCTGTCAGCAATCCTTCCATATATCATCAATGCCCACCATTCAACCAATACTGAAAGTTTTGAAGTGAATCCCCAGCGTCTTTATTACACCGGGGGAATAGTTTTGCAGTGCTGTTGTTACGTTGGCAAGCCTGTGTGACCAATTGGAAGCTTTCGCGCGCTAATTGCCACCACGCTGCAGGCTTGCCACTGCACCGTGCAAAATGTGCAATTTGCATTGCTGGAGTGCGTTATTGCAGTTGCAATTAAAAAGAGCAAGTAGATCGACAGTTTCGCGTGTTGGGAATGTGAACAGTAATGATGTGTTGAAGAACTACTGATTGGGATGTTGACACGTGAGGGTCCCAGTTCGTCGTGATCTCAGTTCATCGAGTGTCTATTGTGACCATCTCGAGATTTTAGTTCATCGATTGTCTGTTGTGACTATTTATTGAGATATCGAAGGGAGTTACTAGAAGGTACTGTGAAAGAGGTTCAGATACTTCGTCAAGTCTCATCACACCAAGTCCTCCTTGTAGGCTGACACCCAGTCAGCTACACCGTTGCACCATTAGCCCACTCACTACATACATTGGTGCATGCGAATAATTATATTGTAGTTCTGATTTTTACTTTCCTTGCCCTATTACCATAATTAAGGAAAGTATTGCTTTCCGAAAAGAATTAAGGTACCCCAATTTCAAAATTTCTATACGTTTCAAGGTCCCCTGAGTCCAAAAAACTGGTTTTTGGGTATTGGTCTGTATGTGTGTGTGTGTGTGTGTGTATGAGTGTATGTGCGTCTGTGTACACGATATCTCATCTCCCAATTAACGGAATGACTTGAAATTTGATTTGGAACTTAAGGTCCTTTCACTATAAGAAGGATCCGACACGAACAATTTCGATCAATTGCAATTCAAGATTGCGGCTAAAATGGCGAAAATGTTGTCAAAAAGAGGGTTTTTCGTGATTTTCTCGGAAACGGCTCCAACGATTTTGATCAAATTCATACCTAAAATAGTCATCGAGAAGCTCTATTAACTGCCACAAGTCCCATATCTGTAAAAATTCCAGGAGCTCCGCCCCATCAATGCAGATAGATTCCCAATTATCAGGCTTCAGATACAATTGAAACAAAAAAAATCAAGTGGAGTAGATTGAGCGTGAAAATCTCTACAATTAATGTTCAGTAACATTTTCACCTAAAATTGAAAATAAGCTTTTAATTCGAGAAAATGTGATTATTCAATTGCAAATTATTGTTGATTCTATTAAATCATTCACTATGAAGAGATAGCAGACCTCACGTGTGTCTCCAGCGTTATTGCCCTGTCACCAGCTGGCTCAAATATTTGAATAGTAGACTTGAGATGCGCGGGAACACTAGCGTCAGTGATCAATTTTCATAACGGCAAGGAAAGTTGTGTGAGTGCGCCACACCAGATTTTTCAATATATTATTTGAGTACATAAGAGAAGACCAGAACCAATTTCATCATGCAAAATTTCCTTGTGCTAGATACAGGATGGCCCCAAAACCTCGTATTTTCAGCTCATTTTCCAGTTTTCAGCTATTTCTGCAAATCTCGTGATCGGACAGAAAAATTTGCTCCTGCCTTTTATTTCATTTTATTAAATTTTGAATAGAATGAGATGATTCGGAACTCTCCATCTCCAAATAGTACTGAGTTATGATTTTTCATAACTGAATGAGTGAGAATGAGTGAGATTTGAAAAAAAATAATTTTTTATGAATTTTAGTTTTTGATCAAAAATATTTTCCGATTGTTAGCATTTAGATGTATGATCCAAGATCCCTCTGAGCGTATTTTTGTGCTCCACAATCTGAGATCAGGTAGAGCGCTTCATCTCATATAGATTTCCAGGTACACCTGACAACAATGCTCCTTGTATTGTGAAAACACACAATTTTCAGCTTCAACCATCATCACCTACTACATTGTCCTCACATTGGTATATTTCTCACAATGACATAAGTTCATGAGATTATGTTCTATGAGAATTACCCGTTGGATGCATTTCATTTCAGTATTCCCTAGTGGTGAGGCGCGCTTAAGGACACCTCAATTATCAAAATTTCAAACTTTTGACACAATTATCAGATTTCATCGTACTACACTTCATTCTTTTCAGCTCATCAAGGCGGTCCAAAACCATGCATCATAAGTCAAATTCGGTTGAAAAATGGAAAATCTATTATTGAGTGTACCTAAGCTCATATTCCAATACACAAAAAAATACCAATTTCTATATTGATAGGGATTAGTGAGAAAGGGTTAAGGAGTTATTGGGTTAGGCTAGTTACACACACATAAATTTTTGTTCGTACGATATTTTGTCGTCCTTATAGATTCTATTAGATTAAACAGATGATTTCAAACAGTAGATATTTGTCAAGTTCCGTTTAATCTGATAGAATTCATAAGGACGGCATAATATCGTATGAACAAAAATCTGGTGTGGCGCACTCACACAACACTTTCCTTGCCGTTATGAAAATTGATCACCTGACGCTACGGTAGTGTTCCCCGCACATCACAAGTCTACTATTAAAAGATTAGAGCCAGCTGGTGACAGGGTAATAACGCTGGAGACACACGAGGTCTGTTATCTCTTCATAGTGAATCATTTTTAATAGAATCAACAGTTGCCAATAGTTTGCAATTATTGGATAATCACATTTTCTCGATTTTCGAGTTTATTTTTAATTTTAGGTTGAAATGTTACAGAGCATTAATTGTAGAGATTCTCATGCTCAATCTATTCCACTCGAAATTTTTTGTTTAAATTGTATCTGAAGATTGATGTGGCAGTTGATAGAGATCATCGAAGACTTTTCCAGGTATAACTTTAATCAAAATCGTTGAAGCCGTTTTCGAGAAAATCGCGAAAAATCATGTTTTTGACAACATTTTCGCCATTTTAGCCGCCATCTTGAATCGCACACACATATACACACACACACACACACACAACACACACACACACACACACACACACACACACACACACACACACCACACACACACACACACACACACACCACACACACACACACACACACACACACCACACACACACACACACAACACAACACACACACACACACACACACACACACACACACACACACACACACACACACACACACACACACACACAACACACACCACACACACACACACACACACAACACACACACACCACACACACACACACACACACAACACACACACACACACACACACACACACACACACACACACACACACACACACACACACACACACACACACACACACATACAGACCAATACCCAAAAACCAATTTTTAGGACTCAGGTGACCTTGAAACGTATAGAAATTTAGAGATTGTGGTACCTTAATTTTTTTTCGGAAAGCAATACTTTCCTTACCTATGGTAATAGGGCAAGGAAAGTGAAAATCGATGTGTACGAAGACGTGTTGCAGTTTAGGAGTAGTTGAGATTTTACTTTCAAATGGCAAAAAGCTATTACTTTTCTTGATAATTTTATTATATAGAAATGAATATAATATATATATATATATATATATATATATATTATATATATATATATATATATATATATATATGATACTGATATGATACTGTTTCCGCTGGACTTCATTGAAACATCAGTATCTTGACGAACTGGAAACTGGACGTACTGAAGTTGCCTCCCAACCAGGCAGATTCTTGATCAACTGAGATCTAGATGATGTGAATGTAACTTGCTGCTACCTATTGTGAGGCTCACTCCAAACTGTCAGCATTTCCTATACTATAACATCAATGCTTCCCATACAAACAATACTGTCAGTTCTATTGAACTCCTTTGTAGAATTCTTCAATCTTGTTTTCCATCACGAATTGCTTAATTATTATTAAATCACTTTTTTGTAGACGTTTTTTATCCTTTGTAGACTTAAATGCTATTGATTAAAATTTTATTGTATGGGATTATGAAGATCAGTATTATATTGTATTATTATAATATACTATTTAAGCCAGCTCTTTCTTTTATTGGATTGAAGATTTCCACAAGAAAGGATGTAATAATCTGATTGTATGGTATGAGATGTTGTGGTATTTCTCCATAATTGAGAGAATGAGACCATAGAGAAACAATAGCATAAGTAGATATCCCATGGCATAGGGCGTTTATGTCGCAACTTTTACTGTTATCTCAAGCCGATAGCCCACGTAGTTCTTTCCCGTGAAGCTTTATGACGCTGGTAGTCTCTCATATTGTGCCGTTCATACACTCTTATCCGGTCAAAACAGTAAAAATCAACAATAATGGACAGTAATCGGCTTGGGATAACAGTAAAAGTTGCGACATAAACGCCCTATGCCATGGGATATCTACTTACGCTTTTGTTTCTCTATGATAAGACTTTGATATTGTCAATAACACTTTTATTTATTCGAGAATTAATTCATAATTCAGTACCAGGTTTCATGGTAAAACCTACCACATCTTCAGCTGAACTAATAAGTTTGTTGTTGTTAGAGGAACAAGAAACTCAATCCCAACACATAACCTAAAATTGAATTTCTTGTTCCTCCAACAACAACAAACTTATTAGGTCAGCTGAAGATGTGGTAGGTTTTACCATGAATCCTGGTACTGAATTATGAATAATTAATTCTCGAATAAATAAAAGTGGTATTGACAATATCAAAGTCTTATTCTTTCAAGAAAGGATGTAGCCTATATGAACAATAAGGAATATAAACAATAATCTTCTCTGGAAAACCGTTCTTATTAATAAAAAATGATGTCGGATTATCCTATAATATTTAGCGAGCAGTTTCTGTATAACTGTTTATATTTTTATATCTGGTTATCTGGTTTTTATGTTCAACAGATCTCGAAAACGGCTCTAACGATTTTTACGAAATTTGGAACATTGTAGGTTTATGATAAAAATTCGATTGCACTAGGTCTCATCCCTGGGTAAACAATAAGGATAACAATAATTATTCATCCTTGAAAAAGCAGATGATAATTTCGTCGTCTGTTGAAACAGAAGATGCGTGTGTGGGAGAGAGACCTATTTCCAGCTGTGTAATCAATCAGCGAGAAGTATTATCTAGAAATTTTAATCGGCTTAATCAAAATAATCTGATTTGTTGACATGACATGATAATCATTCGAAACTAGAGTATAACATAATTTCCAAAGTTATTCATTATTTGACAATTTCAAGTGATTAGTGAGTGTTATTTTGTTATTCAATTTGGTTTGTGAATAATCTAAATTGGAACTTTTTTGTTTTTAAATGTTTGGGCTGAAAATCGAACCTGAATTCAAGTTTATGGAACATAACCTACTTTCTGGACCATTCATAAAGTATAAAGCAAAATTCGGTGAAGAAACAGTTTTGGGCTGTGCCTGTTAGTCCTTCCCCAATCATTATAAAGAATTGTGATCTGTTCAGTGGCGGCGTGTCCATGAGAGCACAAGAGCACGTGAACCCCCTATGAAATTGCTGCAATAAATTAAAGTTCAAATCAATAGAAAATTGATTGAAGTAATAGTAATACTCAAATTTCTTGTAATATTAAAACAATAAGGAGCGCACCAAGCAAGGTACACGCATTGAGATAACCTTTTGAATTACGCGCTACAGCAAGCAGGATCACTGCTCCAAGCGTTAGTATGGGTTCAAATGGTAGCTGGGCGAGTTCAATTCCCTCCCCGTGGGGGGTGGGAGACTATTTACATTAGCTTTACGGTGAGCTGCTTTCCAAGCAGCTCATAGCTGTGATAGTGTGTTTTGCATTGGCGCCATTGCCTTCTAGAGCCGTTTCCACTTATGAACTGTTCTAGCTGGCACTGGCTACTACTTTGATTACTGTTTGCAGTTTCGCGTTCGCGCTACATGTGTTGTCGATTTTGAGGTTAATTCTTGTTTCTTCTTTCTTGTGTTTTGAAAAGTGAGAATGGAGGGTTCAAGAAAGGTTTCAGTTAGCTATTTAAAAGAGATAGTGTTCTCTAATTTATCAATCGAGGAAAAAATATCGATTAAGGAAAGTGGTTGGCCTACACCGACAATTGATATACATCAGACTTCTACATCGAAATCCAGGACATACAAGAGAGATTTCAAAGACCAACAATATGAAAAGACATCTTGGCTGTGTGGTTGTGAAGAAACTAACAAACTTTATTGTTTTCTGTGCTTGTTGTTTGCTCGCGGAAGGAGGGTGAGTGTTAACAAAGTCTCTAAAAGCATGTTAATCCTTATTTCTTTGATTGGAAATTATCTTACATCGAGGAAAAATTATTGCTGTTTTCTGTATAATTTATGATTTGTACATGAATTATTCAATGGGAGTATGGGAGTACATCTTCTAGGTTGAGAATCCTGAGTATATCTAAATACTTATTATTATTAAAACGAAAATCCAAATTATTATATAGGTACTTAATATAATACAACCCATTAGAATATTTTGTTACCTACGTAATAATAATATGATAGGCCTAGTACTCTTCTAGGGAATAAAAAATTACATTCCACTACGTGAAACGAACAAAATTCACTTGAAACATGGGGTTTAACAAATTATTAAAGATCTAGATCTTGTTGCTCATGTTAAATGTGAACCCCCCATTAGTATTTGCACGAGCCGCCACTGGATCTGTTTATCAATAGTTTATAAATAAATAACGAGTGAAGCTCGGTGCCCCGATATTGGATAATTTTGAAACAACGTATTCTTCACACATTCTACTCAAAAATTGAATGTGTTTCATAACGGTTGGTGTAGGCAGGTGTTACAAGGAAAAATTCGAGCTGTACTCACTCTATCGTAAAACTGAATTATCCTCGAAAACAAGAACACTCAGGCAAAAAACATGAACATCTAGGTGAAAAACAGGGAGTTTAATCACGCCTTCACTGAAAACCTATTAGGAACATTGATTACAGACTGGAGCAGCCAATAAAAAGTTCTGTCTTCTAATAAACTCGGAGCGGCGCCTTATTAATTAATGAATGACTTACGAAGCAAAATGTGTTTCGCATCAATTTGAGTCTCCTTTGATGATGAAGCGATAAACCTGATTGAGTTGTAAAATTTGATGACTACCGAATTTGAATTTTTTTCGAATAAAGTATGGTTCATAACAAGGGGCGCCGAAGACAATGTATATCTGGGCCATTTACAGGATTACAGGTTTTTACTAAGTGTGAGAGGGATATTAAACAATAATTGGTACTGCAAGGAAGAGGGAAGAGGATAGAGGGACAAACGAGAAAGACAAAGACAGAGTGGAAGTTTAGGACATGAGAAGGAATAATTTACTGAACTATTTTATTACTAGCAGGTGACCAGTGATCCGCAAGGGACTTTATTTTAAAACTTGCCAAACTGAAAACTTGGCCGAGTGGAATCTTGAAGACTTTGAAGTAGGCCTAAAACCATCCTCGGTTAATCAAGAATCTATATGCAAAATTTCAAGTTAATCAGTCCAGTAGTTCAGACGTGATGATGCGTCAAACATAATTTTCCTATCCCGTACGTATATAAGCCAGTTCTTTCTTTATTATAGTATAGATAAGTTCTTCAACTTGATACTAGCATAATAAAGTGACAGAAATAAAATCTTGTTTAAAAACCTTCCTCAACTTGAAGCCAACCTGGCAAAATTGGACTGGTTATTAATTCTGTTGCCAATTTTAACCATCTGTTTCAAAGAGGTAGTCTCTCTAGATTAGCACATAGTTCTATATTAATATGATTTAATGATTATGTATTAATCCCATGAATGAAATTTGATTATCTATTTTCAAAAATATAGAAGGAAAATTTAAATTTGGGCTTCGAGGTGCACGAGATTGATATTTTTAGAATCTATGTGCAAAATTAGGAGATCTAAATCATTCCCGTTTTTCCGGTATGCAATCCACAAGTTAACATGCTTTGTTGCGAACAAACACAACTCTACTCTCTCTTATTATATAGATATTCAGCAAGGAGTAGATGTTTCTCTTTTGTAGAATTATAACAGTGTGGTTGTGAAATAAACGATTTCACGAAAATCTCATCGATTTGGTTTGAAGATCGCTTATGACGACGACGTGGGTTACTGGTGTGTGAACAGGATGCTGACATTGGTCATTGACCTTGTAAATAAATATTTTGGGTTACACTAGAACAGTACCTATTTCACCAAAGAGAATTATACGATGTAATAGTATTCAATATTGGTAATTTAATTAATCTTATACTCAAACGTACGAGGTTTTTAATTATGATGTGAATCATTCTATGCAGAGAATCCTTTGCAATCAATAATACCATCGATGTCTCAACAATTATTATTTTCCCTTCAAGTTTTTCCAGATTTTGATTAAAGTTCAACAAATACCAAACAATAGAATACTAGCGGTCTTTAAAGTTATAACGTTATTGAGGGCCCCATACACTAGGGAACTTGGATCGGCGAACATGGCTCTTGTTCCCCAGTGTATGTGGAAGATTGGCGAACCGCGAACCAAATTCGTGACGAACTTGGTCTTCAATCTGGATTAAAAACTTCGATTCGGTTCGTCCGCGATATAACTATCTATATAATATTCAATTTATTTTCTTCCAACAGCAGCTGCAAACTTTGAAACACTCTTCTCTAGACCCCGTAAGACACTGAAGTAACGAACGGTTGTTCGCTCTCCCCACTACAGTGCGTGGACAAATCCTACACGAACTTGGTTCCCCGAGCCAAGTTGGCCGATCCAAGTTTCCTAGTGTAAGGGGCCCTTTAGGTAGGATATCCCTGGTTGACTCATTAAACGATTTTGTATGGAAATGTTCAAATTGAATGGATAAAGCAATTTCCACTGTTAGTTATCTGTACGAATCTGAATCGAATATTGGATTTAAATAATTGATCTTAGTTCCTGAATATCAAAGTTGTTGATAAATACGAATGAAATAGTTTGAGCAAAGGATCCGTAAGATAGCTGTGTCAAACATTCTATAAAGAAGTTTAACATCCTTGTTTATCACGATGAATCCCGTCAAAAGTGGTATCAAACATTTTATACAGAAGTTCAACATCCTTGTTTATCACGATGCATCTCGTCAAAAGCTGGAAAAGTTTGCATTCTTGTTGATCATGTACACGTTGAGGCCTCAACTTGCAATTATCAGACAACTGTAACAAGCATTTGACCGGTCTAATTGTCCTAATTGAATTTGAAATGCCTCCTTGATCTGCAACGTGCCGCTACAGGTTTCCGCTGCAAAATAGGTGTTAATTTCGGTCGTTTTGCACAATTAATCGCCGTGCAAATTATGATTTTGCACAATAAATCGGCCGTCAAATGCAGGCGGCAACCGTCAATTTGGTGTCAGAATGCTTATGAATTATTCATTATTCATGCAGAAGCGGGCAACGTGTCTGCAGTTGTATTTGACGCATCATCAACACAGTTTTAACGTGAAACGCTAGCAACGGGGTAATAACAAGTTTATGAAGATTGTGGATAACATGATGGAAGAAGAGGAGACAAGGAAGATAGTAAACGGGGAGGGAAAGAGTATGACAAGGAAGGAGCGATAAGATTCAGATTCCTTTATTCATGTGATTAACAAAACAAAATTCAACTTACGTTCTATAGTGAGGTCCACTATAATGGCAGTGGATAAAGATAGAAGAGCAGCGTTGCCTGTTCTCTGCCTTAATTAATTATATTTCCATATTGTCGAAAACATATTTGGCATCTTTATGCAGCTAAAAAAGGATAGTACCACCTATTTTGTGGAATGATAGACAAGGATAGCAGCATCAAAGTTAATCAAATACTGCCATTATAACGTGGACCGCACTATAGCGTTATAAATAAATACCAGCAGCAGTAAAATACATGGTGAATCATATTAAACTAGAGTTCTACAAAAATATTGTGCTAGAAAAATGCTGAAATATGCGGAAATTAAGGTACTACTGTAATGTTTTCGCATAAAACGGTGAAGTTTCAACATTAAGGCTGTTCGTTACACCTTTTTATTTTTATTTAAATTGAATCATCTTTTCCAATATTGTTAAGATCATTATAAGAGTGAGAAAATGTGGCAACTGAAATTTTTAAGTGGTCTAATAAGCGAGTTATGGGTTGTTGAAGTGCTAAACTCCGTTTTCTTTCCAGATCATAAACGGTTTCGAATTTTCCATTGGAGTTTTTTTTAATACATTCAGAATATGATTGGCTTTGTTCTAATATGCGTTATTTCACGATTAATGCCAAGTTATCAAGTTATTATTATTAAAATGAACAAGTTATCGAATTTACAAAAAAATGTTACTTTTTATTTATGAACGATATGGGGAATAAAATGATTCAGTTTGGAAAGATACATTTTTTTAATTTCGAAGAGAAGTTCTAATAATATAGTCGACACCGTTTATGATCTGGAAAGAAAACGGAATCTGGAAAATTAGCACTTCAACAACCCATACCTCGCTTATTAGACCACTTAAAAATTCCAGTTGCCACTTTTCCTCACTCTTATTAATAATGATCTTAACAATTATATTGAAAAAGATTATGCAATTTAAATAATGAAAAAAGTGTACCGAACATACCGAAGTCCATTCTCAGAGAGGGTATCGAGGATACCCTCCCCTTTAGAAAAGGTGAAAGAGGAAGAAAAGGTGAAAGAGGAAGAAATGGCGGAAGAGAAAGGAAAGGTGAAAGAAGAAGAAAAGATGAATGAGGAAGAAAAGGTGAAAGAGGAGGAAAAGGTGAAAAAGGAAGAAAAGGTGAAGGAGGAAGAAGAGGTGAAAGATGAAGAAAAGGTGAAAGATGGAGGGAAGGTGAAAGAGGAAGAAAAGGTAAAGAAGGAAGAAGAGGTGAAAGAGGAAGAAAAGGTGAAGAAGGAAGAAGAGGTGAAAGAGGAAGAAAAGGTGAAAGATGGAGGAAAGGTGAAAGAGGAAGAGAAGGTGAAAGAGGAAGAAAAGGTGAAAGAGGAAGAAATTTGAAAGGAAGAAGCGTATAGGAGGAGGAGGAGGTAGTGAAGGAGTTGGTGGAGGAGTAGGAGGAGGAGGAGTGGAAAGAAAAGAAGGAGGATCTAGTGGTCGTGAAGAAGGAGAAAGAAGATGGAGATTAGGAGGAACAAGAGACGGTGGAAGAGGAGGAAGATGAGGAGGAGATGGTGGAGGAGGAGGTGTAGGAGGAGGAGGAGCTGTAGGAGGAGGAGGAAAAGGAGAAGGTGTAGAAGGAGGAGGAGGAGGAGAAAGTGGTGAAAGAGGAGAAGATGTAGGTGAAGGAGAAGGATTAGGATTGATTTATTACTTTATTTATGTAGACTACAATATATACTGGCTTATACACTTATATACAATGGCTTACAATACAGCAAAATTATAGATGAATTCACCTGATATAGACTAAGAAAATAATTATTGAACTGTATATGATATGAAATAGTTATTTGTGCAACTAGTGCGCAAAGTGACAGTTTGCTGCACCGAAAGAAATGTTTACGCCCGAGCCGTAGGCGAGGGCGGAATGGTTTGTTGAGTGCAGCAGAGGAACTTTGCGCACGTATTTCACATTAAATTTTCCTATTAAATTATGGGTAAAATTGCCTGAAATACATCAAATGTTTTTCTGTGTAATTTTATTATCAATAAATAAAATTGAATAATGTAGTAGTAAATGTCTAAAGGGGCGGCTGTGGTGGCTGTCGCTGTCCTCGTTGTCCTTAATATTATTATAACCACTGTGCACCTCACTATACCACAGTCACTGTTACCAACTTCTTTTAGATTTTGCTGCACTGGTGCTCCATATAACCTACTTACTATTTTGCGTTGCCATGTTGCAAATCTGGAGTGCAGAAAAAATTTTTCCCGCACTAGAGCGGAAAAGTGATTCTTTGCGTTCTGTAATCAGTGCAGGAATGGCCACTTTTCAAGGTTACTGTAGGAAAAAGCAATTTGTGATAACTATAGATATAATATTGTTATGCATCTACATAAATTGGCGGAGCTTTGGACATATCAATGTCCATTCTTCGGAAAGAATATTTAAAATATATTTCCCACTCTCTACCAAATAAGGGGGAAAAGGAGGAGATGGAGGAGGCAGAAGAGGAGGAGCAGGAGGCTGAGGAGGAGGAGGAAGAGGAGGAGGAGGAGGAGGAGGAGTGGAAGAAAGAATAACAGGGGGTGAAGAAGAAGAAGTAAGATGAATGATTAGAATGAACAGAAGGAGAAGAGAAATAAAAAACAAGAAGTATGAAGATAAGAAGAATTCGGAAAAGACTAGAAAACGAAGAAGTAACAAAAAGTGTAGTAATCACTGTACAGGTAGCAATGTAGCCTATAGCATATCAAAGCAGCGGTGTTCAGTAATTATGATGTTTATTAATAGGTGCACATCGTTTAGTTTAATCGGTTTGACCACCACTTGACATGAGTCTTGAGTCAGCAGCTCGTTTGCATGATGACTGCTTGATGATGAGAATCATCATGATTAGAGGATAGTCTTGATGACTGCTATGATGACTCGTACAGTGAAAGACGTTGATGCGTTTATGATGATGATGATGATGATGATGATGATGATGATGATGATGATGATGATGGTGTTCTTATTATTGTTTCTGATGACTTTCAAGCTATTTCGAAGCATGTTGTGTTGTATTTTCACAAAACTGTTGATAAGCTAGAAGCATTATGTCAAATTAGCATGCATATTATAATTACATTTATTATTGTCTTGTTATTTTGTATTGTCTCACATTATTTTACTGAAGTTGTAAATTCGTGTAACCGTTTGAAATACAATAAATGAATATAAAATATAAGGTACCTAGCCTATTATATTACTAAATACGGTACGCGAATTCGATTCTTGTATATTTTCAAGTGGCTGAAAGTAAATACGATTGAAGTAACAACAAATATTATTAAGCTGAAATCCAAATTAAATGCTGTGAATCACCCCAAAGACTTCTGCTACAGAATATTAACAACAGGGTTAACAGCTAGATGGAAATTCTATGTGAGCTACTGTTTGAAGATTATTTGCCAGCCCGGGAATCGAACCCGGTACCTCCAAGATGCCAGTCAGGTATGTTCACCCTTACACCGAACTTACAATCTCTGGATAGAAGTGCACATTTTTTAAACTCAGTAAGCACAATTGGTTAGTATTAAACGGAAATCCAAATCAAATCAACCCGTAATTAAATCAAATTGTAAATCAACCCGAAGACTTCTGCTACTGCAAATATTGACAACAGGGTAAACAACTAGATGGAAATTTTATGAGAGCTACAAACCAAATATTATTTGCCAGCCCGGGAATCGAACCCGGTGCCTCCTAATTTCCGGTCAGGAATGCTTACCCTTACACCAAACTGACAATCTCTGGATAGCAGCGCTCATTTCATACGAATCCATAGCGGCCAGCCAGTCCACAAATGGAAATCCTTTTATATTAATTGAGCAATTTCTGTATTCTATATCTCGTTATTCATATTTATATTTGATTATTCATGCTCAACGGATCTCGAAAATGACTCTAACGATTTTCCCGAAATTTGGAACATAGTAGGTTTATGATATAAAAATTCGATTGCACTAGGGCTCATCCTTGAGAAAAGTCGCTGAACGACATTAAAAGTATAATAATTCATTCTTGGCTGAAACAGCTGAAACGTTCGTCGTCTGTGGATAGTAAAAAGTGAGCGAGTGATTCTGTGCAAAATCAAAATATCGCATCCCCGAAATAAGCTGACATATAGCCAGCTGTGAAATATAAACACGATCATTAAAGAGAATTGTGCTCTGTTTATCAATAAATAAAAATAACGAGCGAAGCTCGGTGCCTCGATATTTAATGAGAAATTGCATTTTTTGTTCAAATAATGCTAATTAATGAATAAATATTATTGATCGAGAATCCAAATTTATTGCTGTAATTATTCATTAACTAGCATTTGAATAAATACAATTTCCATCTGTAGACTGGCTGGCCGCTATGGCTCTGTATAAAATGAGCCCTGCTATCCAGAGATTGTCAGTTTAGTGTAAGGGTGAGCATAACCAATACCTAATATTACTTAGTAATAGTAGGTATTGGCATAACTGACTTGCAATTGAGAGGTACTGGGTTCGATTCCTGAGCTGGCAAATAATTTTTGGTAAGTAGCTCTCATCTGATTGCCATTAAGCTGTTAACCCTGTTGTCATTATTTGCAGTAGCAGAAGTCTTCGGGGTGATTCAAAGAATTTAATTTGGTTTCTCGTTCAGTAACAATATTATTCATTGATTAAAATTTGAATACACAATTTATCATTGATTTTCATCTGAGTAGGAACAGTTGATCCAGAACCATTTCCGTACCTAACTTTTGTTTCTGCTCCTGTTATGAACGATGCTGAAGCCTGCATGAGTTTTAGACTTGTACCTGGATAATAACGTAACCCTTACAACATATCGGGTGGGAAAAAAATATCAATACTATCAATAGTATCAAAAGTATCAATACTAGAGTGGGGTCCACGTTATAATGACAATGGAGGAAGATGAGAGATCAGGGTTGCCGATTCTCTGCCTTGATTGCCTTCCACAGGAGTTAGCAGTTATCGATATCAATGCTTGATGAATATTAAATTATATTTCATTCGTCAAGAATCAACCTAATAATAAATGTTCATAATATAGATTTCATATTTTTCAATCAATTATATTTCTCCATTCTTGAAGAACGATTTGGCAACGGTTAAAAGCAAGAAAAGGATAGTGCTATCTGCATTCTCAAATGATAGACAAGGATAGCAACAACAATGTAAATCAAATTCTGCATGAACCTAACTATAACTCCGCCACCATTTAAACATCAACCTTCCGATTAATATAACGTTTACATTATAAATCCATCCTATCTTGTTCGATTTAATGGATAGCAAAATATACTAGCGTCATTTTGTACAGAGCATGCGCAAACAGACGCTTTATAGTGATGTCGTGGTAGCTTGAGGCACAGAAATGTGCAACATCTTTCCAAGAAATGTGCATTTATTTTGTTTCATATTATTCATCGCCGATACTGTATGTATGAAGGAAGACGCGGTCAATGAATGCTGAAATAGATGAGCATGAATATACACTAAAAGTCATCAGTTATAAGAAAGGGTAATGTTCATTTTATGATGAAGAGAGAGAATGGGATGAGAAGGGAGATAAACAAGGAGAGAAGAAGAAGAAGAAGAAGAAGAAGAAGAAGAAGAAGAAGAGAAAAAGAAGAAGAAGAAGAAGAAGAAGAAAAAGAAGAAGAAGATGATGAAGAAGCAAAGTAGACAAGACAAAATCGATGTAAGAGCAAGCAAAATCTGTCAATGAAAAACGTGGAAAGTTTTATTACATGCCAGTTATATTATTGAGACAGTAACCCTAGGGTAGACTGTAAAAGTTCGGTTCGTGATATTTTCCCTATTTCTGAGAAGATTTATATGTAGTTAAAGTTCACTGTTCACTCTACAACTCGAATGAGCACTGATAATTTGTGATTCATTGGCAGTAGTTTGATAGCTGAGGACTTGAAAGTACAAAACAGGAAACATATGAGGATCGACGATGTTGGAGCGACAGAGTAATAATTGACCGAGCGAAGTGAGGTCTAAGATTCAAGTCGACCGTTTGGCATTTCTCTTAATGTTTGAATGTTTATATGTTTATATGTTGCGCATTTACGGCGAAACGCGGTAATAGATTTTCATGAAATTTGACAGGTATGTTCCTGTTTTAATTGCGCGTCGACGTATATACAAGGTTTTTGGAAATTTTGCATTTCAAGGGTAATATAAAAGGAAAAAGGAGCCTCCTTCATACGCCAATATTAGAGTAAAAATCAGACTATAGAATTATTCATCATAAATCAGCTGACAAGTGATTACACAGATGTGTGGAGAAGCCAGTCTATTGCTGTATTTCCATAGGGTCCGTAGTTTCAATCAGGTACTTGTGGATGAAAATACTGCGTGAGGTCTACTGTTCACAGAACTACCAGTAGTTCTGTGAATAGTAGACCTCGTGCAGTCATAACGACTTGTGGATGAAAATACTGCGTGAGGTCTACTGTTCACAGAACTACTAGTAGTTCTGTGAACAGTAGACTTCGTGCAGTGATAACGACGTCACAAACCATAAGCCATCCACACTGATACACTAACTATTTATTTGATCAGATCATGCTTACACAAGATTTAATTATCATATAACGCTTTCCGGAATTTAGCGCGAGAAACCCAGAAGACATGTATAGTGAGGTCCACGTTATAATGACAGTATTTGATCAACTTTGGTTTTGCTATCCTTGTCTATCATTCGACAAAGCCGGTTGTACTATCCTTTTCTAGGTCCACAACAATGTCAATTATTATGTTTTTGACAGTGTAGAAATATAATTAATTAATGCAGAGAATCGGCATCGCTATTCTTCTATCTTTATCCACTGTCATTTTTTGGTGTACCACACTATAGGCGCCCAGACGAGCAGTTATGAGTTCTTTGCATCCTATTCAATAGTGCATAAAAATTGCGTTCAATGAGGCATGCAATATAGTCTACACAGCTGTTAATTTTTTACCAAGTTACATTGAGATATTGAATTGCATGCGTCATGGCATGCAATTTGTAGTCAACTCGACAGCTGATTTATGATGAATAATTCTATAGTCTGATTTTCACTCTAATATTGACGTATGAAGGAGGCTCCTTTTTCCTTTTATATTATCCTTGAAATGCAAAATTTCCAAAAACCTTGTATATACGTCGACGCGCAATTTAAAAAGGAACATACCTGTCAAATTTCATGAAAATCTATTACCGCGTTTCGCCGTGAATGCGCAACATATAAACATTTAAACATTCAGACATTTAAACATTAAGAGAAACGCCAAACCGTCTACTTGGATCTTAGACCTCACTTCGCTCGGTCAATCAGCTGACAAGTGATTACACAGATGTGTGGAGAAGCCAGTCTATTTCTGTATTTCCATAAGGTCTATAGTTTCAATCAGGTACTTGTGAATGAGAATACTGCTTGAGGTCTACTGTTCACAGAACTACTAGAAATTATTTAAAGAGTTATTGTTCATTTCTAATAGGAACCCCAATGAAACCTACTGTCAAATTATTCTTGTAAGAGAAATATTCAGTTGTTTTCATAATTTTCAACTCTGTATTATTAAAAGTTGCGGGTTTCGAAGATCACAATACAACAGTTCTCGAGCGAGTTCTCCAACCCAGGAGATCACTAGTTGAACTACTGTAAAATCTTGAAAATCGTGGAATAAGGAAAGCTCCACCAGTGAAGAAAGATGAATATCAACCGATCAAAGTCTGAATAAATTCTCGATAAATTTGGAGCCAACGATTATGTCACGTGATCACATTGGAGCGAAGTTAATGCTTGTCTATTTAGGTGTATAACATCGGTGAATTAGCATAACACCCTGTAATATAAACACATTATGCCTCAGTGTGTTCCAACCGAAAACACTATAAAGTGTTGAATATCGTCATTTCACGCGTAAATTTGCCGTCGAATCAGTGTTAATAAGTGTCCAAAAACTGTTCATAAGTAGTTATCAGTCGCGAAATATGTCTGAAAATCAATGGTTCACGGCTTGATTGAGCCATCACTATGAAATATCAAGACATGTGACCAGTATTTTCTGATGGAAAAGGATCTCAAGATCAAGTGAGAGAATAAGTAATGCTCTCATTTAGTTTCAATTATTCATGACTTCGGAAGCAAATGTTCCAAGGAGTCATATATCAGTGAGCTTATTAATAATCTTGTTTCATACTTATCTTCAAGATTTGAAGGCAGTTTTGAGCTGTCATATTCAAGATATTGATTATGTTTATGTACATTTACATAATCAAAAATCTGGTGTGGCGCACTCACACAACTTTCCTTGCCGTTATGAAAATTGATCACCTGACGTTAGTGTACACGCGCATCTCAAGTCTACTATTCAAAGATTTGAGCCAGCTGGTGACAGGGCAATAACGCTGGAGACACACATAAAAGTCTGCTATCTCTTCATAGTGAATGATTTAATAGAATCAACAATAATTTGCAATTGAATAATCACATTTTCTCGAATTTTAAAGCTTATTTTCAATTTTAGGTGAAAATGTTACTGAACATTAATTGTAGAGATTTTCATGCTCAATCTACTCCACTTGATTTTTTTTGTTTCAATTGTATCTGAAGCCTGATAATTGGGAATCTATCTGCATTGATGGGGCGGAGCTCCTGAAATTTTTACAGATATGGGACTTGTGGAAGTTGATAGAGCTTATCGATGACTATTTTAGTTATGCATTTGATCAAAATCGTTGGAGCCGTTTCCGAGAAAATCACGAAATTTTCGTCATTTTAGCAGCCATCTTAAATTGCATTTGATCGAAATTGTTCCTGTCGGATCCTTATAGTGAAAGGACCTTAAGTTCCAAATTTCAAGTCATTCCGTTAATTGGGAGATGAGATATCGTGTACACAGACGCACATACACTCATACACACACACACACACACACACACACACACACACACACACACCACACACACACACACACACACACACACATACAGACCAATACCCAAAAACCAGTTTTTTGGACTCAGGGGACCTTGAAACGTATAGAAGTTTAGAAATTGGGGTACCTTAATTTTTTTCGGAAAGCAATACTTTCCTTACCTATGGTAATAGGGCAAGGAAAGTAAAATAGATTTCATATAGCTTGCATGAATAAAACATCATTGCCATAGTACCATAAGCATCATAGAGAAAAGATAAGCGTAAGTATCTACTCTTTCCTACTTATCAAACTACTAGTCTTGTCTACTTACTCTTATCTACTAGTTGTCTCTGTACCTTGAGATGAAGCTCTTGAAGGAAAGTTTTATTTTCAAACAATAATTTCATGTACTGATTTTCACTCTTTTCCATTGTAAATAACTCAGTATATTGATTCTATTCCCTCTAAATGTTCATGTATGGTATAAAGTTGAGATTATACTCTAGTACATAGTTTATTCACCATATTGCATGAAGGGTTTTTTTCATGTAGAGTGAAAAAGTGATTACACAAATATTTTAAAATCCACAAAAATTAGTTTATTTAAAACAAGACTCGAGTTTCAACGCCATACGTGTATCAACTTCAGTTTTGTGGATTCTAGAACTTATTCTTGTGGATTTGATAATATTTGTGTAATCACTTTCTAACCTCATCATGGAAAGATGTTCTACAAACTTTTCTGAAGACAGTGTAGATGAAGGGTTTCCCTTGTATATCAATAACAATGCATATTATATAATGAATATTATGATGTAGAATCATCAGCTTGATGTATATTCATATTACATAATGAATATTATGATGTAGAGTAATCCAATTTAATCTATTCAACGATTCAAAGTCACAAGTGCATGTCGAATAACTTAAACTAACTGTCAAATAACTCATGGGAATGAATTGGAGCTATATTCTTCATCATAGCTCATCAATTTCATCTATGAATATGGATTATAATATTATACTGAATGAAAAACTAAATATTGATGGAAATTGATGAGAAATTTTATTTGTTTGAATGAGAATGGATAAATAGTTATCTATGAACGTGAATCCAGAGTTGGAAGCTGTAAACCACATTGAAGACTTCTGAAGAATATGCAACTTATAATATAATGACCACTTTCAATGTATAAACAGCTAGAAGGGAATTCGATGGTTTCTACTATCCGAGTATTACTGATAGGCTAGATATTCTCAAACCAAAGATTCATAAAAATCGGGATAGCGGTTTCGGTTGTTACACCTTTATCAATCTCTTGTGAACTGAAACTAGAATGAACAGCAGCAGTATTCATACTAAATGCCGTGCACGGTTATTGGTGGAAGCCGTGACGTATCAAGAGAAACGTCTGTCATTGGCCTAGACAAGCCTCTCCCCAATAAGCGGTTAATAAAAACGACACCAAATTGCGATCGAACAGCAAACACAGCTAATAGCAATGGAAGATTGATTTATAGCTACATGTCTCTATATAAATATACGATTTCAATAGAAAAAATCTCATCATTGCAGTTAGCTTAAGATATCACAATATATATTCATCTACTTTTTTGAAATTTATTTTTATAACCTGACGATGGTGTGATCACTGGAACCAGTAGTTATGATTTGTATTCTTATTCTTTTTATTCCATTGATTTCAAAGGGTACTATAATTATATTTCATTGACCGAGCGGAGTGAGGTCTAAGATTCAAGTCGACGGTTTGGCATTTCTCTTAATTTTTAAATGTTTGAATGTTTAAATGTTTATATGTTTATAAGTTTATATGTTTATATGTTGCGCATTTACGGCGAAACGCGGTAATAGATTTTCATGGAATTTGACAGGTATGTTCCTTCTTTAATTGCGCGTCGACGTATATACAAGGTTTTTGGAAATTTTGCATTTCAAGGATAATATAAAAGGGAAAAGGAGCCTCCTCCATAGGCCAATATTGGAGTAAAAATCAGACTATAGAATTATTCATCATAGATCAGCTGACAAGTGATTACACAGATGTGTGGAGAAGCCAGTCTATTGCTGTATTTCCATAAGGTTTATATAGTTTCAATCAGGTACTTGTGGATGAGAATACTGCGTGAGGTCTACTGTTCACAGAACTACTAGTAAATACAAGAAAGTAGCTCTGAATTCAAACATTTATTTAATCATTCAGAATTACACAACTTTTAGAAGAGTACCACAGGCTATAGGCCTACACCCAAAACGGTTCCAATTCTAATTCTAATTTTGAACAACAGTCAAAATGTAGCCAAGTTATGTGTCACTTCAATATTAATCATATCATTGAAACCATATATGACTGGAAAATATACATGAATTTCCCAATAACTATGACAATTTATACAATAGTCAAAATGTAGCTACTTTATGTGTCACTTCAACATTTGTACTGGTAGTTCTGTGAGCAGTAGACCTTACGCAGTATTCTCATCCACAAGTACCTGATTGAAACTATAGACCTTATGGAAATACAGCAATAGACTGGCTTTTCCACACATCTGTGTAATCACTTGTCAGCTGATTTATGATGAATGATTCTATAGTCTGATCTTTACTCCAATATTGGCGTATGAAGGAGGCTCCTTTTTCCTTTTATATTATCCTTGAAATGCAAAATCTCTAAAACCCTTGTATATACGTCGACGCGCAATTAAAAAAGGAACATATCTGTCAAATTTAATGAAAATCTATTACCGCGTTTCACCGTAAATGCGCAACATATAAACATTTGAACATTTAAACATTAAGAGAAATGCCAAAACGTCAACTTGAATCTCAGACCTTACTTTGTTCGGTCAATTATTGAAACCATACATAACTGTGAAAAATTACATGAACTTCCTAATTACTTTGACAAACTTCCAATATTCCTAACTCTTCTTATCTTTCCGGTTCGATGAAATATATAAATGATTGTACGCTGCACATTCTTATTCTTCGACAACGACTCATGCATTCAAACCACTTCTCAAAATAAAATATCAGTAATAAATCTTTCTAAACTGGACGCTTGTTCAATTCAGAAATAAAAGTGGAGCTGTTTTAATAGTAACCTGTTGTCATCCCATGAACGATCAACCTCTTGCCTGATCGAATTAATACAAACGTTATAGAATTATACAAGTCCATTAGTGACTTAATTGAGCTGTCAATTTATCATTTTTTCAAGCCGAGTGCATATTAATGGATTGGAAAGGGTGGAGCCGGATAACATGTTCTTCGGGAATTTTTTCGACTGGCAAAAGCGGCTCTTTTAATTGGAGCAAATAAAAGAATGAGTGTATAAGAAGTGAAAAAATATAGAAAATGAGTGAGGAGAAGGAGGATTGGAAAAGAAGAGTGTAAGAAGACAAGGAAGAAGAATCCACGAATGGATCACAGATATCCGTTGTTAATCATGCACAAAAAAAAATTAGACCTAGTTGCACAGAAGCCAGTTAAATTTTTAACCGTGATTAATTTCACGAGAACCAATCAGAGAAGGCTTTTTTTGGAAATACAGCTTCTCCAATTTGGTTCCTCGTGGAATATTAATCACGGTTAAAATTTAACCGGCCTTTTTTGCTACCGGCACTAAAAGATTGTATGTGAGACTGAATGTTTTCCAACTGTGACTCCTTGGCTATGAAACATGAGGCATCATTCATTACATTATTATGCTTCAAGCGACAAATGAATAATATTGCATTGCAACTTTGTAAGATACCAATAAAATATACAGTTTTCATGAAATAATATGTAATGGATTAAGCAATATAATTATTATGTCGGATACATGATTGATTGAAGAATATACAATATCTATTGATGTATTTAACAATATACAAAGTAGGAAGTGCTGTTTGGGAAAGAGTTTAGAATCATTCTAATAAGAATAAGAATAATATTGTATTTCTTCAATGCATAACAATGTTATCAGAAACGTATATTAGATAATAAAACGTACCTGATAATATCAACCTATTTATGGAATAATGCTATCAGGAATGTGTAGATCCCAACTAGAATAGAGCAAACTATTTCAATTTCAATTCCATTTTCATTGTAGTCTGATTGTCAAAGAGTATCAAATAACAAAACACTGCAATTCATCGATATTAGGTCGTCCAATTGTTCATTAGGAGCAAAGTACTGTACAGAGAAAACATCTCTGATTATTATTTTACACTTACAAAATACTCATAGTTAAAGTTCATTTTCACGCTAGAATTAATCTTCTTATTTAATGTGCTGTACTGAGCAACGATTATTCGAAAAGCGTTGGAGAAACAAAGACGTTTCTGAATGGTTACATAATTGAATTTGATGATAACGCAATAGATTTTAATTTTTTTTTTCGAAATATTCTTGCGAATCATGAATATCAGAATTGATTATAATTACAGTATTTATTCATGAAATGAGGTGAATGTAGATGAAGAAAGAAAAATGTTCACTTGATTGCATTTATAAGATTTCAAATATAGTTTTGAGTTATCGATTCCTTCTCTGAGATCACTTCAATGGATTGCAATATTCATAATAAGATAAAAATATAAAACCTTACAAAAAAACACATACATTTTCGAATGAACCTTCTCTGATTGGTTCTCGTGAAATTAATCACAGAGTATTGTTATAATTTATTGTTGAAAACAGAAATAAAGGAGGATAGAGTGAAGATCATACAACACAACTGCATGTGTGTATAATGTTAACCCCACCATGTGCATGTATCCCCACCAGTTAATTCACTGTACTAATTCACCAACCACTCACTCATAAATTCACCATTCTACAACACAACTGATTTAACATGATTCTACTCTACAATCCTCATCCCCCTCATAATACCGTGATATTATATTTATTCCAAAACACACAAACAAAATTACATGAAATCCTGTGTTATCATTGTTCATGAAATCAAGTGACAATCATAGAGCAAGTTTCACAACATCATTCCAAATACACAACTGAATTATCATGATTCATCCCTATCATGATTTTCATAATTATCCCAGATAGACATAGCCTTCATGCTCTATATTTTTCCATTTCCATTCGCAAATGATATTGCTCTTATCTTCTGAATGTATTTTCATGAGTTATTGTTGTATCATATAGACAGTACAGTACTTCCATAGAGAAAAGATAGCATAAAAATATATTCCATGGTATAGGTCGTTTATGTTCCAAACTCCAAGCTGATTGTTAACTCAAACCGATTACAACTATCGACTATTGTTCGTTTTTACGGATTGGTTAGGGTGAGAGTGTTAGAACGGCACAGTATGAGAGACTACCAGCATCACATAGCTTAACGAAAAAGAACTACCAGAACTATCGACTTGAGAAATTTGAAAAATCGATTTGAGAAACTTGAAAAATCGATAGAAACAGATTATCGACAGTGAAATTTAGAACATAATCGCCCTATACCATGAGATTTCTTCTAATGCTATTTTTTCTCTATGGTACTGAACTTTATTCTCAATTTAATTTCTAATATTGATTTATTTCGCACAACATGATACATTAATACAAAACATTGTAACCAGTTGAAATACAAAAATTTACTTATATAGTATCTAACTTTGGACGATTTCATGTTACACACATTCTCATTTCCAATTTAAAATGCAACCTGCAGCAATAATTCAGAAATAAACTGGTCACACTTTTATGCGCATGCGTATTGTGAGTAATAACGAGTGAGCACTGTAAGTATAACAAGCACGAGTGAGTGAGTAAGTGAGAGAGAGAGAGAGTGAGTGAGAACTGTAAGTATAACAAGCACGAGTGAGTGAGAGAGTGTGTGAGAGAGTATAACAAGCTCTCACGACAGTAAATAATGAAGTAACTGGTAATGGTTCACACAGCAGCATGTTACGGCACTTGTGGTAAAGCAGTGCAGTGCAGTGCAGTAGTCACAGGACAGTAAATGCAATTCTCCCAGCGGCTTCCAAATTTAATGCAAGTTGTGTTGTACAGCTTTGGCAATAAATACAGAGGATTGCGTGGTGCTACTCAAGTGAAGCTGAGGTGAGTCGGGGGTTTGACTCCAGTCAACTATTTTGACTCCAGTCAACTATTTTGACTCTAGTCAATGCAGTTGAAGAGTTACTCTAGTTACTGGGCTACTCACTTATAACTCTGGAAGTTTTGTTATAAAGTCTATAAGTCACTTATAACTCTTAGGCCCGGTTGCACAAAAGCCAGTTGAATTTTAACCGTGATTGATTTGACGAGAACCAATCAGAGAAGGCCTTTTGATAAGACGACTTCTCTGATTGGTTCTCGTGGAATCAATCACGGTTAAATTCAACCGGCTTTTGTGCAACCAACAGTAAGTTCTGTTATAAGTTAAGCCACTTATTGCTCTCAAAGTTTTGGAGAGCAGACACTCCATATCAAAAACACTCTTTCTCATTCTCATTCTCTTCAATCAATATTTCCATTAATAAATGAATCCTTAGTTTAAATTAATAATGGAATTAACGTTTTGGTAGAGAGTTAGTGGGGAGGATATTTTTAATATTCTTTCCGAAGAATGGACATTGATATGTCCAAAGCTCCGCCAATTTATGTAGATGCATAACAATATAATTATTATCTATATTTATTATATTACAAATTGCTTTTTCATATCATATACAGTTCAATAATTATTTTCTTAGTCTATATTATGTAAATTCATCTATAATTCTGCTGTATTGTAAGCTATTGTATATAAGTGTATAAGCCAGTATATATTGTAATCTACATAAATAAAGTACTCAATCAATCAATCTCTCTCTAACGCCCTCTCTTCTCCCTTACACTCTTTTTCTCTTTCTCTCCTGGTCTTGTGTTAAAGGGAAGGTTATTATCTCATATCATTCTAAGAGAGTCGTCAATTATTTGTTGAAACACCGCCGATTTATGTAGCTATAACACAATATTATATTATCGTTATTTAAAATGTATTCAATCTAACATGCATGGATGAAGAACTCTAATCCAATTTCAAATTCTAATATTATTCAGGATTCAAAACGAATCATTATGATATTTCACGGTTCGGTCTTATCGGGCACAGTTCTTAACTGATACTGATTTTTTTCTTGCCCCATTTCTACGTTTTTCCTCTCTCCATCCAATGTAGGAATCTATATATATAAAAGCGAAATGGCACTGACTCACTCACTCACTCACTCGCATAACTAAAAATCTACCGGACCAAAAACATTCAAATTTGGTAGGTATGTTCAGTTGGCCCTTTAGAGGCGCACTAAGAAATCTTTTGGCAATATTTTAACTCTAAGGGTTGTTTTTAAGGGTTTAAAGTTCGTCTTTTAGCATGTATATTCTTCTTCTCCCAATCTCTTAATTATAATTGAAATTTCCATATCATATGTTACTATAGAACTATAATCTAGATAGAGTACCTCTTCGAAACAGTTGTTAACTGGCAACTAAATTAATAATTTTGTCAGGTTGGCATTAAGTTGAGTTGACTTTGTTAGGTTGGCACCAAGTTGATGATTTAAATGCATTTATCGCGGAAAAATTGATTGGGCACTGCTACTTCAATCCTGGGAATACTATATTACTAGCCGTCAGGCTCGCTTCGCTCGCCATATCCGTTTAGCCAGACGTTTAGTCTGGACCCCCGACTGGATTGTTCTAACATATGATAAAAATGCTCAAATGAAAAATGCAGGCGAGCGAAGCGAGCCTGCTGATCTCATTCTTTGACGATCCAGTGTGGGGTCCAGGGGCGGAGCCCCCTGGCTGGACGGATATGGCGAGCGAAGCGAGCCTGACGGCTAGTTGTACATATTATACAAATCTGGTGTGGCGCACTCACACAACTTTCCTTGCTGTTATGAGAATTGATCACCTGACGCTAGTGTTCACGCGCATCTCAAGTCTACTACTTATAAACAAAGATCTGAGTCAGCTGGTGACAGGACAATAACGCTGGAGACATACGAGGTCTGCTATCTCTTCATAGAGAATCATTTAATAGAATCAACAGTTGCCAACAGTTTGCAATTGGATAATCTCATTTTCTCGAATTTCGAGCTTATTTTCAATTTTAGGTGAAAATGTTACTGAACATTAATTGTAGAGATTCTCATGCTCAATCTTTTTCACTTGAATTTTTTTGTTAAAATTGTATCTGAAGCCTGATAATGGAGAATTTAAAATCGAACTTTGCATAGATTGAGTGGAGCTCCTGAAATTTTTACAGATATGGGACTCGTGGCAGTTGATAGAGCTTATCAATGACTATTCTGAGTATAAATTTAATCAAAATCGTTGGAGCCGTTTTCGATAAAATCGCGAAAACCCCTGTTTTTGACAACATTTTCGCCATTTTAGCCGCCATATTGAATTGCATTTGATCAAAATTGTTCCTGTCGGATCCTTATTTTGTAAGGACCTTAAGTTCAAATTTCAAGTTATTCCGTTAATTGGGAGATGAGATATCGCACATACACTTATACACACACACACACACACACACACACACACACACACACACACATACAGACCAATACCCAAAAACCACTTTTTTGGACTCAGGAGACCTTGAAACGTATAGAAATTTAGAAATTGACACACACACATACAGACCAATACCCAAAAACCACTTTTTTGGACTCAGGGGACCTTGAAACGTATAGAAATTTAGAAATTGAGGTACCTTAATTTTTTTCGGAAAGCAATACTTTCCTTACCTATGGTAATAGGGCAAGGAAAGTGAAAATGAATGATAATATGAAAATGAAAATAGAAAGATTTTTTATGCGTAATATGTTGTAAATTGTGAAAAAATCTTTGGATAATTTAATTATACACGTTTGTCTCATCTCATAATTTGAAAATGAATAGAGTGTTTTCATGTTTGAAACGTTGAAGAATGAAGGAAATTCTATACACGTTTGACTGATTTCATGACTCGAGTCCAGTTTTGATGATTCCACAGTCCGACTCACAACAGGTGATCTAATCTGGCTATGACGGTATAGGGGCAACAACAGCCATAACTTCTGCTGGAGAATTATTGAAAAGCGAGCTACTGGAATCTTGGAAAACAGCCAAGTGGACTTATGACGTTGTCCAGAAATTATTGTGAGAAATACTTGTGACTTTGCACCAAGGCGTCTCCATATATTTCAGAATAATGATCAAGTAAGCTCCTGGAAGTTAGCATTTAATGAGACTCCGGCACAAAACCTGCATTTAATAACAGCAGATCCAATTTTTTTGCAAAAAGCAGTTCAAGTCCTGCGGTAGCCTGGAAAGATGAGTGGTCAAGTCCTGCCTCTTATCTTGAATATTCTGCTAATGAACTTAATAGCCTTAAGCCCTTCTCAGGAGGGACTTCTTCATAACGAACTTCGCTCCGCTTCTTGAATTTGTGATCCTATGTTCTAGAATTATTATTATTCTGAATTCATTTATTGTGGATTACTGTGCAGCTGAGATAACACTCGCACATAAATTTCACTGTTCTAACACTTGAACATAAATTTATAATGCTGTGCTATTTGTTAACACACGGGTAGCTAACTGGAATCACATCTTTAGTCGCTGATATCACAAAATAATTACTCCGGTATAATGGAAATAATGTTTTTTTAATCAAGGTGTGCATGAAGTGTATTAAAAAATGTATTTACTGATTTGTATTCACGTATCCCAGAGACTAAATCGTTACCATGATAATATTAATACTGTTCCACAAGTTAAACTAATATGAAATTCTACGAAGGTGATGCCACTCTTACATCCTATGGGGAGATTACCACCAAACTGTAAACTTTACTATTATCCAATATGAATGCTGCAAATAATTAATAATAATAATTGTGTATCATTGAATGAATAAAATAGTAATGCTGAATTCCTCTCTAAACCGACATCACACAAATACATGTATCAGACAAAGCACTCTGTGTGTATTCTTCATTTCATTCATTTATCGTCACATTACATCAATTTTTGAGTAACACTCATTTGACTGGTGACATGTCAATACTAGAACAAAATTATATTTAAAAGACTTAGTTCTAACTTCTTGAAAGTAAAATAAATAAATACACTCTATGATGTATCTCATCAAATTCACATGGAAATGAAAGTCACAAAAAGTTAAGTTACACTCTACAGCCCCTTTTCACAAATTAAAATTCTTCAATGTATTTGCATGATAATTATCACTGTAATAGGTAGATTCACTGTTTTACAGTTTTCAATTAAATTGAAAGAAGAGAAAACAAATTCATCTATGGAAAGATAAAGAATGCCATCCCGGCATCATCATATTGGTATGATAAATAATGATTCATGATGATTATTATGATCATAATAATTATTATTATAATTATAATAATCATAATGATTATTGGTATGACTCATGTTTATTTGTATTATCAACCACGCACAGTTCTTTCCGGGGTGGCATTCTTTATCTTTCCATAGATGAATTTGTTTTTCTTCTTCAAATTTAATTGAAAACTGTAATATTCCCGCAGAAGAATTGCTGGTAGATGTGAATAATCTGATTTAAATAACTTTGGAGAAGAATTGGCTTATACACGTAAGGGATAGAAAATTGACGAATGACGCATCATCACGTCTGAACTACTCGACTGATTATCTAGAAATGTTGGAGTGATCCGTGGTCCAGTGGATAGAGTACCTGCGTAGCAGCATAGAGATCCCGCGTTCAAACCCTCTCAATACCAAAAGTTTTTTAACCAGATCACTCCCGTGTTATCGGATTGGCACGTTAAACTGTTGGTCCCGGCTGAAGCATGACAGTCGTAAGGCCCTGCGACTAGCATGACGGCGTAAGCATGACAGTCGGCTTAAATTATATATTCAGGCGGTGGGACCTTCCCGCAAGGGACTCCCCACCATCAAAAGCCATACGAATTCACTTTTTACTAGAAATGTTGAATATAGATTCTTAGTTCAATCTTTTAATCCTTCAAGATTTCATGTCGTCAAGTTTTCAGTTTGTGAAGTTCTTGATAAGACCCTTGCGGAGCACGGGTTACCTGCTAGTTTAATAATAATATCAAAACTATATTATTGACGGTTTTACTATAAATTTCTGTGGAATGTGAACTCTATTATTTTATAATCAGGCTATGCTATGAGTAGGAGAGAACCCTACTCCTTAGGAATAGGATGGAAAGATGTTAATGATGGTAATGAAGCAAGAGGAGAGGAAGATAAGATGGAAGAGGAGGCAAATATAGGAAGGTGAGAAAAAGAAAAAGAGAGGAAAACATGAACAGTAACGAAGTAGTGATAGCAAAACAATTGCCTCAAGTGAAATAATGATCTGGTTTTCAATTATTATCGCTTTGAACTGCGGCAGCATTATTTGCAATTGTGATAGGTAATAATTCTGATAGGGTAATTGCAAACAGATAAAACCTATTAATAGCTATTCGGTTAAAAGGTAGATAGAGGTGGTTCGCTTAATTTCAAAGCATGCTTTTATTTCTAATCGATTTGTTATTTTCCGGCTTCCAGATTAGTTTTATTTGTTAGGTGAGAAGGTTGCAGTTTCTTTTAGTACTCTACTCTTATGCAGGTTATGAGCAACCTAGTTCAGGAGTTATAGGTCTTTCTGTCACACACTTAAATAATATAATAATACACTTGTATTTGTACTTGAAATAATTGTAAAAATTGTAAGGATTGGTAACATAACCCAATTAAAACTAACTTATTGACTATCGATAGGTCCACGTAATAATGGTATTTGATTAACATTGGTGTTGCTATCCTTATCCATCATTCGACAAAGGAAATAGCTCTATCCTTGTCTACATCTGCAACGGCACCAGATCATTTTAACAATGTAGAATCATATTTAATTGGGGAAATATTTCAGACCTATCATCTAGTATATATTATATTACTAGGAAATCATGAAAAAATATAGACTATTCTCTTTAAGAAAAAGAAGAAGAGAAGAAGAAGAAGAAGAAGAAGAGAAGAAGAAGAAGAAGAAGAAGAAGAAGGAGGAAAAGAAGAAGAGGATGAAATATCAAACTTCTTGTCCAATATGCCTTCGCCCACAGGTCGTGGCTAATGGTAATTTTGACAAATTGAAAGTTCACTCTGAGTTTTTGAAAGGTTGATATTCGCCCACACACACCAAGGCTTATTCAAGGTTTTCTTTCTCACTCCCTCACTCTCTCTCACCCTCTCTCACACTCTCTCTCTCTCTCTCTCTCTGAAACCAAACCACCTGCTTCACATGGCCTGATTGGAAGAGGAACAATATTGAAGAATGATGAATCAATTGTTTTCCAATTGTTAGCAAATGTGGTCGGACAGTTGTGTGATCTCAACACCGACCAGTACTGTACTTGTATTCAGTGCAGAGATGAATCAAATCAATCTACCTATACTGAGGTCCACGTTATAATAGCAATGGAGGAATATAGGAGAACAACGTTGCCGTTGCCTCTGTCTTGTCAATGCCTTCTATAGATGATAGATGATACAAATAGTGAGTAGGTTTTTGATTTTGTATTCAATTTTTTTAAATAAGTGCAATATTTCTAAAGTTTTTAATTTATTGTAATACATTCTGTAATTTATTTAGAGTATATAATCAACCTTCAAAATTCAAAATTTTAAATCATCATTCTTGGGCCGAAAATCAAGTGACGAAGCAGTGTGTGATTACATAACCTTATCTTTTGAACAACATTAATATTTTATCAAAATTTTTGGAGAGAAATAGTACAGGCTCAGCCTAGTTTTTCCTCCAATGTCATAATTGTATTATGATTATAGTATTTTATACAATAAATGAATAAATGGAAAAATACAGGTTTATTGGTGTAATATTAACTGTTCATTCACGTTTAAAATAATCAATTATATTGTATTAACCAAGAAATTATATCTTTCAATAATTTCTTAATGAATTTCCATAATTAAGATAAAATATTTTCAATTAATTATCAATTCTACATTGTTGAAAGCGATCTGGCAACAGAGCAAAGTGAGAAAGAGATGAAGTTATTCACTTTGTTGAATGATAGACTAGGATAGCAATACCATTGCTAATCAAACACTGCCATTATAACGTGGATCCCACTATAGAATATGTGCCCATAATAGATAAATCAAGACAACGTACCTGTATTCTAGGTACCTTGAATCAAGCTAACACTCTTATTTAATGCTTATAATAATACTATCCCCAGCCGTAGCCAACTCTTCAAATTTAATAATTTCGAATGATCCTCTTCCTCTTATTATTCCTAAACCTTATTGTAGAAATAGGTCTTCTTCTTCTTCTTCTTCAAATTTAATAATTTCGAATGATCCTCTTCCTCTTATTATTCCTAAACCTTATTGTAGAAATAGGTCTTCTTCTTCTTCTTCTTCTTCTTCTTCTTCTTCTTCTTCTCTTCTTCTTCTTCTTCTTCTTCTTTCCAGGGGGCGGAGCCCGTGGCTAAACGGATATGGCGAGCGAAGCGAGCCTGACGGCTAGTCTAGTATATATTATATTACTATTTAATCATAAAAAGTATAGACTATTCTCTTTAAGAAAAAGAAGAAGAGAAGAAGAAGAAGAAGAAGAAGAAGAAGAAGAAGAAGAAGAGGAGGAAAAGAAGAAGAGGAGGAAATATCAAACTTCTTGTCCAATATGCCTTCGCCCACAGGTCGTGGCTAATGGTAATTTTGACAAATTGAAAGTTCACTCTGAGTTTTTGAAAGGTTGATATTCGCCCACACACACCAAGGCTTATTCAAGGTTTTCTTTCTCACTCCCTCACTCTCTCTCACCCTCTCTCACTCTCACCCTCTCTCACACTCTCTCTCTCTCTCTCTGAAACCAAACCACCTGCTTCACATGGCCTGATTGGAAGAGGAACAATATTGAAGAATGATGAATCAATTGTTTTCCAATTGTTAGCAAATGTGGTCGGACAGTTGTGTGATCTCAACACCGACCAGTACTGTATTTGTATTCAGTGATTGATTGATTGATTGATTGATTGAGTACTTTATTTATGTAGATTACAATATATACTGTCTTATACACTTATATACAATAGCTTACAATACAGCAAAATTATAGATGAATTTACCTATATAGACTAAGAAAATAATTATTGAACTGTATATGATATGAAAAAGCAATTTGTAATATAATAACTATAGATAATAGTTATATTGTTATGCATCTACATAAATTGGCGGAGCTTTGGACATATCAATGTCCATTCTTCGGAAAGAATATTAAAAATATCCTCCCACTAACTCTCTACCAAAAATTCAGTGCAGAGATGAATCAAACCAATCTACCTATACTGAGGTCCACGTTATAATAGCAATGGAGGAATATAGGAGAACAACGTTGCCGTTGCCTCTGTCTTGTCAATGCCTTCTATAGATGGTAGATGATACAGGTTTATTGATGTAATATTAACTGTTCATTCACGTTTAAAATAATCAATTATATTGTATTAACCAAGAAATTATATCTTTCAATAATTTCTTAATGAATTTTCATAATTAAGATAGAATATTTTCAATTAATTATTAATTCTACATTGTTGAAAGCGATCTGGCAACAGAGCAAAGTGAGAAAGAGATGAAGTTATTCACTTTGTTGAATGATAGACTAGGATAGCAATACCATTGCTAATCAAACACTGCCATTATAAGGTGGATCCCACTATAGAATATGTGCCCATAATAGATAAATCAAGACAACGTACCTGTATTCTAGGTACCTTGAATCAAGCTAACACTCTTATTTAATGCTTATAATAATACTATCCCCAGCCGTAACCAACTCTTCAAATTTAATAATTTCGAATGATCCTCTTCCTCTTATTATTCCTAAACCTTATTGTAGAAATAGGTCTTCTTCTTCTTCTTCTTCTTCTTCTTCTTCTTTCCAGGATTAGGCGTACACACCTGTTCGGGTTTCAAAGGATATAACTAACTTATTTATTTTACCATCTTTTCAGAGGTCTGCCAATATCCCTTCTACCGTAGGGTCTATATTTCATGACAGCCTTTGGTATCCTAGTATCTGGCATTCGTTCAACATGGTTTTTCCAGTTCAATATGAAATAGGTATGAAATATAAATGTCATTATTTTTCTTCCTTTATCTCCCCGTTCATCCTATTCTGCTTCATTCCCATGGTATTATTGGGTATGAAAGATACTCCTTTTCCTGTCATATTATCCTTAAAATGCAAAATTAAAAAAAAATAACATGCAATTCAAAAAGGAACACTCCTGTGAAATTTCATGAAAATCAATTGTCGAGTTTCGCCGTAAATGCGGAACATAAACACGAAAAGACCGCGTTTCGCCGTGAATGAAGGAAGAAAGCATGAATGCGAAATAATGATAAAAGTGAAATGCAAAACCTTGACTTGAATCTTGGACCTCACTTCGCTCGGTCAATCAATACCAACTCCACTTATACAATGATGTATGTTAACAATGTTTGTCTCTGCGTTGAATATTTTATGGAAAAAATCAAATAAATTTATAGTTACAAAGTAGATAAAGATTTTGTTTCATCGTGAATAAACCTTAAAATATACATAAATACATAATTTTTGGTAATATACCTTAAAATATACATAAATACATAATTTTTGGATTCAAAATTTTATAAAATAACTTGATTAATTCAATATGATGTGATAATTAAGTGTTATATTAAAATATAGTTTGGTGTTTTAATTTATGTAAATTCAAAATGTTTAGCTTGTATATATTTTGGACGAAAATTGAACTTGAACGTTTTACAGTAGAAACATAGCCTATTTTTGGACATTTTATTAATTTATCAAAATTTGGGAATGGAATAGATTTGGGCCAAGCCTGTTGTTCCTTCCTAATCATATTTATGTGATTTATGATTCTGTCCACGAATAAATAAATAAATAAATAAATAAATAAATAAATAAATAAATAAATAAATAAATAATAAATAAATAAATAAATAAATAAATAATAAATAAATAAATAAATAAATAAATAAATAAATGAATAAATAAATAAATAAATAAATAAATAAATAAATAAAAAATAAATAAATAAATAAATAAAAAATAAATAAATAAATAAATAAATAAATAAATTTTTGAGAAAGTTATTCAATTACCCAAAAATGACCAGAAAAGCTATTTTGATATTAAATAGTTGAATAGTTGAATTGATATTCTCAGAAACTTTCTGTTTTATTCAATCAAAATTACCATGAAGAATAATATCATCCTCTAAATCTCATGAATTTATCTTTTACCGAATTCGAAATGTTCTGTCCGAAAAATTTAAACTTAGGCGCTCATATCTCAAAAAGAAATGATCGGGAAAAGAATATTTTCCTGAGAAAACTATTTCACTTTGATAGCTCGATGATATACAAATCGAAAAATTTCAAAAAATTATCACCAGTGGAAATTTTAATTTCAGCCTTTGTACAGCTTTAATACCAACTGCACTTATTCGATGACGTATGATAACAATGTTTGTCTCTAATGTTAATTTTTTTTTTCTAAATATACAATATGGATATATGAATATATTTCATAAAAATATAAAAATATTTTCTGTAGAATATAATCATTATATATGAATTTATATGATTACAAAGTCATGAGAAGGTACCGATAAAAACAGACAGAGATACACATTGGATACAGACTGGAATATTATTGTTATAATACAAAAAATACTGGTGGACTGAGTGAGTATAGAATTTAATGAATAGTAATGAATGTATAGGATATATATTAATGTATACATTCTATAGTCACTGGGTAGACTACAAGAATCTCAACTTGAAGCTGCAGTTATTTGTAGCACTTCGTTAGAGCTGCGATAGGGGCACTGCAATCGTAGACACTATAAAACGTCATTAGGAAATTAGAGTGTTATTGGTCAAGTGCATTGAATTTCAATGAGGAACGGTAAAGAGGTTTGCAAAACAGAGATGGAATGAGCGATGCTTCAGTCAAGAGTAAAGATGCATAATGAAGTGTAGAATTGAATGATTGAGTACTTTTTTCATGACCTGCAGATTAAAATTATTATACTGGATTGTACACTTATTTATTTATTTATTAGGTTAGAAGAGACAATACAACTATCGGAAAAGAAAAAACAATATACAATAGTTATTAAACAATATACAAAACAGTTTATACAACAGCTTACAAAACAGCAAAGTTTTAGATGAATTTACTTAATATTGACTAAGAAATATTGAAATAATGATATTAAACTTGTAGTTACTGTCAATATAAAAATAATATTGAAGTGTACATGATATGAAGAAAAACTATCTGGAATAACTATAGATGATATTGTTATTAGGGATGTCAATCCCGGTATTTCGGGATTATTCAATATCAATCCCGGGTTCCCGGGACTGATCCCGGGATTGGCAAAAATCAGTTTCATGCACTTTTAACCAATTGTTTCTCCTCAATTACATGTTCAGTAACAGTGTGTGGAGATGAAAACGGGCTCATAGAGGGAGAGGATATTATTGAAATGGTAAAATACTTGGGAATACTATTAAAATTAAACATTCTATTCCCATAAATGTTTTCAAGATTGGGAGTAACTATCCTCCGATGCCAGAACCACGACCCCGAACAATTTTAAAAAACACTTTTTATTCATTTTTCACTATTTTTTCAAAACTGTTAAATTTTATCAATTGTAAAATTCTGTCGAATCACGCATGGTATCATGCAAGTACAAGAAAACTGCTAATCATTTTGTCAATGTTGAAACACTTTCAATCTGTAAATTATATTCTGAATCTGCACTGTGAGATCATATATTTTATTATAATATATTTCAATTTTGTTAATTCGTTTTCTGAGTTCGATTATTTCTTAAGCCTGTCAATTATTGTGTCTGATACGTTCTATCTCATCAAGAACCGATCGAATACGATCATTGAAATAATTGAATTAAGCTGGATATTGGAACAGGTCTAAGTGGATGTAGTGAGTGGGGTCAGATCGAGATATTTGTTCTTTGTCCTTACCTGCTCATATATCAGCTTTTATCTGTTACCAACCTCGACTTAGGAGCGAATACATCAACAGTACAGCAGATGCATCCAGAGATCATATAATTTCCTACAATAGAGCTTAAAACCCGACAAGACTCTGTTTTCGAAGTATATTCTGAACGATATTTGGTCCAAATACCGTATTTTAATCCTTCAGAACTTATTAGAGACGCAGTCCCGTAAATTATCCACATCGGGATTTTTGCTCGACCTGTATGATTTTGTATGCTCATTCTTCACAGGTAATAATTTTAAGGTATCCGTATTCAGTGTTTAGCGTCCGCTACACTACTTATAAAAATTTCATCACCATACAATCTGTCATAAGAAGAATCAAGGGTGAGCGAGCGTTTAGACCTCCTGCGATTCCGACAATTGTATTGAATCTTGTAGTGAATCAATCAGTCTGGTGTACACTTAGCGTCCACGCACGCAGTTACAAAATTTATAACACCGTTGATTTAGTACAAGATTCACCCTACATATGTGAAGCCGTTAAAAAAAACGCTCCACAACATTGAACCATGTTTGTAATTTTTCAATAAACTCATAATATTTCTAGACACATTATGGATTACTACATTTCAACAATAACAGTATTTGAAGAATAATGGAGAAAATAGTAATAAGAATAAACAGGAGTAGCAAGCGTCACTGTAGCTCTCACCACGTTTTATCATTATTTCTTATATTACTATATTATAACTATGATAGTTTTATTATAACTATTATTATTAGTTTTATTATAATATTACTCTCACAGCATGCTCTATGGCTCTTACACTCTCACTCTATGTAAACATTCATTGTCATGTAATACAATGTTAGAGAATTTATTCTCTTCTACTCATAGTCTACAGATTTTGTTTATACATCTCTCAACAATAATCCAAAATTATTTCACTTCAATTATAACGAGGTGATAATTAAATTATATTCGTTTTCATGCTGTAGTATATTTTCTGCTGTGAAAGTTTTTTTTATCCTATTTGAAATTGGAAATTGTATTTTTTATTTCATTTCCATTCACTTCTACTCAAAAGCTACAAATTTGGTTTATAATTCTCTTACAAATAATCCAAAATTTTACTCCAATTATAACGAGGTTATAATTCAATTCTGTTCGTTTTCATACTGTAGAATATTCACTGTGAAATGATTCAACTCGACGTTACAAATATATTTGTAACGTCGAGTTGAATCATTTCACAGTGAATATTCTACAGTATGAAAACGAACAGAATTGAATTATAACCTCGTTATAATTGGAGAAAATTTTGGATTATTTGTAAGAGAATTATAAACAAATTTGTAGCTTTTGAGTAGAAGTGAATGGAAATGAAATAAAAATACAATTTCCAATTTCAAATAGGATAAAAAAACTTTCACAGCAGAAAATATACTACAGCATGAAAACGAATATAATTTAATTATCACCTCGTTATAATTGAAGTGAAATTTTGGATTATTGTTGAGAGATGTATAAACAAAATCTGTAGACTATGAGTAGAAGAGAATAAATTCTCTAACATTGTATTACATGACAATGAATGTTTACATAGAGTGAGAGTGTAAGAGTCATAGAGCATGGTGTGAGAGTAATATTATGATAAAACTAATAATAATAGTTATAATAAAACTATCATAGTTATAATATAGTAATATAAGAAATAATGATAAAACGTGGTGAGAGCTACAGTGACGCTTAGCTACTCCTGTTTATTCTTATTACTATTTTCTCCATTATTCTTCAAATACTGTTATTGTTGAAATGTAGTGATCCATAATGTGTCTAGAAATATTATGAGTTTATTGAAAACATGGTTCAATGTTGTGGAGCGTTTTTTTTAACGGCTTCACATATGTAGGGTGAATCTTGTACTAAATCAACGGTGTTATAAATTTTGTAACTGCGTGCGTGGACGCTAAGTGTACACCAGACTGATTGATTCACTACAAGATTCAATACAATTGTCGGAATCGCAGGAGGTCTAAACGCTCGCTCACCCTTGATTCTTCTTATGACAGATTGTATGGTGATGAAATTTTTATAAGTAGTGTAGCGGACGCTAAACACTGAATACGGATACCTTAAAATTATTACCTGTGAAGAATGAGCATACAAAATCATACAGGTCGAGCAAAAATCCGATGTGGATAATTTACGGGACTGCGTCTCTAATAAGTTCTGAAGATTAAATACGGTATTTGGACCAAATATCGTTCAGAATATACTTCGAAAACAGAGTCTTGTCGGGTTTTAAGCTCTATTGTAGGAAATTATATGATCTCTGGATGCATCTGCTGTACTGTTGATGTATTCGCTCCTAAGTCGAGGTTGGTAACAGATAAAAGCTGATATATGAGCAGGTAAGGACAAAGAACAAATATCTCGATCTGACCCCACTCACTACATCCACTTAGACCTGTTCCAATATCCAGCTTAATTCAATTATTTCAATGATCGTATTCGATCGGTTCTTGATGAGATAGAACGTATCAGACACAATAATTGACAGGCTTAAGAAATAATCGAACTCAGAAAACGAATTAACAAAATTGAAATATATTATAATAAAATATATGATCTCACAGTGCAGATTCAGAATATAATTTACAGATTGAAGTGTTTCAACATTGACAAAATGATTAGCAGTTTTCTTGTACTTGCATGATACCATGCGTGATTCGACAGAATTTTACAATTGATAAAATTTAACAGTTTTGAAAAAATAGTGAAAAATGAATAAAAAGTGTTTTTTAAAATTGTTCGGGGTCGTGGTTCTGGCATCGGAGGATAGTTAATCAACTACAAATTCTTAGAAATTCTATATGAATAAATTCTAGGCTCTTAATAACTAAAAGCGCTTGTCGGCGTGGCCAATAATTTAACGAAGAAATTTTATATTTTTCTGCACTGAAATATTTTCGAAGCGTAGATTGGGGTAAAGGGCCCCAATCTACGCTTCGAAAATATTTCAGTGCAGAAAAATATAAAATTTTCTTCGTTAAATTATTGGCCACGCCGACAAGCGCTTTTAGTTATTAAGAGCCTAGAATTTATTCATATAGAATTTCTAAGAATTTGTAGTTGATTAACTATCCTCCGATGCCAGAACCACGACCCCGAACAATTTTAAAAAACACTTTTTATTCATTTTTCATTATTTTGTCACAACATGTTTTGGATTTATATTTTTATTTATATTGAAAGTAACTCTGAAGAAAAAAGAGAAAATAATCTGCTTATCTCGGGATATTTTCAAGAATATGACCTATTTGTAGCTTATTACACGGATGAATCTATGTATTTGTTCTTGTGAGTTGTTGATTGATTAATCAACTTGAATCTGACCTGAATTCCACCAGAGATTCAATATAAACTGCCAGCATTCCTCATTAATAACATATCAATGCTCTCCATTCAGCCAATTCTATAAGAAGCTACACGAATTCTGCCAGTTTTAGTGCAACTAATCATAGTTGTATCAACAATATTAGAAATAAAAAATGAAAATCGAAGTCCTTTTTCCAAAATAAAATTGTTTCATTTCAAACAATTTGAAAAAAGGGTAATTGGATTTTTATTTTTTATTTCTATTCCAAGAATAGCCCTAATGAAAAAAGACAACAATATTAGCTATTTGTAGTTGTTTTCTCATTCATGTTTCATCACCATTGCAATTAATGGAGTTCGCCAAATAAATTTTTAGTAAAAAATTGGGTTTCTCTTTTTTTACATTTTTGAATTCTCCCGGTCTTTCTGATGACAATGATATATAATATGCAGCTGTTTGAGCTTTGTTTTGACGAATAAAAACTAATTTTTGAGACCTCTGCACTGAAAAACTATTTTGATCGAAAATTATTTAAAGTTTTGGATGTTTTGAAAAAAAAACATAATTTATGTAATACTGGAGAATGCCTGTGTCTTAGAATAGAGAAATAGAAGGGGAATAAAACAAAAAAATTCATAGCTATATCTTTACTGGTTGTTGAGAAAAATGTACATGAATATTGGAAATTTTAAAATTGTTGGTATAGGAATTTGTGAACTCCCTTAATGAGAAAATAAAGCAATCATATAATTTTAAAAATAAGACAATATTATTATCGTATACCTTTTCTCTGACCATTGCTTTTCATCTATCTCCACTATATATCAGTAAAATTTCTTGCACATGAAGATGGAATTTGATTTTTTTTTTGTGTAGTCAGCAGTTGACAGGCCAGAGGCCACTCAATTATTATTTTCAGCTTGCTTTTTCGTTACACCGAACTGGACTACTTCTGACAAGAATCTGTCAATTAATTTGCCTGCTCGGGCCAACTACTGTAGATAAATTGGCGGTGCCAGCTAACATAACAATTCTCTCACTCACTGTCTCTCATTCTTCTTTTCTCTTTCCATCTTTCGTTATTCTTTATCATTTCTCCTCCTTCCTCCACACACTCTGCACTCCTCACTCAATTCTCCTCCACCTCTTTCTATCCTCCGCTTTCTATCTCATTTTATAATTTTACAAATAAGTTAATCTTATCGTTCACTTTATCACTTTTGAAATTGAAAGGTGTAAATAAAAGGCATTTATCCATCTATCTATTTTTCTTTATTTTTCTCATTTTTTTTCATTATGGTTTCTTTTCTATCCTCCTGATTTCTCCATGGTTCTTTCTCATTATTTTCTATTAACTCCCTATAACGTCCTCGACGATCACACATTTTCCACTAATTCTTTATTCTTTATTCTTTATTGATTGGTATAATAAGTATACATCATATACATGATAGGGAGAGGAAAAATAAGGTAACCTTGTGCTATTCCTCTCCCCAATTTAGATATGGTTACACATAGTCCGAAATAGGTTAAGTCTTGTAGCTCTTCACTTCGCAAAATTTTCAGACCACTAATATGTTCACAAAGTAAATTTTCAAATTTAGATGCTTCAAAACAAAAAATAGAACAGATATTTCACATTATTATCACTTGAATAGAGAAGATTCATGTATTAAAGAAATAATTTTGAAAAAGAACCGAAAAAAGCAAACTTAATTCTAGAAGCACAGCTGTTTTTTTTAATTTCATTCAAGTATTCGAAGTTTTTATTATACTGTCCTCTCCTTTGTTATCTCCCAGGTCTCTCTTCTATCCTTTCACATTTTCAAGGTTTATCTACCCCTTATCTTTTCAACTTCTAACTTTTATCCTCTCTGCTCCTCCTTCATCCTATCTCCGTTTTTAAATCTTTTTCTTCAGAAATTTGTCTTCTTAAATGTATCTCTTCCTATAGTTTATCAGCTTTCATGCAAGACCTGCTGCATTGTTCAGTAAATTCTACTGCTTCAAATCTCAATCTCATATATAATGTTAATGTCCTTCTCTATCTTCAACATGTCTTTTCAATCCATATTTTCGTCTTCCTGGTCATGTGTTGATGAGAAGTATATTATTTCATATCCTTTTCAGAGAATCGACCATTATTTGTTGGAACACCACCGATTTAAAAATGAAAAAATGAAAATGAAAAAATTCTTTATCAGGCGGAGTTAGGACTTTTAAGTCCTCTCTACCACTCAACCTCAAAGTTATGAAGATTATGAAGTTACATCACAATATTATTTATCATAATTCTAATTGCATTAAATTTTTATAATCATCGATAAATTTCTCATACTTCTGAAATCCGTTGAATAATCAGCAACACTGTCATTGAATGTAAATTAGTGTATAAGCCAGTAAATTGTAACATACATGAATAAAGAAAAATCACTTTATTTATATGGCTACTTTATTCAATTCAAATAAATAAAAACAGTATACAAAACTTGTGATACCCTTTTATTGGAACATTTTAAAAACTTTTAAACATTTTTTTGAAAACGTTTTACCCTTCTATTGAAAAATTTTAAAACTCTAAAACATTTTTTTAAATGTTTTCAAAATGTTTTGATGGAATGGTACTACAAGTTTTGTATATTGTTTTTATTAATTTGAATAAAGAACTCCAATCAAATCTATTCTTATCTGCTACTTCTTATTGACTAGCTCACTAGTTATCAAGAAATTACAATCCAGTATCAAGGAAAAAAGATAGCTCAAGTAGATATCCCATGGTATAGCTCGTTTATGTTCCAAATTCCAAGCAGATTTTTTGTTTACTCGAGCCGATAGTAACTATCGACTACTGTCTATTTTGGCATGGTGAGAGTGTAAGAACGGGACAGTAGGAAAGATTACCAGCGTCACATAGCTTTACGAAAAATTACTACTATATTCTGTACAAAATTACTTTTGACTTGGGATGGACATGCGCAGCAGAGAAGGCATACAGCGGTAGGGATGAAACGGTGACGAGGGGCCGGTTTGAACTGCCAGCGTTCTCTTATTTCTAGTCAATATTCAAGCGCTCATGTTTAACTTACAAAGTTTCCTCTCTGCAAGCACTGACTCGACTGATTCCAATCGACAAATTGCCAACTGCGCTTCCACCTATGACTCCATACATCACTGTAATTGGCTGATCTCCCTCCATTTCTGTGTGCCGCATATTCCTCCAAGTAAAAAGTAATTTTGTATGGAGTATGAGACTATAGGCTCCAGTGAAACTTAGATCATGGAATATCTTCTGATGCTCTGTAATAGTATTGAAAAAAGAATGGATGAATTGAGAAGGAAAACTGATGAAAAGAAAATGAGGAGATGACGAGAGAAACAGTAGAAGACTTTTTGAAAAGTGAGGTGAAAAATAAGATAGAGAGGAAGGGAAAATGGAGCGGAGGGAATAATAAAGAGAAAAACAGTGGGAAAATCTACGATAAGTAAGAAGAAAATAGAGAAGAAGGGAAAGTTGAGTTTAGGGAGAAAAGAAATAGATGAGTGAGTGAGCTGAAGAGTGATGATGGATGATACAGAGAATATAAGATTAGAAATAAGGACAAAGACAGACAGACAAGAAACACATAAAACAAGGACACAAAAACGATGGATGAAAGGATAGAGAATTGCGGGACTACAAACATCAAACAGATAGCTACTATCGCAAAAAGAAAAAGGTGGAAAAAATCAGCATACATCAGCAACTTGAGTAGCAGTGACTGGACTCTGTAAATCTCAAATCAGAGATCCAATTAAGTTGTAAAAAGTAAAACAAGGAGCCGGACAGCCGTCAAAAGGAGTGAACTGCTCTTTCTCCCTCAATCTCTTACACTATCTCTCTCAACACTCACTCACTCTCTCTCTCTGTATCAGTCAGGGTGGGTGCGCCGCTTCAACTTATAATAATTAATCATTCATCTCATTATTTTTATTGAATTATTGCACAGTCGACGGGTTGAGAATGATCAGGACAGACAGTGCGATAGAAGCCACAATAGCATCCACATTAATCTGTCAGCATTTGTTGCATTGGGAAGCAATGGTGTTACTTATGAGGGATACTGACATTCTTCCGAACGGGATCTCACTGGAGGAGTGACAGTAGGATTCACTTCAAATTGACAGCATTAGTTTAATTGGAAACAATGGTAATACTTATGGGAGATACTGACGTTTCTAGATGTGAATCTTTGTATAGATTTATTGGTGGGATATTTGTGGATGAAGGTAGAGCTCTCAGGATGGAAATAAGAGGTGGATAAGTGAGGAGAATGGAGGAAGGATGAGAGAAAGAGGAACTGAGGATTAGTGAGAGAGTGAGAATGGTAAAATTTGTTGAATTAGAATTATTGATATTGTGGAATTTTTTCATAATTTAAGTGACACAGTTTTATTGTTTGTACATCCACATTTAATTATACCATAGAGGAACAATAGCGTAAATAGATATCCCATGGTATAGGGCGTTCATCTCGCAACTTTTACTGTTATCTCAAGCTGATAGTCCACGTAGTTCTTCCCTGTGAAGCTTTATGACGCAGGTAGTCTCTCATATTGGGGAGGATATTTTTAATATTCTTTCCGAAGAATGGACATTGATATGTAGATGCATAACAATATTATTATTATCTATAGTTATTATATTACAAATTGCTTTTTCATATCATATACAGTTCAATAATTATTTTCTTAGTCTATATTATGTAAATTCATCTATAATTTTGCTGTATTGTAAGCTATTGTATATAAGTGTATAAGCCAGTATATATTGTAATCTACATAAATAAAGTACTCAATCAATCAATCAATTTGTGCCGTTCATACACTATCAACCGGTCAAAACAGTAAAAATCGACAATAATCGACAGTAATCGGCTTGAGATAACAGTAAAAGTTGCGACATAAACGCCCTATACAATGGGATATCTACTTAAGCTATTGTTTCTCTATGATTATACATTGATAAAGGACTGCATTTTTGTGTTGAAACCAATACATCTTCGAATATGTGTTTGGGTTTCAACAAAAACTGCAGTCTTGTATAATTGAATGTGGATGTGCCAACAATAAAATTTTGTTTTTTCAATGAGAGAATGGCTGGACTCTAACAATTCTATCTTTCTAAATGGTGAAAAAGAGAGAGACAAGTTGAAAAGAGAGAAATAGCATAATAAACAGGAGAGAGAAAGAGGAGAAGAAGAAGGATGATTATTGTGAAAGCATGAATTAAATAAGTTGTGCATTGCTAGATAGAATATCATTCTTAACTATGAATGATTGATTGATTGATTAAGTACTTTATTTATGTAGATTACAATATATACTGGCTTATACACTTATATACAATAGCTTACAATACAGCAAAATTATAGATGAATTTACATAATATAGACTAAGAAAATAATTATTGAACTGTATATGATATGAAAAAGCAATTTGTAATATGATAGCCGTAGATAATTATATTGTTATGCATCTACATGAATTGGCGGAGATTTGGACATATCAATGTCCATTCTTCAGGGAGAATATTAAAAATATCCTCCCCACTAACTCTCTACCAAAATGATTGGGAGATGAACAACAGGCTCAAAGCCCACAACTGTTCCTTTCCTAAATTTAGATGGGAATTGTCCAAAATAGGTTATGTTTACCACTTAAAAAGTTTCAAATCTTGAACAATATTGAAAAACGTATAAGTTTATTAGAAGATTTGCAATTTGCCTTCAGTCTTCCTGGACTAACTTAGAGTGAATATGCATCTAAAGGTGCGTACAAATACACGCGCCGCGAACATGAGCAATTCACTTTTAATCAGCTGATGCCAAGCTTTTTATATCTGTATCTTACCGTTTCTGTAAAACTACAGATATAATCAGCTGATTAAAAGTGAATTGCACATTTTCGCGGCGCGTAAATCTGTACGCACCTTTAGATGCATATTCACTCTAAGCTATATGTAGTTTAGATGCACATTTAGATGCATATTCACTCTAAGCTAAAATGTAGTTTATGATTATATCTGTAGTTTCACACAAACGGTAAGATACAGATATAAAAAGCTTGGCATCAGCTGATTAAAAGTGAATTGCTCATGTTCGCGGCGCGTATATCTGTACGCACCTTAATAGAGTCATGATTCAGGTAATACCAACCATTTGTAGTAGGCAAATGGAGAGAAAAAGATTATTTGGCCCGGTTCATGACTATGAGTGATGACAGAGACAGAAAAACTGTAATAATTGATTGGTGAGAGTGAGATAAAGCTGATGAGATAGAGCCAGTGCGGATGAATAATGGGCGACCAAGGCTCATTCATCTAGTTGCATTCAGATTGCTAGACCTTCATTCTAGACATTCTCTCCTACTCTAGCCACTAGACCTGCGATTAATCGATTGCTTCGTTCAGGTGGCCTCATCTTCTTCTTCTTCTTCTTCTTCTTCTTCTCTTTCCTCTTCTTCTTCTTCTTCTTCTTCTTCTTCTTCTTCTTCTTCTTCTTCTTCTTCTTCTTCTTCTTCTTCTTCTTCTTCTTCTTCTTCTTCTTCTTCTTCTTCTTCTTCTTCTTCTTCTTCTTCTTCTTCTTCTACTTGGTAATCCTTGATATATATTCTGAATTCGTTGGTGGCTCTTAATATTCTGAACTGAATAGAATTCAATTTTGTCACATTCCACATTATTCTGACGTTTCTTTGGTTTATTTTTGGATGTTTTTAAAATGTTGTCCGTTAAATTCAACGTGTGCTGAATTGAGATTAACAGGAAATATTTTGTGAAGAATGTATCATTCTCATCAAAATTAGAAGCGAATTCCTATTGGGATCTTCCAGCACGTTTCCACTTGATTAATTAGTTTGCAACTCTCCATGACTTCTCAGTGAAATAGTTCATTTTTATCATCTAAAGAAAATCTCCTATAGGCTAGAATACTACAGCAATACACTATAGATTCGCTCGAATATTTTCAAAACTAGAGATTGATTAGATGAATATGGAATAATAGTAGATATCAAATTAATATACTATTTCCATGACTTCTTCATTAAAGTTTTTATCATTTCAAGAAAATCTCCCATAAGCTAGAATACTACAGCAATACACTATAGATTCGCTCGAATATTTTGAAAACTAGAGATTGAATAGATGAATATGGAATAATAGTAGATATCAAATGTACTATTTCAGGTTACATGCGGCCGAAATGAGATTTTTAAGGTCAGTGAAGGGATGCACCAGAGAGGACAGGCTTTATAATATTGATATCCGTAAAGAGCTCAATGTGTTCTAATCAAACAGTTGAAAAGAATCGACAACAGTAAAGAGAACAAGTTGAGTGAATGGAAATTGTGTATCTTAGAGTTTCATCAATCGCTCACCAAAAAAAATCTGGTGTGGCGCACTCACACAAATTTCCTTGCCGTTATGAAATTTGATCACCTGACGCTAGTGTTCCCGCGCATCTCAAGTCGACTACTATTCAAAGATCTGAGCCAGCTGGTGACAGAACAACAACGGTGGAAACACACTAGGTCTGCTTCCTCTTCATAGTGAATGATTTAATAGAATCAACAGTTGTTAACAGTTTGCAATTGAAATGATCACATTTTCTCGAATTTCGAGCTTATTTTCAATTTTAGGTGAAAATGTTACTGAACATCAATTGTAGAGATTTTCATGCTTAATCTTTTCAACTTAAAATTATTTGTTTGGATTTTATCTGAAGCCTGATAATTGGAAATCTAAATCAAACTTTGCATAGATGGGGCAGAGCTCCTGAAATTTTTACAGATATAGATAGGACTTATGGCAGTTGATAGAGCTTATCAATGACTAATTTATGTATGAATTTGATCAAAATCGTTGGAGCCGTTTTCGAGAAAATCGCTAAAAACCCTGTTTCTGACAACATTTTCGCCATTTTAGCCGCAATCTTGAATCAAATTTGATCGAAAATGTTCGTGTCGGATCCTTATAGTGTGAGGACCTTAAGTTCCAAATTTCAAGTCATTCCGTTAATTGGGAGTTGTGATATCGTGTACACAGACGCACATACACTCATACACACATACACACACACACATACAGACCAATACCCAAAAACCACTTTTTTGGACTCAGGGGAGCTTGAAACGTATAGAAATTTAGAAATTTGGGTACCTTAATTTTTTTCGGAAAGCAATACTTTCCTTACTATAATAGGGTAATAGGGCAAGGAAAGTAATAATGAATTAAGCTTGAATGGTTTATGTCAAGTACATTATTCCATGTCTATTACTGTCGCCTGATCAAAAATATCACATGAAAATCTATTATCAATAATTATTGAATGTATTGAACGACTTAAGAGAGAAAGGAAGATTAAACTGCAATAAAACCATAATTTACAACATATTTACATATAAAACCATGAATACTAGTAGTTCTGTGAACAGTAGACCTCGCGCTCAGTAAGTTATATTGACCTGTTGTTATGTTTTCTCAAAAATTGATAAATAATTTATTCATTTGAAATGTCCAGAAATATCCTAAATAAACATAGAGCTTTCTGTCCTATATCGTATCGTGTCGTGACCGCTGTTAGTGTGAGCGCTGTTATCAGGTCTGGCTGCAACTGTCTACAACGTTGATGGAAAGATACATTTTCAAGATGTTCGATGTTTTCGAACGGGTAGTATTATAGTCCACAGCTGATTTATGAATTATTCTAAAGTCTGATTTTTACGGTAATATTGGCGTTCAAAGGAGACTCCTCTTCCTTTTGTATTATCCTGAAAATGCAAAATTTCCAAAAACCTTGTATATTCGTCGTCGCGCAATATTTAAAAAGGAACATACCTGTCAAATTTCATGAAAATCTATTACCGCGGCTCACCTTAAATGCGCAACATATAAACATTTAAACATTAAGGGCCGTTTGCACAGTATAGACTGCTAAACTCGATTAAGTTAATCGAGTTTAAAATTAATCTAAAAGTTTAAACTTGAATCGGTTTTCTCAGAGCATTTACTAATCCAGTTTAAGTTAAACTAGTTTAGCGTTGAGTTGGTAATAGAATGTCATTGTTTAAAATATCAGAAAGGTTAATTTTACAGGAATTTTGTCATTTGTTTACAAACCATTAGTAAATTGAGGTTATGTATAGCTACAATTTCCTCGTACCAAATCCACAGAGCTGTAAGCCATACGGTAATAAAAGTGAAAAGCGATCAAGAAGTTCTTCATAAAATGATGGAATGCTATATTACTATTAGATACAATTTAGATTTAGTTGGCACCAAAAAATATATTTTAGAATGTAAGAAAAAGTTATTTTGTTACGCTTAAATCTACTAAGGTCTTCCTTGTTTATTAAAAATCTTTCGAAAGAGAAATATCTCTGTTATGTGTTTTAAGAACGTTTTCTAATCAAAGACCACTGTAGAATTGTCTTATTTTCTATCAAGTGGTGTATTTAATCAAATATTAAATTGGCAGTTGATTTACTCAAGCAAAACCGTTTAAAAAATGTTCTATCATCCCAGAATTTTCTATCAATTCTCCCATTATAATCATATTTACATTCAAATAATGATTCACTATAACCTAAATAATAATAATTTATCGTTTACAGGAACATTAAAAAAAACCGTTGAAAAATAATTTTCTAACAGCCGTTTCCCCATCAAATCTTTACAGATGTCAAGTTAATCCAAATTATTTGGTTTAAACCTTCTGCTTTGGAGGTTTAAACTTTCCAAGAGTTTAAACTCAACACAGAGTTGAAACTGATACTGTGCAAACGGAATTTCAGTTTAAACCAAAAAAATCCAGATTTGGTTTAAGCTTTAGCTCAACTGTGCAAACGGCCCTAAGAGAAATACCAAACCGTCGACTTGAATCTTAGACCTCACTTCGCTCGGTCAATTACTCCAATATTACACCATAATAACCTTGGAAATATCAATAAATACCGTATGAATTTCCCTTCAAATTTAATGAAATTGAAGTGCTGATAGTAGATGAGTATCTTCATTTATATATCTTGAGCTCTGTGAACTGATGTGTCTTAGTAATTTGATTAATAACTTGCAATCATATTTAATTGGTAATAATATTAGATTCAATCAGTTAGATTTGTTATTGGGTTTCAACAATATTAAATTCAAAAATATTTGATAAAATAAGAAGTAATATCCACAACACTGTGATCGGATTATCCCATAACTGTAACAGTGTAGCTACAACATAAGAATCCGGTTATATGGACCTGGCTACCGGATAAACCGAAGTGTGTGCCATCTCACGTGATTTTTTTCCCATTTATTTTGAACGAAGTGAGCCAACATTGTGACTCAAGTCCTTCTAATCCGACCGTTTTGAAATTCAAATGAGCGGACCTCACTTGGCAACAATGAAAATTTTACGGTTTTAGATTTTACGACTATGAATCCCATTACTAAGTGACGCTGGATCGTTCCACTCAGCTATGATAGCTCCGCTTTCATTCTCTCTCTTGCACTTAATCACTTTGACTCTCCCTTGCTTTCTCTCTCACTTACTTTGACTTTCTCTTGCTCTCTCACTCTCTCAGTCTCTCTCTGTCACTCTTTCTCTCTCTCTCCGTCTCACACTCTCTCTCTCACACACACACTCACTATCTCTCTTATATTTGCTCTCTGAAACATATTCCACAATTTAATTCCTTTCTTGCTTTTCGCCGATCTTCTTTGTCAGACCTCTCACTCTTCCTCATATAGTCTACATACTTTCTTTCCTCTTCTCTCTCTTCATATATGTGTTTTGCTGTGAAATTTACTCTACGTTCTCTCTCTATTTCACCTCAGCTGACATTGCTGTATCAAATCACATTTTTCAATTTTTCAATTTATCCACAACACACAAAAATACAATGAAAAAAGCAATGATCAATAAAACGATTACAATAACAGTAACAATGCAAACAATACATAGAAAATAAATATTGCTAGAAAGATATGATGCGCTGGAAGAAAGAGGGGTGATTTTATTTTAGTATAACAGGAAACATTCAGCCTAGTATTTTTTGATTGTAATGCAGACGTTCCTCTGCATTTTGAACCGCTATTATTTCGTATTGAAAAAGAAGAAGAATTGAGATGATGTTTTGATTTGAAAACAAGATACTCGTGTATTATGGTAAGATAACCCACGCCATCTATTGACTACTTTGAGAATCAACTCAACGATTCCATTCAGCATTGTTTGTCTGTGATTGGCGGGAGGCGTGGCTAGTTGGAGTGAGGGCAACCAATCGTATTGCGAGAGAAATTCAGAGGCGAACCACTGCTCTCTCCTCTGATTGGCTGGTGAATGACTTGGCTTCGACTCTTTCCACTCTTGAGTTTTGTTGTATTCATTCCAGTTCTTGGGTATCCTCTATGTATTCATTTCATTTCAATGAGTATATTGAGTATAAAATATGTAAAATTTCAGCCCATTACTTAGAATTATTTCCCATGAATTTGTATTGGTTTGGAAAAGCTTTTTGGAACACAATCATCTATCAATGGATTCACCTATGAGCTCATGCCTCTCTCATATCACCATTTATACCTCATATTATATACACATTATATATCACATTTATATCTCATATACCTTTTATATCGATACCTCTCATATCGATACCTCTCATATCGGTACCTCTCATATTGATACCTCTTATATCGATACCTCTCATATCGGTACCTCTCATATTGATACCTCTTATATCGATACACCCTTAAGCCGTCCACTAGGACCGTTTTCGTCCGAACTAGCATCGGCCGAAAACTACCGAACGATCCCCCAACAAAGAAATGAATAGATGCTCATCCATTGCAACAGTTTCATACGGCCATCTCCGGCAAATCAATTTTTTCATCCGAATTGAATAGGATTTTCCGGCTCTACCCGGTCGAACTAACTAGTCGAGCCGAGACAATAAGGTGTTCCTAACATAACATTTTTTCACAGTCTTGTTTGTTTTTGTTTTTTGAAGTTGTTCTGTTTTATGAAGTTGTAACTATAGACAATGAAAAGTTTGGTTCAAGAGCATGTTCCATTGTGGATTCAAGATTCAAAATTTTTATATTGCGGAAAACATTTATATACAAATGCATAGCATCATCATAAAATCAAACATGGTGAATGAAAAGTATTAACATTCAAAGAAATAAAAATTCAAACACAAGCTTACAAACAACAGCAAACAAAAATACCCTCAAATTATAAACTCCTTTTTTCTATTAAAATATTTTTTTCATGGTTCTCTTTAATTTACCCATTTCTAGCTCCTTTAAATATGCAGGAAGCTTATTATAAGCCCTTATACCAAACTCCTTAAAGCAGTTCAATGTATTTGAATAATTGCACTGGTTCACTCTAAGAAATCCAGAATTTCTAGTGTAATGGTTGTGAACGTTGCTATTTACAGAAGTACTTGCTAAATTAATTTCTACATACAAAATATGCATATGGGATATGCAGGACAAAAGATATCATCGTCGTGTTGTTCAAAGGAATCTGTGAACAAAATTGCTGAACAAATAAGATCATTGTAATGAATTACTAATTTAATGAATATTTGTTTATTCAATTCTCAAAATCTCAATATAATCATTGTTTATGAAAAATGTTGGTGGCTATGATAGGAGTAGCGTCTGGGAGCCAATCATTCTTACTCCACCCGACGTGGCAAAAATCTATCACTGCCTCAAATAAGACTCTCCAAGACAAGAGATAGCCATATTTATCAACAAGCCAAAATTTATAACAATCTTTCTTTAGAAATTAGAGAGCTGCCAATCAATAAATTCAAACAGATTTTAAAAAATAAATTGACAGAGAGTGCCTACTATTCGGTGGATGAGTATCTTCAGTGTTCAATATAATCAATGCTCATTATGCAACATGTACCTTTTAATTTTTGGTAAAACCAGAGACAAGAATAATATAGTTATCTATAGTTATACTTACTTATCCTTCATCTATGGTAAAACTGAATAACTTATTAATTATTATTAATATGAATTGTAGTTTGTTTCTAACTAAGACAAATTGTTATTGTAATATTTTCATATACTGTACGATTTCTATTGTCTTGATGCTTAATTTTATATCATAATATTTATCTTTTATTCCACAAGTGTTGTATTATTGTTATTGTTTTTGGCGTGCTCATGCAATGTAAAGTTGTTCTGGCAATAAAGAATCTTGAATCTAGTTAATTGAATAATTGGCAACTAGACTGAAGTAAACGGTTCCAATGAACGACCATATTCGGCCGAATGAACGGCCGGTGGATATTCGTCCGATCCAACGGCCGAACGGATCGGTTGAATACGGTTCCAGAGAACGGTTACCCTTATGTAACCAGTCATCTTCCCGATAAAGACGTCTTCAACGCCTAGAGCCAAATTCGGAGTATTCATGACAATACCGAGCCTTGACTGGGAGAAACCATCGTCGAAAGAGCATCAAGAAGCATCATGATTGACAAAAAAGGCAAGATTTGTTTAGAATTCAAGCGGCATCATTCAATAAATACCCGCTGATTGAGAGAAAGTGGACAAAATCCATAAAATACGGCGACCACCGACATTGTACTGTTATTCATTCATGATTGTGCAACTGGGCTACGGTGGGATTCACTTTAAACTGTCAGCATTAATTGTAGGTAACAGCGTTGCTCCCCATTGAACTAATGCTGAAAAAGTGACTAAAGACTGGAGGCTGAATCAATAGATCAAGTTGCTTGTTAATGGATTTTTTTGTAATGAGAAGATAGGTAAGGTCTTCTGTACATTGATTGATTGAGTACTTTATTCATGTAGATTACAATATATACTGGCTTATACACTTATATACAATAGCTTACAATACAGCAAAATAAATTATAGATGAATTTACATAATATAGACTAAGAAAATAACTATTGAACTGTATATGATATGAAAAAAGCATTTGTAATATAATAACTATAGATAATAATCATATTGTTATGCATCTACATAAATTGGCGGAGCTTTGGACATATCAATGTCCATCCTTTGGGAAGAATATTAAAAATATCCTCCCCACTAACTCTCTACCAAAACGTTAATTTCGTTATTTAAACTAAGGATTTATTTATTAATGGAAATATTGTGAAAGTTTTAATCAATATGAATATTGAAGAGAAAAAAACCAGAAAATTGATAAAGTAAAATAATTATATAGGTAGATAAGATCAAATAATTGATTAATAAAATGAAGTAGGCTGAAAGTAGATCAGGGTTATCAAATTTCAGTAATATACAGCAGTATGCAGTGGATAATTGAAATAACATGAGTTTATATAATATATATATATATACAATTCGTTCTATAACATGGTTTAAAGGTTTATATTGGTGGAATGGGTAAGGGATGGTTGTCATGTGATCGTTCTAGGGCCGGACAGTTTCAGTCATTTGTTCCAAAATATGTTTTTTTAAAGTCAGGTGATTTTACATTCAGTGATTTTCGAATAAACCATTATGAACTATTGATATTTTTTGGAGCTAATATGTAGCTCCAAAATATTTCAATCAATTACCATACGAAATCAAATCATCTGAAAATATTAAGTCTTTTTCGAAACTTTTAAGAGCTTGGCTAGTGTCTTTCCAAGAATTAGTTTTTCTTGATGCAACACTGACATGAGTAGTATGAATATGTTTATAAAAAAGCAGGTTCTAATAATATACAGATTAAACATTATATACATTTTTTTCTCTTTTCGATCATTAGAATCGTGAGAAATATATCGTAGAGTAGTAATGGTTTTTTAATACATTCATATAAAATAACTAGCCGACAGGCTCGCTTCGCTCGCCATATCCGACGCAGGGGGGCTCCGCCCCCTGGACCCCCGACTGGATTGTCCAAGAGTGAGATTAGCAGGCTCGCTTCGCTCGCCTGTATTTTTATCGTGTTAGGACAGTCCAGTCGGGGGTCCAGACTAAACGTCTGGCTAAACGGATATGGCGAGCGAAGCGAGCCTGACGGCTAGTAATATAATATTCCCAGGATTGAAGTAGCAGTGCCCAATCAATTTTTCCTCGATAAATGCATTTAGATCTTCAACTTGGTGCCAACCTAACAAAGTCAACTCAACTTAATGCCAACCTGACAAAATTATTAATTTAGTTGCGAGTTAACAACTTTTTCGAAGAGGTACTCTATCTAGATTATAGTTCTATAGTAACATATGATATGGAAATTTCAATTATAATTAAGAGATTGGGAGAAGAATATACTTGCTATACAAGAGACGAACTTTAAACCCTTAAAAACAACCCTTAGAGTTAAAATATTGCCAAAAGATTTCTTAGTGCGCCTCTAAAGGGTCAACTGAACATACCTACCAAATTGGAACGTTTTTGGTCCGGTAGATTTTTAGTTATGCGAGTGAGTGAGTGAGTGAGTGAGTGAGTGAGTGAGTGAGTCAGTCAGTCAGTCAGTGAGTGAGTGCCATTTCGCTTTTATATATATAGATAATGATAGACTATATTTTTTGAATATTCAAGATATTGAACTGGTTGTATATTTTTGTTCACATTGGTTTGCAGACGTCACAGAGTGCAAGAGATTTTTAATTGATGATGGACTTAAAAATCAATGGATTTTATTTTTGAATAATTTTAAATCAAGTTATAATCATTATGTAATTTTCTAGTAATGATGATTATTTTTATTTTTTTGTAAGTTGACCACGAATACTGGTTAGAGTGGCCAACTTAGTTCCTACTTTTTTAAATTGTAATTTGTTATGTTTTTTGTGAAAGGAATCAATAAATTTTCATTTTTTTTCATTCTATTTGAAATCAATCTATTAATTAATTTAATCATCCAACACCACTCTCAGAAGAGTAGGCTACCACAGGCTTACGCCCAAAACTGTTCCAATTCTAATTTATACGACAGTCCAAAAGTAGCTAGGTTATGTGTCACTGCAACATGAATATGAATTCAATATCAACAACAATAATATTAATATGTAAAATAATAATTTCATATTGTAATTCACGTGTTCTGTTGTCGTGATTAGGGATGTCAATTCCGGGATCCCGGGATCCCGAATCCCGGGATCCCGGTCCATTTTTGATACCTAACAATCCCGGGATTTATCAGCGTCAATCCCGGGATTTTCGGGATTGAAAACCTGGAATTGTGAATCATATTTTTCCAAAAACAATTCAATATGGAATTTATTTATGGTGATGAATATGAGTTTCTATAACTAATTAATTGTTCTAAGTGTTTGACTAATTTATTTTACAGGCACAGCCTACAGTTGCATATACATAATAATGATTGTATACTGTGGACTACTCTTTACTGGCTTAATATAATTCGCATTTCTAGTTTGCATAATTGGCAGAATGGTTGTTATGCCTCTACGTTTGTTTCTGTTTACACAGCACCACAATTACCAGTCTAGACGGCACAATATTTGCAATAGTGCTGATGGCATTTCCTTGAAATGCATTCCGAAGTTTGAAAAGACTTCAGAAATCAGAAATAAAAAAGCACTAACGATTCACTCTCTGTCTAATTATTCTTCTCTTCTTCTCTTTCTCTATCATAAGTAGAATATCTTGTTGAAGTGAATATTATAGTTGGCTCTACAAAATTTCATTTAGTAGTGTAGTGGTTCAGCTTTTGCATTGTTTGGTCGGTATGGCGTTATGGTCTCACAAAAAGTATTCTATTTTATTATTAATTCAAGTTATATTAATTTACTCCACAGTATTTAAAGTAATTGAAGTGTGAGCTCTATTCCTTCCTGATATAGGATAGGAATGCTTTTGTTCACATAAAAAAGACTCTGATGAGTTATCTCGCTTTCCTCAGTTCTCACTATCATCTAGGTTACAGCAAATTTAAGGTAGGACATGGAATAAAACAGTTACTCCTATAATCTCGAAAATATTTAGAGAAATAGAATGTTCAATTTCAATAATTATTATTCCCTAGTATTTTTTTTTATTTTAAGAATAGCCTCTCCTTCTCTAATGGGCCCTTCTTCATCACCACACACTGTTACTGAACATGTAATTGAGGAGGACCAATTGGTTAAGAATGCATTAAACTGATTTTTGCCAATCCCGGGATCAGTCCCGGGATCCCGGGATTGATATTGGATAATCCCGAAATACCGGGATTGGAAATCAGTCCCGGGATCGACATCCCTAGTCGTGATGGATATACTGTCATAATTGAAAAAATATATCACATTGATTGGTGAATTTAAACTTTCTCAGCGAAATTCCCTTATATGTGAATTAGTCTAGCAACAAACGCATTCGGTTTCATTCGGTTCGGTTCGCTTCGTTACCGAAAACAAATGACGCTTTCATACATGTCAGGTTTTAAGTCGTACGGTTCTAATTAGGTATTTTCTTCTCAAGCACAGCTGTGATTGGATTTTCACAGTTCATGCTGGTATATTTAAATATAACAGCTGGTGTTGAATTGTTAGATGTTATTTCTTGAACAACAAAATTTTGAAGATAATTAAAAATTGTGAATTATTTTTAATAGTTTCTTTTTGATTATGTTAATTTTGGATGTTAAGAGTGATGATTATTTTGAATTGAATAACCTATTTTGGATTGATAACCTCATATCTACTGGAGGCGAGAATTCTATTAATTTTAAATGCAATGATAATATTAGCTTTCAACTCGTATCAACTAGTAAGTCTATACGCAGCTTAGTTACCAAGTTTCTCTATTTGTTTCATATAATTCCGCATCACAATCTATCAATGGAAGAATGGAGTACTATACATCAAATTGCATTTTGAGATTAGAGTAAGTACTAGAGAGCAGCATCTTCTTAGAGTCAGACTTTTATGCACTCGAATTACAAAATAAGATTCTCATAATATGTAAAAACAATTTTTTTACTTTCCTTGCCCTATCACCATAGGTAAGGAAAGTAATGCTCTCCGAAAAAAATTAAGGTACCCCAATTTCTAAATTTCTATACGTTTCAAGGTCATTAAGGTCCCCTGAGTCCAAAAAAGTGTTTTTTGGGTATTGGTCTGTATGTGTGTGTGTGTGTATGAGTGTATGTGTGTCTGTGTACATGATATCTCATCTCCCAATCAATGGAATAACTTGAAATTCGGAACTTGAGGTCCTTACACTATAAGGATCCGACACGAACAATTTCGATCAAATGCAATTCAAGATGGCGGCGAAAATGTTGTCAAAAACAGTGTCTCTCATGATTTTCTTAAAAATGGTTCCAACGATTTTGATCAAATCCATATCATTCTAAGATAGTCATTGATAAGCTATATCAACTGCCACAAGCCCCATATCTGTAAAAACTTTAGGAGCTCCGCCCCATCTTTGCAAAGTTTGATTTTAGATTCTCAATTATCAGGTCTCAGATATAATTTAAACGAAAAATTTTGAGTGGAAAAGATTGAGCATTAAAATCTCTTCAATTAATGTCCAGTAACATTTTCACCTAAAATTGAAAATAAGCTTGAAATTTGAGAAAATGTGATTATTCAATATTGCAAACTGTTGGCAATTGTTGATTCTATTAAATCATTCACTATGAAGAGATAGTAGATCTCGTGTGTATCCAGCGTTACTGTCCTGTCATCACCTGGCTCAGATCTTTGAATAGTAAACTAGTATGCGCGGGAACACTAGCGTCAGGTGATCAATTTTCATAATGGCAAGGAAAGTTCTGTGAGTGCGCCACACCAGATTTTTAATATTGCAATACGATTGGTTGTTATCACTTCAACTAGCCACGCCTCCAGCCAATCACAAGGAAGCAATGCTGAATGGAATCGTTAAGTTGATTCCCAAAGAATCCAATAGATGGCGTGGGTTACTTTTCCATAATACACCAGTCTCTTGTTTAGTTTTTTCTTCATATACAGTCTTCTCATAGTGATGATATCTGTGGATAAAGATAGTGTTAATTGATCCACAAGTAATTTGATTCAATCTTATATCTAATCATTACTAGTAGTTCTGTGAACAGTAGACCTCATGCAGTATAAATTCTCATCCACAAGTACCTGATTGAAACTATAGACCTTATGGAAATACAGCAATGGACTGGCTTCTCCACACATCTGTGTAATCACTTGTCAGCTGATTTATGATGAATAGTTCTGTGAACAGTAGACCTTACGCAGTATTCTCATCCACAAGTACCTGATTGAAACTATAGACCTTATGGAAATACAGCAATAGACTGGCTTCTCCACACATCTGTGTAATCACTTGTCAGCTGATTTATGATGAATAATTCTATAGTTTGATTATTACTCCAATATTGGCGTATGAAGGATGCTCCTTTTTCCTTTCATATTATCTTTGAAATGCAAAATTTCCAAAAACCTTGTATATACGTCGACGCGTGATTAAAAAAGGAACATACCTGTCAAATTTCATGAAAATCTATTACCGCGTTACGCCGTAAATACGCAACATATAAATATATAAACATTTAAACATTAAGAGAAATGACAAACCGTCGATTTGGATCTTAGACCTGACTTCGTTCGGTCAACTAGTAGTTTTGTGAACAGTATACCTCACGCAGTATTCTCATCCACAAGTACCTGATTGAAACTATAGACCTTATGGAAATACAGCAATGGACTGGCTTCTCCACACATCTGTGTAATCACTTGTCAGCTAATTTATGATGAATAGTTCTGTGAACAGTAGACCTCACGCAGTATTCTCATCCACAAGTACCTGATTGAAACCATAGACCTTATGGAAATACAGCAATGGACTGGCTTCTCCACACATCTGTGTAATCACTTGTCAGCTGATTTATGATGAATAATTCTATAGCCTGATTATTACTCTAATATTGGCGTATGAAGGAGGCTCCTTTTTCCTTTTATATTATCTTTGAAATGCAAAATTTCCAAAAACCTTGTATATACGTCGACGCGCAATTAAAAAAGGAACATACCTGTCAAATTTCATGAAAATCTATTACCGCGTTCCGCCGTGAATGCGCAACATACAAACATTTAAACATTCAAACATTCAAACATTCAAACATTTAGGGCCGTTTGCACAGTGGAAGTTTAAACTAAATTTCATTCCAAACTGGATTAAATCCGTATCAAGTATCGTTTGTTATAATGTGTTTTATTTTGAGTTTAAGCCAACAGCTGATCAAATTCAGTTTAAGCTTTGATTGTGCAAACGGCCCTAAGAGAAATGCCAAACCGTCGACTTGAATCTTAGACCTCACTTCGCTCGGTCAATAATTGGGCTAATGAGAGGGTTTATCCTGTTGATTCTCTCTCAATCATTAATTCGATATTGTGATTATGAAATAAAATTAATAAATAATGCATGCGTTTGGAAAATCGTATAGAAGAAAAATATTGGTGAATGTTGAAGTAACACTGTGAAAACTGAACAAAAATTATCAGCAAAACTATGAATAACTTGAAATAACAAATTGAGTATCTTCTTACAGAGTTCGAAGCTACAGAAGTAGCCTACAACTATAGTGTGGTCCACGTTATAATGACAGTGGATAAAGATAAAAGAATAGCGATGCCGATTCTCTGAATCAATTAATAATATTTCTACACTTTCAAAAACATAATTGGCATCGTTGTGGACCTAGAAATAGTTATTTGTGCAACTAGTGCGCAAAGTGACAGTTTGCTGCACCGAAAGAAACGTTTACGCCCGAGCCGTAGGCGAGGGCGGAATGGTTTGTTGAGTGCAGCAGAGGAACTTTGCGCACGTATTTCACATTAAGTTTTTCCTACAGTTACCATTGAATATGAAAAGTGGGTAATTATGGGTAAAATTGCCTGAAATCCATCAAATAACTTAGTAGTGTTTGAATGGCGAGGCGGCTGTGTGGTGTGTGCTGTGGTGGCACTGTGCTGTTGCTGTCCTCGTTATAATATATAATGTAATAATTAGCGCGTTGTGCTTGGTTGCACCTCTGCTCACTATAGCAGCCACAGCAGTCACTGTTACCAACTTCATTTTGATTTTGCTGCACTGTTGCTCCATATAACCTACTAAGTATTTTGCGTTGCCATGTTGCAAATCTGGAGTGCAGAAAAATTTTTCCCGCACTAGAGCGGAAAAGTGATTCTTTGCGTTCTGTAATCAGTGCAGCAATGGCCACTTTTCAACGTAACTGTAGGAAAATGATATTACCACCGGCTTTGTCAAATGATAGACAAGGATAGCAAAACCAAAGTTGATCAAATACTGTCATTATAACGTGGACCGTACTATAGTGAGTATAGAATGTACACTGCCTACAACAAGTGGCCCAGTTAATTTCAAATGTCGAGTCAAATTTACGCGGTTATATTTCAAGAAGCAAACGCGGTAGGGACTCTGAATCCATTTCAGAATATTAGTCATCCATTTCAGAATGGACAAACAAGTACATCAGTGGTTGTTTGAACGGTTTGAACAGCATGTTAGTTGAGAACACAGTTGTAAATATCGCACTAAATTTGATTTGTAAGCATCCTGTTATTTGCTGGTAGCGAGGTGGCTTCGAGCTCTGGTTACACCAATAATTTTTAGAGTGTGGAATAGAATGTCAAACCTGTGCTGCTTATTATCTCATGTCGTATTCCTTTGTAGGTTTGTGCTACTATCCCATATATAAATTCTCATATAATATATTTTCACTCTTCCTCAACAACAATTCTCCTTTTTCAGTTTTGATCAATTTCACATAATTCAATTCTAGTCTCGATTTCACCAAAATATTTGAGTAATCAGAAGTGAATAGAGTGATCAGAAGTAGTTAAAAGATTAATATTATAGATACAAAACTATGAATGAACTAGCCGTAAGGAGTAGTTAGAGATTAGAGATTAGTAGTTAGTAGTTACAGAAGTAGTTAAAGATTGATATTATAGATACAAAACTATGAATGAACTAGCCGTAAGGCTCGCTTTGCTCGCCATATCCGTCAAAATTGAGATCAGCGGGCTCGCTTCGCTCGACTGCATTTTTCGTTTGAGCATGCTTCATTCCATCAGGAAGTCAAAGTACTGAGAAAAACGCTGATTTTGGGCGTAACGTTGATGAAATATTAAAGTCACCTCATCACAAAATTTTCAAGACCCTAGCTAAACCTCTATACCAAATTTGAAAATGTTTTGTCTATTACTTGATGAAATAACTAAGAAAACGCAAAAAACCGCCAATTTTGGGCGTATCTTTGGCGTTATTTCAAATTCCTTCCAACATTATTACACCCCAGCTGAGCTTCTGTAGTAAATTTCAACATTCTCTGTTCATTTGTTCTTGCTAAAAAAACGCTGGAAAAACACAGATTTTGGGCGTATCTTTGGAATTTTTTTTCAAATCCGTTCTTAGTGCGCCAACTGAAGGGCCAAATGAACATACCTACCAAATTTGAACGTTTTTGGTCCGGTAGATTTTCAGTTCTGCGAATGAGTGAGTCAGTCAGTGCCATTTCGTTTTTATATAATATAATTAAATATATATATATATATATATAATATATATATATATATATATATATATAATATATATATATATATATATATATATATATATAGATGGATAGATGAATTTGTTTGTTCAGATGAATTGAGAAAAGAAAGATCTGACAGAATGAAAAGGTACTGGGAAGAAATGGAGAGAATTGAAGCAAATAAACAAAGAAAAAGGACTAACCAGAGACTACAGTGATCCCATGTGGTCATAAAATCACAAAAAATACAAAACTGGAAATAATAATGTCTCGATACTGACAATTATCACGTATTGAATTGGAACTTGATTTTGTCATTAATTATGTAACTATCAAAGTAGTTGATAGTTCTACTTTTTTAGTACAAATCTGCTTATTTTTGCCTACTTCTCGTGTCTTGAAGATGGTTTTGTCTTGTGGTAGATATCCATAAGATATGAGGTTATCATTAATTTAATAAATGAGAACGACTTGAAATGAATTGTTGACATCTCAAATTATTACTGTCCACTATAAACACTCAAACTATTAGTGAGGTCCACGTTATAATGACAGTGTTTGATTAGCAATGGTATTTCTATCCTAGTCTACCATTCAACTAAGCGGATAGCGCTATCACTTTCTCGCTTTGCTCTGTTGCCAGATCGCCTTTTAACAATGTAGAATTAATAATTAATTAACGAAATATTTTATCTTGATTATAAAATTATTGGAAAATAATTTTTTTCTTAATAGAATATAATTGATCACTTTGAACCAGAATGAACAGTTAATATCCTGTATCCATCAATAAACCTGTATCAGCTTCCGTGTATAGAAGGTATTGATAAGAGAGAGGATCGGCAACGTTGTTCTCCTATCTTCTCCACTGCCATTATAACGTGGACCTCACTATAGTGCAAGAATCGGCATTTTTCAATTCACAACATATACAGCAATTGGAAGATCTAGAAAAATAAAATAGACAGAGCAAAGGCTAGTTAATTTGATGTTGCTTTCCATGACGAAACATTATTACCGTATTTAATAACTCTGTTATAGTTCAGACACTGCGTCACTTGTAAATATTTGAAAAACACTTACTTTTGTTGGAGTATTGAGGAATGCATTTCACTCCTGAAGAGGAGCTCATCAGCCAGGCAGTTAATGGCTGATGAAGGCCATCTCCTGCTAAAGGAGATGAGCTCCTCTTCAGGAGTGAAATGCATTCCTCAATACTCCAACAAAAGTGAGTGTTTTTCAAATATTTACAAGTGACGCAGTGTCAGAACTACAACAGAGCTAGTTAATTTACCAATGAATTAACCTATGTGAAGCACTCAGCACTCTCTACTACTCGAGTATTACTCGAAATACGGAATGCCTTACAATATTACTCCAAAATCAGTTGAGATTGAAGAAAATGAAGATTAGCTTCATTATCTAGATTAATAGCTACGGTATACGATCGCTGATCGCTTTGTGAATATTTACCGCAATCCTAAAGCTGCGTTCACACCAAAGTTATTAACAAAATGTTAACAACTTAATCCTTATAAAATAGGAATCCTTATATATAGGAAATTGAAGAAGTTTTGGGCAATAGCCTGTTTTTCTTTTCCGACTATGTATTGTTTGCTCTTATAAAATAGAATGAATAAACTTAATCCTTATAGATTCAATTAGATTGAACATAACTTATCATACACATGATCATATGTGTTTGTCAAGTTCCGTTTATTTATTCTATTTTATAAGAGCAAACAATACATAGTCGGAAAAGAAAAACAGGCTATTGCCCAAAACTTCTTCAATTTCCCAATTTCTTTAATTGACAAGCATTTTGTCAATAAATGAATATTCTTTTTACATAAATAGAAATACATATCTAAGTATTTTTTTCAATTATGTGATTAATTTTCAATTATAATTACTTTTTTCTTACATGTAATGCCTTAGATACTTTAGATTATGTACACTTATATTATTGGCACAGCATACATTCACTATCTATGTTTTTGTCGACAGATTAATTTCATTTGAGAACGATTTTTCGACAGTCGATGTCGTTGATTCTTCTTACCGATATGAATGAAGTCCAACCGAGAATTGAAGAAAAGATACTTGAGATTAAGGTTGTAAATACACCACACCTTCCCCATAATATACAACGAGTTAAGTCTGTATTCGAGCAGGTACATTGTAAACATTTCTCTCACATTGTGTCCGGATTATAGAGCCCAACCCTGCCTGTTTAATGGAGGATCTAATAAGAGATCGAGAGTTTAAGAGATCAATAAACCTGCTCCAGGATGTTTTGATTCCTACTTTCGATACATTGTCTGAATTCAGATGGAAGATGTTATTTATCAGCTATATCACTTATGGCTATGATACGAAATGTACTGTTCAAACAGATTGAAACGGAGTGAAGTAAATGAAATAATTTTGTCTTGATTGAGATCAACGTTGTAGACAGTGTGAACATCAAGGTTAAACATAGAGAGAAGTCAACTACTCATCCATCTCACGTAATATTCAATCATTCATTTATCAATTCATTACATATCATAATTGATCAAATATTCATTCATATTCCTGTGAAATATGAGTATCAAATTTATTGAAAATCATGTACTGAATGCCATGAACTGAGATGATATTATTTCTTCTTCTTCTTCTTCTTCTTCTTCTTTTTCTTCTTCTTTTTCCCCGGATTAGGGCGTACACCCCCGTTCCGGTTTCAAAGGATATAACTACTTATTTTACCATCTTTCTACAATAAAAATATTATTCCTATTTATTCACTCTTATAATATGATAAATATATCATATTTTGAAAATAATCAATAATACAATATGATTAAATGAATTGCAAATTGATAACAACAAATCAATAAAATATTTTACAAAGACTCTGATGTAGTAACATTAGTAGATAAAATACTAAGTCAATCCTTAAGTCATTCTGTCTTCCAAATTTAGGAGTAGACAAAGTCCGAAAAGTAGTTTAGGTTATGTTTCATTTCAATAACATCCATGAACAAGGATGATATTCTTTGAGTAGTAAAACATGGGATTCTTGTTCTCAATGATTATTTTAAATTGCTCATCAATATTTAATAGTCGTTTTCTGTCCTGATGGGTAGCCTAAACCTAAAAATTGAATGAGTTATGGCTTGATGGAACACATAAAAGCTACGCACGAACACAACACAGTAGAAGAATTTCAAGTGAGCAAAATGCGGTGATATAATAAGAAACACGGTGATATACGAGCTACAGTACAAGCAAAGACAATGTTGGGTGTCATCTTTGACCTTTCCCTAGAGAACAAGAATTTCATTGAAAAATGGAAGAGCAGAAGAATTTGATTAGTGAGGTCAGTCTCAAGAGAGAATCGCAGAGAGAGAAGGGAGAAGTGAGAAGAAACAGAAGGAATAAATTAAAATCGCATTAAATGAAAGAAAAATTGAGAAACAATGAAAGTAATGAGAAGAAAAATGAATGGGAGAACGTGATAATTACAGTCTCAAGAGAGAATTGCATTAAGAAATGAGAGAGGGGAGGAGTGAGGAGAAAGAGAAGGAATGAATTGGAATCGCATTAGATGAAAGAAAAACTGAGAAACAATGAAAATGAAGAGAAGAAAAATGAACGGGAAGAAGGAGGTAATATTATAATAGAGTAGTAGATCGTCTGATTGGATATTGCGGTAGAATGGTGGAGTGGAAGGTGTTTTATTGATTGATTAGCTGTCTTTATTAGGAACCTAGAAGGGCACAGTCGGCCCTCTCTTACTCTCAACCAGAGTGAGATGAGAGCGTAAGAGTAGGATAATAAGTGGAATAGAATAGTACCGTAGTATAGAACATGAGAAGTTAATGTAAATTGATGAGAGAAACAAAACACGAATATCATAATTATGAAGTCATGAAGAATAGTAGAGGAATATTGAAAGATTGTTGTAGAGAGAAGAATAGTAAATGAAAAACTGATGAGAGAGAGGAAAATCAGAGATGGAATATAAAAATAAAGCAATTGGGGGAAATGTAGATGATGGGGAGAAGAAGAAAAAGAAGAAGAAGGAGAAGAAGAAGAAGAAGAAGAAGAAAAAGAAGGAGGAGAAGCAGAAGAAGAAGAATAAAAAGAAGAAAAAAAAATAAAGATAAAAGAAGAAGAAGATGAAGAAAAAGGAGAAGAAGAACACCAACAACAAGAAAAACATTAAAACAGAAGAGAGTAAAAACATGTAAGAGAAAGCATTTAGATATTGGAATTAAGATGGGAAGATTGAGATAAAGTGGAAAAGAAGATAAATAGGAAACGAAGAGATAAAATTAGTGAGAGTGGAAATTTACATAAGGGAGAATTGAAAAAATTGCCAAAAAAATGTATTAAAGACTAGCAGAGGTTACCAGTGCTCCGCAAGGGTCTAATTAAAAACTAGAAAAACTGAAAACTTGACCTACTGAAATCTTGAGGAATAAAAAATAGACCTATTAACTTCCTCGGTGAATTAAGAATCAATATAAGAGATTTCAAGTTCATTACTCTAGTAGTTCAGACGTGATAATGCGTCAATCGTGAATTTCCCATCCCGTACGTGTATAAGCCAATTTTTTCCTTCATTATATTATAGATTGCGGTATATCAGAGGAGTAACAATGACCATTGAAGAAGAGGAATAAGAGGTACCGGATGATAGAGAGCTTAATTTGAGAGTTGAAGATGATAAAAAGAGTTGAAAAACGAGGAAATCAGAACATGGAGAAGAAGAGAGAACTTTGGAGGAGAAAGAAAATTTCTTTTCTTTATTACATTATGGATCACGGTATATCAGAGGAGAATCAAGGACCATTGAAAAAGAGGAATTAGAAGACCCGGATGATAGAGAGCTTAATTTGGGAGTTGAAGATGATAGAAAGAGTTGGAAAACGAGAGATCAGAACATGAAGAAGAAGAGAGAACTTAGGAGGAAGAAGAAAATTTCTTCCCTTCATTATATTATAGATTAAGGCAGGACTCTCCCAAGAATAGCGTATAGTATACACTATTCTTGGGGCTATCCTTGGGGTATACACTATCTTTGGGGCTATCCTTGGGGTATACACTATCCTTGGGGTCATCCTTGGGGTATACACTATCCTTGGGGCTCTCCAACCTACGGCCCGCGGGCCACATCCGGCCCGCGGATAGATTTTGTCCGGCCCGCCGAGATTTATTGCTGCAGATTTGAAAAAATATATATCTATTAATACGCATTTTTGACAACAACTGTGAGTTCAGTACTCTTCTCTTACTAGCCACTCCATTTCTTAATGAGTGAAAAAATAAGCTGTAAACAAGCAGCGATCAACCATTGTGAGATACAGTATTTGCAAATGGTCTGCACGGACTGTACATGTCCCTGTTTGAACGCTACAAAGAAAGTAACTTACTTCCATTTTACAGTTCTCTCCCAGAAAAAGACTTTAAAAATATAAAAAACCATGCTCGAGCTATGTTTTCTCTTTTTGGATCTACCTACAAGAGTGAGCAGACATTTTCAAAAATGAAGTTTGTTAAATCCAAATACTTTCTTGTCAGATGAACATTTGAAATCAATTTTAATGATCAGAACCACAAAGTTTGATCCTAAATGGGCGGACAATTCAAGTGGAAAACAAATTCTCACTAAAAATGAGTATTCTCTTTTAGAATGGTAGCTTTTTATAAATTAATGCATTGTCAAGTTTTCTTATGAGCTTTTAACACTAAATAAATTGGACTTTGTATTAAAATTTAATTAATTGGTTTGTTTCTTCCTACTTGAACATACTTAAAACTCCTCATATTATATATAATAATTGTAGACCCCCCTAATCCCCCGTCGTGTGTGTCCCCACAAGTCGAATTCCACGTATATCCTTGTTGTTGGCCCTCTTAGCCTCCCAAGAATTAACAATTTGGCCCTTGGATAGAAAAGGTTGGAGACGCCTGGATTAAGGTATATATGGGGAGAATCAATGACCATTGGCGAAGAGGTGGAATATGAAGACCCGGATGATAGAGAGCTTTAATTTGGGAGTTGAAGATGATAGAAAGAGTTGGAAAACGCGAAAATCAGAACATGATGAAGAAAAGAGAACTGAAGAAGAGGAGAATTGAGAACTGTCGAGGAGTAAAAATAACACAGGAGGCTATTTGGAGTGCATTGCCAGAAAGAATCCAATGTAAGGCAATGTATGGCGTCAGGCAAAGGATGTACCGCGCCATAGTGGGGGACATATATCACCTCATATGTTGTTGGGGGGGGTGGGTGGAGGGGTGGAAAGGGTGGTCAAAGGTCAACGTCGTTAACAAGAAACAAAAGCCACACAATGACCAACCTGTTCAACATAAATAAAAAAGTCGAACTGAAAAAGTATTTTAGATTTAGTTTTGCAGCACACTGTGCTTAGTTGGCCCCCCTGGTGTAAGCGACTAATAAATCTAATGAGAAAACTCGGGCCTAGCTCCAGTCCAGAGGCTATATACCGGTATGACCTCTAATCCTGCCCCTAAAGAAATAATTCTGAATCACATAGATAACAACTCGATAAATTTATAATATAAAAGGGTTATGACCGACTTTTAGAATCACTGACCATAAGTTGTCTAACGATAAAAATAGGATCATATATTATATTTCAATTCATCTGTGAGATGCCTTTAATGGCTTTATTAAATATATATTCTTCTCATAAATATTTCAATCCATTTGTATGTGACCTTTAATGACTTCATCAAATATATTATATTCTCATAAAAACTCTCTCAATTAGTACTCTAAAGGTATTTCATATTCTTTCTCACATTAAGTACATCATCAAAATGATAGGGAGAGGGAAAATAAGGTAACCTTGTGCTTTTCCTCTCCCAAAAATATGTTGAGTATCAACTTGACAGAAATATGAGAATATCAGTAAATTGATAATGTATCCTTTATTGATTCATACAATAAGTACATCATCAAGATGATAAAGAGAGGGAAAATAAGGTAACCTTGTGCTATTCCTCCCCAAAAATATGTTGAGTATTAACTTCACAGAAATATGAGAATATCAGTACATTTATCATTTATCCTTTATTGATTCATACAATAAGTACATCATCAAGATGATAAAGAGAGGGAAAATAAGGTAAGCCTGTGCTATTCCTCTCCCAAATTTAGATAAGGTTACACATACTCCAAAATAGTTTAAGTCTTGCAGTTGTTCTCTTCACAAAATTTTCAGTCCTTAATCATTTTTACATTATACACTATCATGAATAAAACATGAATGAGCAAATAGAAGAAAGGATATTGAATTATGATATTGGATTGAAATATAATATATGATTTTATTTTTATCGTTAGACAACTTGTGCTCAGTGATTAAATTGAAGTATATGAATTAGCCGGAAGGTGTTCCAATTAACAAAATATTTTACAGGTTGGACATCGATAATTAGGTAAGAAGAAGAAGAATCAGATGATGTATCGATCTACAGTACGATCTCTTATCATAATCAGACAAGAGTACAGATTACATTTCAAGTGATTTGGAGACTCACATCTACATATATAAAAGCGAAATGGCACTCACTCACTCAGTCACTCACTCACATAACTAAAAATCTACCGGACCAAAAACGTTCAAATTTTGTAGGTATATTCAGTTGGCCCTTTAGAGGCGCACTAAGAAATCTTTTGGCAATATTTTAACTCTAAGGGTTGTTTTAAAGTGTTTGAAGTTCGTCTTTTAGCATGTATATTCTTCTTCTCCCAATCTCTTAATTATAATTGAAATTTCCATATCATATGTTACTATAGAACTATAATCTAGATAGAGTACCTCTTCGAAACAGTTGTTAACTGGCAACTGAATTAATAATTTTGTCCGGTTGGCATTAAGTTGAGTTGACTTTGTTAGGTTGGCACCAAGTTGAAGATTTAAATGCATTTATCGCGGAAAAATTGATTGGGCACTGCTACTTCAATCCTGGGAATATTATATTACTAGCCGTCAGGCTCGCTTCGCTCGCCATATCCGTTTAGCCAGACGTTTAGTCTGGACCCCCGACTGAATTGTTCTAACATAATATGATTAAAATGCTCAAATGAAAAATGCAGGCGAGCGAAGCGAGCCTGCTGATCTCATTCTTGGACGATGCAGCCGGGGGTCCAGGGGGCGGAGCCCCGTGGCTAGACGGATATGGCGAGCGAAGCGAGCCTGACAGCTAGTCATTCTATGAATGTAACTTGATTTCATATAAATTATGAATGGAAACAATATTCACGCTTCTGTTTAGGGCTACTGATTATTGAAACAAGATAAATAGTATCAAGAACCCTTTATCTAATTAAACTTAGGCTACTATAGTGAGCCCCACGTTATAATGACAGTGATTGATTAGCAAAGGTATTGCTATCCTTGTCTATCATTCAACAAAGCGGAGAGCGCTATCTCTTTCTCGCTTTGCTCTGTTGCCGGATCGTCTTTTAAAAATGAAGAATTGATAATTAATTGACAAAATATTTCATCTTGATTATATAAATCGATTATCAAATTATTGAAAAATATAATTTCTTGCCTTGTGAAATATAATTGATAATTTTAAACGAGAATGAACAGTTAATATTGCATCAATAAACCTGTATCTGCTATCTTCTATAGAAGGCATTGACAAGACAGACGTTTTCTTCATCTTTCTCCACTGCCACATAACTATAAAATAGTCTTTAATCCACATAACAATATTATCATTTTTAGTTATCACAAATTGCTTTTTTCGTATGATATACAGTTCAATAATTATTTTCTTAGTCTATATTATGTAAATTCATCTATAATTTTGCTGTATTGTAAGCTATTGTATATAAGTGTATAAGCTAGTATATATTGTAATCTACATAAATCAAGTACTAAATCAATCAATCAATCTGACCTTATAGCGTGGACCTCACTATAGTTTAAATTTTCTCAAGAGTAATTTTCATGTGTGAATTCACAGTTGCAAGCTGCAATGAAATAATGAAATGGTTGGCCTATTTTTCTCCTTCTTCTTCTTCTTCTTCTTCTTCTTCTTCTTCTTCTTCTTCTTCTCTTCTTCTTCTTCTTCTTCTTCTTCTTCTTCTTCTTCTTCTTCTTCTTCTTCTTCTTCTTCTTTGAATGAATGAATGATTGAATGAAGAGATAGATAATTGAACTGATCGACTGGGTTCTCTTGTGATCATGAATACAACAAATTGTAAGAACGTGTGTTGTCTATATCCTTACAAGAGGATCAGAAATGATTTTCAACTGAAACTGGAATTCAAGCCAACTTTAAAAATTCAGACGGAAGAAGCTGATGTCTGACGGTGTAATTTGTGCGCCAAATATTCCAAAGATTCCATTTCCAGCGTATTGAAAATTAACTTCGATATCAATCAAATCTCAACCGGGTTTCAATTGATGGAATATATTGCTAATACAAGTTTGACTACCTAATATGAGAATCAGATCTTAACTAGGATTTCAATTGATGGAAAATATTGCTAATACAAGTTTTGACTACTATGAGAATCAAATCTCGACCAGGGCTTCAACTGATTGAATATATTGCTAATACAAGTTAAGAAGAAGTTAAGAAGTTTTATTATTCTCAATAAGCTCAATACAAGAAAATGTAAAATACATGCATATGAAAAAAAACAAATAAACAAGTTTATAATATACATAACTGCATAGTAACGAATCAAACCAAATTTAATATTACTTATTGAGAAAAATACAATCCAGCACGTAAGATGCAACTTACGGACCGCTGAAGGGAGTCTAACACACTATTTTACTAAAGCAATAGAATGGACTGAGAAAAAAAAGAAAAAAGAGAGATAAAAAAAACATTTATGTGCTGTAATCAAAATAGGATATTAGTATTTAATTATCAAAGAGATGATGCTAATTAGAGAAAGCAAAAGAAAATCATTAAAAATAGAGATTCAAATTGTGTGAAAAGACTAATTTATTGATTTATGTTGCAAAAAAAAAACGGTAAGAAGAGCAGGGAAAATACAAAAAAAAATAAAGAGGAGAAAAAATAAAAAGAAAAGCAAGATAACAGAATGCAAAGTTAACAGAATGGAAAGAAAAATAGACGGATTAAACAATAATTATAAACAAAAACTCTAGAGCTTCGGGAGTGAGTGACAAAAGCCAAATTTTAATTAATCTCTTAATCTTATTTCCACAATTACATGCAGCAATGGCATTCTTGACCTCAAGCGGCAAAGCATTATAAAATCTAGGTGCCAGGAAAATGAACGTTTTACGAAAAAGAGTGCAATTGGGTTTAGGACATCTGACTTGGGAAGCCGCAGTCCGCCTGGTCTGTCGAAGTGCGGTAACAGGCTGACAGTAATCAATTGTCACACCTCTATTTCCACTTATATTGAAGAACAATGACAAAACCTTGAATACATATAGGAACCTAACAGGCAAAATTCTAAGATGACAGAACAGTGGGAATGTATGATCATCAAACCTACTGCCCGTTATCAATCTTATAAAAGCTTTTTGAAGTTTAATAATTGGTTCCTGGTTAGCTTTTGTAAGTTTTGACTATATTGTTTCTCTAAGTGTCTTGCCTATAAAATCCTGATTTTTAAAGGTGTTGAGAGCATTTTAGGCTTCAGCGAATTCACGAAAACTCCAGGTTTATTCAAGGAAGAACAAGTAATGAAAAGTTTATCAGTAGTGCAACAATACGTGACCAGTTCTTATCAAAATGTGACCCAGAATCAACTACTCCGTAAACCAGTTTAGCACTATGCATATTTAATATTCGTCTGAATTCAAAATGCAGTAGTAAATGCACGATTTAACTGTCCAGTCTAGTGAATAGAATATGAAATTATGTCACGTCATCAAAACGTCATCTAATCCGCAACGTTGCCAGAATTTTACTACTGGATGTTGCGAAATTTCACTCAGTAAAATTTGCAAGACAGCTATTTGACCTGCAATTCTGTGTGTATGTGACTGGCAAATGATAGAAGTAATACTATTATTACTGCATTAAAATAAGCTACTTCGCATTCTAGAAGCGCTTATACTTCAAAGCTGGCCGACAATATTATTAGCATATTTTACACAAATATCACTCATTTCGCATGAATATGGTTTTCATTTTCTTCACAATTTTATTCTCATTCCAGCTTTTGTTTTTCACGTTTGCATATTTATCTTTATTTCTACGTCTTTAGACAAGGGGTTTCGTTTAATTATTTATTTATTTATTTATTTATTAGATAGAGCGAACAATACAATAGTCGGAAAAGAAAAAACAGGCTATTGCCCAAAACTTCTTCAATTTCCTGATTTTGTCACAAATCGTCCAAATATTATGTAGGTTATGTTCACTTCAATTTCAACACCAAATCTTCAATCTGAAACTATGAATCAGAATAAAACAAAGAATTTCAAATTTAGATAAATTGATAATGAAACTTCCGTTAAAACAAAAACCAAACTTCAAATATTCACAAAATATAGAATAAAATCACTTAAATTTTGAGCTCGAAAATATCACTTTCACTATAGCTACAACAGCTGTTGTTTTTTAGTGAGTATATACTTGAAAAATTGTTGATAATTCTTGTAAGCTTGCTGTACCAGTGAGTATAGAATGTTATTCATTCATTACATCCTTACATTTTATTCATTACATTCCATTCTAACTGGTGAGTATCTATATATATAAAAGCGAAATGGCACTCACTCACTGACTGACTCACTCACTCACTCACTCACTCGCATAACTAAAAATCTACCGGACCAAAAACGTTCAAATTTGGTAGGTATGTTCAGTTGGCCCTTTAGAGGCGCACTAAGAAATCTTTTGGCAATATTTTAACTCTAAGGGTTGTTTTTAAGGGTTTAAAGTTCGTCTTTTAGCATGTATATTCTTCTTCTCCCAATCTCTTAATTATAATTGAAATTTCCATATCATATGTTACTATAGAAATTAATCTAGATAGAGTACCTCTTCGAAATAGTTGTTAACTGGCAACTAAATTAATAATTTTGTCAGGTTGGCATTAAGTTGAGTTGACTTTGTTAGGTTGGCACCAAGTTGAAGATTTAAATGCATTTATCGCGGAAAAATTGATTGGGCACTGCTACTTCAATCCTGGGAATATTATATTACTAGCCATCAGGCTCGCTTCGCTCGCCTTATCCGTTTAGCCAGACGTTTAGTCTGGACCCCCGACTAGATTGTTCTAACATATGATAAAAATTAAAAATGCAGGCGAGCGGAGCGAGCCTGCTGATCTAATGCTTGGACGATCCAGTCGGGGGTCCAGGGGGCGGAGCCCCCTGGCTAGACGGACATGGCGAGCGAAGCGAGCCTGACGGCTAGTAGAATATAATATTACATTTTATTCTCACTGTGCTGTACACTTTCCTGATGATAGTTTTTGTAAGTCTTTTGTTACTTGTATTTACAATAGAAATGTATCATATTATTTCTTAAGGTCATAGTCATTTACATTATGATAAAATATCACATCCACTATTCAATTGCAGCTGAATAACTCAAATTCAACGATTTACTCAGAATGTACATACTATACTCCCTGGATCTACTCGAGCATTTCTGAGCTACAAAAATATACTTGAATCTCATATAAGGACAATTTAAAATGGGCGGACAATTAAACCGAGATGCGAAATTTTAAGTCAATCAATTCAGTAGCTCAGACGTGATGATGAATTCGTCTATTTCTCATCTCGTAGCCTACATGTAACTTATAAGCCTATTCTTTTCTCTATAATGTTATGGATAGAAGACGTTTATGAAATAAAGAGTCAAGCAAACATGCACCTTGAGAGCTGAAACTGATTTTCACACCTCCAGTGCAACATAATTTTATTTCTTCTTTTTATAATTACTCACTTAAGAAATTTAGATAATGATTTTAGTATAGGTTCACGAACTGCATGACTTTTTTCCACTTTTGTTCTTCTTATTTTTCTATGTCTATCCCTCTATCTTGTTTTTGTAGTAATCTGCATTTATTTTGTACTGTGCTCATCTATTATTATTATAGTTTTACATTAATACTTATAATTTATTCATGTACAGTGCTATTTTGTTTCGTACCACTCAGTGGAAATTGTCATATTAATTAGATGGATAAATAAAAAGAAGGACCTGAAAAATATCATAAATCAATCAAACTGGATATGACCAAATCAAAATGAAGTCTCAAATTTACGCCCTTCAGTTTTCAAAAACCTTTTCACAGGAAGCACAATAAATCATTCAAAATCTAAGAGGCAGCTGTCTAGTCTTATAATAATACTTGTACAGGAAGTGAGTAGTTAGTGTTGTTGAAACTAAAAAAGTGAGTTATAATAATCATTATTCCTTGTTACTATCCACTTGCGAGTGCATTATTCTAAAATTATAATTGATAGTTTCCAATAATACCAATTATTATGATCACCTGTGCTTTTTTTAACAATACATTTCTAGGAGTACAAGAAAATTTTAACAAACAAACAGTGACATTAATTATCCAGCTATACATCATTGTAGACCAGAATTTCTTTAGTAAAAATGCGCACTGTAAGTTACTAACAGAAAATATGAATCATGTCTGGTTTATTATTCATTTTTATGAACAGAAATCCATGTCTCTTCCATCTCCTCTATTCTCTCGGACTTATTTTCATCTGAGTATACAATCTTATTGTTTGGTTTTTTAACGAACATAAATCATGACGTTGCGTTTATTCAGTTGAAGATTGATCCTTTCAGTGAACTTCAGCAATAACATTTCTGGATTTGATGAGGGTGAGGGATCTTGAAATTGTCTGTCAATTTATTTTTGCAGTTTTACATTTAGATAAGGACAAGGTCGACTTCACAAATAATATAATTTTAACTGAGTTTTACGAGGAGTTTGACATTGAGAACAGAATTCGAGTGCTGTCTGACTTATATTCACCACCCACGTTAAAACATTACCTGGATTGCAAGGTGTTCTGATTCTATTTTTACTCTCTTCTGCTTTTTTCTCCTCTAGATCTTTTCATGGGAAGAACTCATTCCATTAGAATAAATTCTGTAGTAGAGTATTCAAAAAAAATATTAATGTTTGTTTATTTATGTTTTTTATGTTTATTTATGTTTATTATGTTTATTTATGTTTATTTATGTTTATTTATGTTTATTTATGTTTATTTATGTTTATTTATGTTTATTTATGTTTATTTATGTTTATTCATGTTTATTTATGTTTATTTATGTTTATTTATGTTATTCATGTTTATTTATGTTTATTTATGTTTATTCATGTTTATTTATGTTTATTCATGTTTATTTATGTTTATTTATGTTTATTTATGTTATTTATGTTATTTATGTTTATTTATGTTTATTTATGTTTATTTATGTCTATCAATCAGTGATTGATTGGCAATGGTATGCTATCCTTGTCTATCAATCCAGTGATTGATTGGCAATGGTATTGCTATCCTTGTCTATCAATCCAGTGATTGATTGGCAATGGTATTGCTATCCTTGTCTATCAATCCAGTGATTGATTGGCAATGGTATTGCTATCCTTGTCTATCAATCCAGTGATTGATTGGTAATGGTATTGCTATCCTTGTCTATCAATCCAGTGATTGATTGGCAATGGTATTGCTATCCTTGTCTATCAATCCAGTGATGATTGGCAATGGTATGCTATCCTTGTCTATCAATCCAGTGATTGATTGGCAATGGTATTGCTATCCTTGTCTATCAATCCAGTGATTGATTGGTAATGGTATTGCTATCCTTGTCTATCAATCCAGTGATTGATTGGCAATGGTATTGCTATCCTTGTCTATCAATCCAGTGATTGATTGGCAATGGTATTGCTATCCTTGTCTATCAATCCAGTGATTGATTGGCAATGGTATTGCTATACTTGTCTACAATCCAGTGATTGATTGGCAATGGTATTGCTATCCTTGTCTATCAATCCAGTGATTGATTGGCAATGGTATTGCTATCCTTGTCTATCAATCCAGTGATTGATTGGCAATGGTATTGCTATCCTTGTCTATCAATCCAGTGATTGATTGGCAATGGTATTGCTATCCTTGTCTATCAATCCAGTGATTGATTGGCAATGGTATTGCTATCCTTGTCTATCAATCCAGTGATTGATTGGCAATGGTATTGCTATACTTGTCTTTCAATCCAGTGATTGATTGGCAATGGTATTGCTATCCTTGTCTATCAATCCAGTGATTGATTGTTAATGGTATTGCTATCCTTGTCTATCAATCAACAAAGCAGATAGCGCTTTGAAAATGATCTCTTTCTCGCTTTGCTCTGTTGACAGATCGTCTTTTAACAATTTAGAATTTATAATTTATTAACAAGATATTCCATCTTAATTATGAAAATTCATTATGAAATCATTGGAAAATAATATGATTTATTGCTTTTTGTCATACAACTCAATTGCAGCTGTTTTCCATGCATCAAATAAAGCCGGTAAACAGCTGTTTGCAGAACAAGAAAACATGTGATTTTCATTACCGCATACCATACTGTAAAGAGATCATATGTTCTCTTTACAGTCGAGTATGTTAGGACTCTACTGAGTCCTTATAACATCTGAGTAATTAATATACCAACTCAAATAATCAAAGAACTCATTCAAGGAGTTTCAAGTTATAAGAAATCATTTGAAATCGTATAATTTAGGCTCTTATTTACTTATTTGAGCTCGAAGGGATTGTCTGTTATTAACTAGGCGCTACGGGCTAGGTCATGTTTATAGAATGCAGTAGCTCGAGCAGCAGCAGGTAACGGTTTCTGTTTCTCAGCAATATTATTCTTTCTCAGATAAGTATGACAAAAAATATTGTATGTAACTTGTACTGTAACGTATTTACCGCATTCGTATGATAATTCTGCCCTCAACTACGTTTCGGGCAGAAACAATCATACTTATGCGGTAAATTATCGTTACTGGACTTGTTACGTAAAGTACTATTAATTGATTTTTTTGAACAAGAATGAATAAATAATAAACCAGTAAATTAATAAATGAGTATTGACAAGACAGAAGGATCGGCAACATTGTTCTCCTATCATCTCCACTGCCATTATAACGTGAACCTCACTATCGTAGAAGTTGCATTACTTATTTCAAGAGGAAGTTATATAAAGATTTTTTTCCAAACACTTTGGAATTTAGGATATTAAATATGACCAATGAAAAATTTTCGATTATATAATATTAAAAACCAGGATTACTGTGGCTTCAATTTCAGTCAAAATTTCTAACTAACGGTCTGATACTAAAAATAATGTTCTAAAACTCGTAACCTTTCAAATCCTCAGCGCCAGCATGTTATTGAAGATTGAATGCTCCAACAGATAGATTTTCTACGTGATTTACCTCTTCATTATTCCAAAGTCCACAGTAATGTGTTTGAAATATTTCATTTTCTTTCACATATTAGAATACTTTCACACACTCATAGCATTTTATTCACTGGATATCGTTAAAATTCGGTGACATTTTAAGAGACTTCCAACAACCTGCTGACATCTCACAAGTGTTTTAGAACTTTACAAACGAAATAAAGTTGTATGTAACTTGTACTGTAACGTATTTACCGCATTCGTATGATAATTCTGCCCTCAACTACGTTTCGGGCAGAAACAATCATACTTATGCGGTAAATTATCGTTACTGGACTTGTTACGTAAAGTACTATTAATTGATTTTTTTGAACAAGAATGAATAAATAATAAACCAGTAAATTAATAAATGAGTATTGACAAGACAGAAGGATCGGCAACATTGTTCTCCTATCATTCTCCACTGCCATTATAACGTGAACCTCACTATCGTAGAAGTTGCATTACTTATTTCAAGAGGAAGTTATATAAAGATTTTTTTCCAAACACTTTGGAATTTAGGATATTAAATATGACCAATGAAAAATTTTCCGATTATATAATATTAAAAACCAGGATTACTGTGGCTTCAATTTCAGTCAAAATTTCTAACTAACGGTCTGATACTAAAAATAATGTTCTAAAACTCGTAACCTTTCAAATCCTCAGCGCCCAGCATGTTATTGAAGATTGAATGCTCCAACAGATAGATTTTCTACGTGATTTACCTCTTCATTTATTCCAAAGTCCACAGTAATGTGTTTGAAATATTTCATTTTCTTTCACATATTAGAATACTTTCACACACTCATAGCATTTTATTCACTGGATATCGTTAAAATTCGGTGACATTTTAAGAGACTTCCAACAACCTGCTGACATCTCACAAGTGTTTTAGAACTTTACAAACGAAATAAAGTTATAAATAACGGAATACAACTCTACCCATATTAAATCCTATTCAATTAAGGAGAACATAAATACTGTAATTTAGGTTTGAACGGCTATTACTCGAATCTAAGGACACAAAATCCATTATTTATAATCCTGGAAATAATCACACACGTCAATTTGGAGAAACATTCTAATCCTTTTCCATGAGGAGTCTGTGATGCAAGCCGTAAAAACTGGGAATTTATTATGATTAGTAAGGCCTCAACATTTTCAAACTGAGTTCACAACTTGATCTCTCTGGATACATTATCGAATTACTTTCGACACAAACATAAACATGATAATAAGGATGTGATTTATGTAGGTCGTCATACCAAAAAATGAGGACATGGCCGGGCATAATTGAAAATATTTCTGTAGTTATTTTCAGTTAATTTGGATGTGCCTTCATCAGTTGCCATGAATTTGTTGACGTTGTCGTAACTTTTGGAGATAAATTTGAGTTTTGGAACTTTCCTGGGTCATTTTTGAGAGGATTGAGTGAGTTTTATGAGGTTCTCAACTGTCCCGATGTTGCGCTTTGAGTTGTATTTTGAATTATATTCATATAAGATCATTATATATTTTTCCTACAGTTACGTTGAAAAGTGGCCATTGCTGCACTGATTACAGAACGCAAAGAATCACTTTTCCGCTCTAGTGCGGGAAACATTTTTCTGCACTCCAGATTTGCAACATGGCAACGCAAAATACTTAGTAGGTTATATGGAGCAACAGTGCAGCAAAATCAAAATGAAGTTGGTAACAGTGACTGCTGTGGCTGCTATAGTGAGCAGAGCTGCAACGAAGCACAACGCGCTAATTATTAGTATTAGATATTATAACCAAGGACAACGAGGACTTTAGGATTTTAGGATTAAGGTTTTTATCAATAATAAAATTACACAGAAAAACATTTGATGGATTTCAGGCAATTTTACCCATAATTACCCACTTTTCATATTCAATGGTAACTGTAGGAAAAACTTAATGTGAAATACGTGCGCAAAGTTCCTCTGCTGCACTCAAGAAACCATTCCGCCCGAGCCGTAGGCGAGAAAGTAAACGTTTCTTTCGGTGCAGCAAACTGTCACTTTGCGCACTAGTTGCACAAATAACTATTGTAATGTAGTGAAACTGAAGCGATAGTTATATTCTGAGGTAATAATGTTATCTATATTGGTCAAGACAGATTATTTTCATGATTTTTCCGTCACATAAATGAGAATAAGTGAGATTTGAGTAATGCAAGTAGAAAAAAACAATTATTTATGAAACAAATTCCGGATCTTTCATCAATGAAAATGAAATAAATGTAGGTTGTTCAGCAGGATCTTGAAAGTATCTATTGTTTTTTGGTTTGTTTTAATATTGTTCTTCAATATCATCTTCTTGGAACGTCCATCAATAAAAATGGAATAAAAAAAGGATTGTTCAGCAGGAACTTGAAAGTTGATTGTCTATTATAATTGATTGTTCTTTAACACATCTTTTTGGATCTTTTATCAATGAAAATGGAATAAATAATAGGATTTTTCAGCAGGATCTGGAAAGCATTTATTGTTCTTTGGTTTGTTCTATTTTTGTTCTTAAATATCATCTTCTTGGAACGTCCATCAATGGAAATGACATGAAAATAGGATTGTTGAGGAGAATCTTGTAAGCATTTCATTGTTTCTTGATTATCCATACGATTTTCCAATGCCGAACGATTTGAACGATTATGAAGATTGCAATTGAGAGAGGATAATAGGAAAAATAACTGATGACAATCTTGAAAAATTACTGTCAGCATCTCTATCACCCTCTCCCCTCTAATTAAGTTCCTGTTTTTCATCATTGGATATATTGTTCTACCTCAACAAGCTGAATACAAAATTTTTGGGTAGTTGAGAAGTTGATACTGTGGTAATTATTCATATTGAATGAAAAAGACTAAGAAATTGTCAAAAAACCACTGATTTATTGATAATTAGAAAGACCGTTTTTGTTTATCAAGATTGACAATGGTGTAATAACCGAAATCAGTCGTTTTTGACAATTCTTAGTCTTCTTCATTCAATATGAATACAAAATATTTTTGTTCTATTTATGATTTTGAAGTATATACTGAATGAGGGGTTATATGCAACAACAACGAAATGATGAAAATATCGGATAGTTATTAATGTCTCCCATTAGTAGGACACTTGACCATAGAATAAAACAATCACTGAATAATAAAATTTTAATGTTACTCTGAATAATAATCAATAATGATACAATCAGTATACGTTCTCTCTGAATAAACATAATGTGTGACCCACTTCAATACATTTCATCCTACATAAACCAGAACAAAAATTCAAAATACTATCCTAAGTACTACAAAATACTCAGTGATTTCATCATCACTACAAGCTATGATATGATGAATCGTTTTTAATCGTTTTAAAATATTTTTCAGGACCAAATTTTCGATAAACTTCTACCGCAGAATACAACAATATAATGTTGTGTTCTGTGCTTCTACCTACATTCTCCATTCTTCACTTTGAACATCCTCTGCCTCCATCTTTTCTCCTATTTCTCCTGTCTCTCTTTCTTTTGTGATGCAAAAAACTCTGCACGTTCCAAACTTCGGTACAAAATCAAAAGAGAATAGCAACTTCATGGCAGAAAGGAGACAAGACCCAGGTGACAGTTTCTGAGATAAAAATTGAGAGAAACAAAAAGCCGCTCTTCGAGTTGAATTTCAGGTGACATTATTGCTTTTTGAGAGTGTTGCCGGTCTAAAACCAAAAAAGTGTTAAGTGATAAAGACGACAAGACTTTCAGTGCCGGGTCTCTTTCTATTATGATCAATTAACATTCAAATTATTGTTATTATCTATCATGATGCTCGAGTTGGGATTAAGAATACTGATCATATAAACACTCTACTTTATCCCCCTACTTTTTACTCTTTCAGTATTCGATTCATCTTTGCTTCTTTCTTTCTTCTTCTTTTTTCTTATTCTTTCGGTATTCTTCTTCATATTCTTCAGAGCAGCTGTAACTTACTAATACTGGGTAGGTTTGTGATTTTGTATTCAAATTCTTCAAATAAGTGCAATATTTCTCAAGTTTTTTATCCATTGTGATTCATTTGAAGTATGTCATTATGTCAACCTTCGAAATTCAATATCTTCAAATAATTATTCCTGAAACCAAAATCAAGTGACGAAGCAGTGTGTGATATCATAACCTCAACCTTTGGACAACATTAACAATTTATCAAAATTTTTAGAGAGAAATAGAACAGGCTCAGCCTAGTTTTTCCTTCAATGTCATAATTATATTATGATTGTAGTAGTCTATTTTGTACAATAAATTAATTACGTATTCCGTAAATTCTTTCTTCTTTCTGGTTTCTTCTTCTCCTTTCTCTTTCTATCTTCTTCTCCTTTTTTATTCTTCTTTTGGTTTTCTTTATCTAGTATCTTATGCTCGTACCCTTTTAACTTTCACTCATCCCCTACTTTTTACTCTTGGAATCTTCAATTTCTCTCTGGTTCCTACTTCTGTTTCTTTCTCTTCTTTCTCTTCTTCTTCTGGTTCTCTTCATCTAGTATATTTTTCTCGTTACCTCTCCTTCCCCTTCAAATTCAACTTTTTCCTCTTATCAAAGGAGTATTCAAACTCATGTATACTGTAGAATTAGAAAATCATGATCAAATAATTATGAATACCTCTATGATAAGAAGAACAAGATAATTTTAAAGATGATTTAAAGAAATTATAAATTTTCGATAACCTTATGTTTCTTCAAGTCCATAACGTTTTTTCGTTCTCTCTCCTGATTCTATTTCTCTTCAAATTTCTCCTGTTTCACTAATTCATCGAGTATTCATGAATTTAAATTTCCAATAACCTTTTGTTCTCTCTCTTTATCCTTTTCTCTCCAAATTTCTCTTGTTCAATTTATTCAGAGTATTCATAACTCATGAACCTTCAATAATCTTCTATTTCTTCATCAAGATCACTTGATACTACTGTACTCTCTTATTCCTATTTTTCTTATTTCCCTCTTTTCTGAAACTCTTTTATTATTTTCTCAACTTCTCAAATTTTGTCCACCCTTTCTTTATTTCCTACTCTTTTATTTTATCTCCTTTACCTTTTCGTCTTCTTCACAACCTTTTCTTCTCTATCTCCTTCCTCTCATACTGAACTCTTCATCTTCCTTTCTCTCTATTCATGTTTCCTCTCCCTTTCAACCCCTCATTATCCATCATCTCTTTCTCTCTGCCCCATCTTATCATCTCTTCCGCTCTCTTCACTTCTTCCGGATCTTTCCTTCTTTATTCCCTATCATCACTTGTTCTTACTCTTCTCTTTCTTATTCCCATCTCCTTTCCTTGTTCTTTTTCTCATCATCTCAATCCTTGATATCACTCTCCTCCTCGCACTCTTATGATCTCTCCTCCTAGTATTGTTGTATCCTTTTATCCGTTCCCTTCTTCTTTTCTTTCTCATTCTCCCATCATATCCATTCTAGATATCACTGTCCTTCTCGCACTCTTATCAATTTTCTAGTTAAGTTAACTCTTTTCTCTTCGTTACATTTTCCTTACCCTTCTTCTTTTCTTTCTCTTTCTCTCATCATCTCGATCTTTGGTTTCATTCTTCTCCTCGCACTTTTATCATCTCTCCTTCTAGCTCAGTTGTACTTTTTTCTTTCCCTTCTCATTTCTTTTCTCTCTGTTTTTCTCATCATCTCCTTCCTTATTTTCACTCTCATTCTCGCACTTTTATCATCTCTCCTTCTAGTTAAGTTGGACTTTTCACCTTCCTCTCAGAAGATGGCCCGATGTGTATCAGTGGGGGGGTCACCATAACCTACACTATAGGAATGTTTTTTTTCGAGTTTTATGGTCAAAGTTTAAAAGCTTTATCCGGTTCACGAGTGACACGAAGCATACCATTTGAAATCCAGGGACCGGCACTCACCTTCAATATGCCCCATCTATAGAAATCGCCTATCTGGCACAATATAATGCTCAGTAGAATTTCCAATACAAATGATAGCTTTCTTACTCATTCAAACAAACGCAAGAGAGTGAAATAGAACATGTAATTGAATTCCATCATGTGACATAAAAATATGGATAAGTGATTCTCCTATTTTATTGATTTTTTATTAACTCATTTATTTATTTTTCTCATTCATTTATCTATTCATTCACGTATTTTTTTTTATTTATACATGATGATACAATTTAATTCTCAACTACGAATAATTATTGGAAAAGGAACAACAATTATTTCGCATTTACCGTTCTCTCTCCTCTTTTTCCAACAATCGATTCTCTACTATCTCTTTTCTAGTCGTATGAATGGAATTAACGTGAAAAAAGGTAGAGAGTTACTGGAAGGATATTTTCAATATTCTTTCCAAAGGTCCATTCTTTGGACATTGATATGTACAAAGCTCCGCCAATTTATGTAGATGCATTACAATATTATCATGTATTATCCCAATTGTGTTTTTTTTCACTTTTTGTGTAGTTGAGAAGTTGATATTGTGGTAATTATTCATATTGAATGAAAAAGACTAAGAAATTGTCAAAAACCACAGATTCATTGTTACTTAGAAAGACTAGTTTCGGTTATCACACCATTGTCAATCTCTGATAAACTAAAACTAAATACAAGAGCAGCAGAATTTATACTAGTAGGCGAGTACTGCTATTGGTCAAGGGCATGAACGTCTGCCATTGGCCCAGCTAGTCAGTCTCCTTCAACTCAACGGTGTGACAAAATGGCGGCATAAGCAACAGAATCGCCATGATTACAAAATTTACTTCCAGTAAAAATAAGAACCAAGAAAAAAGTGTGAAAGATCATAAAACAAATATGTAAATTAAAAAACTATTGACTAATGTATGCTTACAATTTTATGATAAAACTAAATTCGTAGTGTTGTATTGGTTGAAATGAATCTGGTCATTCAAACTATACTGGGAATAGTTTAATTACTCTTGTTATTTCTAAAGCCTCTAGAATATCCAAAGATCTGCCTTTGTTATTAACATGCAGAAACTCAACATTCTCCTTAACTGTGACTTGTGATTATTTTGTTATCAATGTTCTGCAAAGTTAGATTCCCCATTTTGTTTATTCCAATCTCTGATGTGTTCTTTAATTCTACTTTTAAAACTTCTACCAGTTTGACCCACATAACAAGCATTACAATTACCACATTAGAGTTTGTACACCCCACTTTTATCCCAAATATTAATTTTGTCTTTACTCTAGCTAAATAGACTATTTAAAATCGGTTTGGTCTTCAAAGCAACATGAAATCCATTCCTCTCCAATTCCCTACCTATCTTATCAGATACAAGGCCTGAATATGTTTTTTTTCATATCATGGTACAGTTCAATAATTATTTTCTTAGTTTATGTTATGTAAATTCATCTAAAACTTTGCTATATTGTAAGCTATTGTATAAGTGTATAAGCCAGTATATATTGTAATCTACATTATTATCAATTTTCTGATATAATTACTCTCCTTAATAGGATTCTCAACCCAGCAATGCGTGACGAAAATAGATACAAAATACAAAATAGATTCATGAGCATACATCATATTTCAACAGGCTTTGACTTGTCACCAATATTCACCAGCTGTGAAATTGCTCAAACACTAATCAATGCAGGGATGTTGAAGAAGAATAAGAAGAAGAAGAGTAGAAGAAGAAGAAGAAGAAGAAGAAGAAGAAGAAGAAGAAGAAGAAGAAGAAGAAGAAGAAGAGAAGAAGAAGAAGAAGAAGAAGAAGAAGGAGAAGAAGAAGAAGAAGAAGAAGAAGAAGAAGAAGAGAAGAAGAAGAGGGAAGATATGAAAGAGACCAATGTCCTGTTCACACGGTCAATTAGCATCTATTTAGCATGAGCAGGGGGGATTGAAGCATAAACAGTACAGCTCCCCTGTTGGTGCAAATTCAACCAGAAAAGCAGAAAATTATAAAATGGTTGCTAATCGATTCAGGTTGACTGAGAATATTGAGATGTTCATTGAGCAAGCTGATTCATTTGACAGATTCAAGGCTAATGTACCGTGCAAGATTGCGCATTTATACGTGTCAGTGTCAGTGAACACGCTCTGGTCAGTGAGAATATTATTCCTACAAGCTCTTATGGAACTATATCCGAGCAAGTATGAACAGTCCCATTGAAACTTATGGGTATAATATTGCCAAGAATGTACCTGTCACTATTACCATAGAGAAACAATAGCGTAAGTAGATATGCCATGGTATAGGGCGTTTATGTCGCAACTTTTACTGTTATCTCAAGCCGATAGTTCACGTAGTTCTCACCCTTGAAGCTGTGTGACGCTAGTAGTCTCTCATACTGTGCCGTTCATACACTCTCACCCGGCCAAAACAGTCAAAATCGACAATAATCGACAGTAATCAGCTTGAGATAACAGTAAAAGTTACGACATAAACGCCCTATACCATGGGATATCTACTTACGCTATTGTTTCTCTATGCTATTACTGCCAATAATTATGTTGGAATCCAAATTCATGGTGATGAATGATTTTGCTTTGTCGTTGACATTTTTCAGAGTAATAATATTCATCTCATCACTGTTATCCTATTTAATTACGCGAGCAATTTCTATAATATGGTTATGTGGTTATTAATTTATTTTTATCATTTTACAAAGGCGACTTTCTAGAAGTATTTTAAGCCTAGGTGATGATGATGGGATGAATGATAATACAATGAAGGTGGAGTTATGAATGAATAAGAATTATAGGTTATGCTATCTACTTGAATTGATTTGAGTCTACTTTTCAGTCCAGAAATGAATAAACTAGAAATTTTGAATTTGATTTGATTAAAACCCGAATATAATAGAATGATTACATTCAATAAACTCTCAAAACTTGAAAATATTGAGTTATTAAGAGAAAATAATATAAAAGCTAAGTGGTTAAATGGGTATGTATTCATATCCAACGGATCTCGAAAACGGCTTTAACGATTTAAATTAAATTTGCAACATAGAGAGGTTTACGATATAGAAATTTGATTGCACAAGGTCTCATCCTTGGGAATAATTTTAAAGATAATTTTTAATTTTGAATAATATAAAGAGTGACTAACGAAAAGTGTAATGGCCAAAGACCATATATTATAAATGGTTTTTGCAACAAAAAAGTCCAGTAACATTTTCTTATTTTGATCTTAATTCTCGAGTTTTATCGATACTTCGATATTTAAAAAAGTCAATAACAAGGGAACTATTTGTCGAAATCTGATTCTAAGGATATATTTGCAAATAGGAAGAAATTTCCAATAAGATTCATATAATGTGTTTCTTTGTTTGACGTTTTGAAATTTTTATGAGCGCTCGAAAGTGAAAAAAAATACATTCATCAAGTTGAAAGCCAAATCTCAAAAGTTTGGTTTTGAAGCATCTCAATTCAAAAATCTACGTTGTGAAATAATTAATTAAGGACAGAAAATTTTGTGAAGTGAACGATTGCAAGACTTATTTTGAAAATATGTGTAACCTTATTTAAATTTGGGAGAGGAATAGCACAAGATTACATTATTTTTTCTCCCTATCATTTTGATGATGTACCTATTGCATGAGTCAATAAAGAATGGAGAATAAAGTTTGAACGCTCATAAAAAGCTCAAACATGTCAAACATAGGTACAAACTATATGGATGGAAATTTCCTAATTTCCTAATGGAACACATTGGAAATTTCTTACTCTTTTTAACCGTATTCTTATAATTATTGAAGTTTCACTGATAACTATTTGATAACACTACTCATAAAACTTTAGTTAATAGTGATAAACTAGAAGTAATAACTTTCTAGTTATTGATGTTTTTGAAAAATAACGATATATTGGATGTAATTCCACGTTAAATACTCACTGCCTTCCAACTCAAATTATGAATTCAATTGCTCTCCTCAATGATCACTATTATAAATAAATATTATGATACCCTTATACCCATATAACGTCATATGCTGATAGTGAATGTTTTTGTGATTTTTCTGGCTTCAAATTTATCAAGTTTTTTTTTATTTTTCAATTTATTAATGCATTTTCAAGTATAATAATAATTTGTTCCATCTTTCTGATCAACCGAGATACAAAATTTTAGTATAATGTATATTTGGACTGTAAATTTTTGTGATCTTTATAAAAGTGTTTTCATAACCTCATTTGGACTATTTTTATCAAATTAGGAGAGGGACAGTTTTGGGTTTATCCTGTTGATTCTCTCCCAATCATTGATTTGATGTTGTGTTTAAGGAATGTAATAAATGTAATATACCCTTATACCCTATCTTATAACGCTAGATTGAGTATAATCAATGATAGACCATGAATAATCGTTTTGCACTTTTCCAATAATCTATAGATAGACCATGAATAATCGTTTTGCACTTTTCCAATAATCTATAGGATGACTCATTATTACTTTCCTTGCCCTATTACCATGGGTAAGGAAAGTATTGCTTTCCGAAAAAATTAAGGTACCCCAATTTCTAAATTTCTATACGTTTCAAGGTCCCATGAGTCCGAAAAAGTGTCTATGTATGTGTGTATGTGTGTGTGTGTGTGTGTTGTGTGTGTTGTGTGTGTGTGTTGTGTGTGTGTTTGGTGTGTGTTGTGTGTGTGTTGTGTGTGTGTGGTGTGTGTGTGTGTGGTGTGTGTGTGGGTTGTGTGTGTGTGTGTGTGTTGGTGTGGTGTGTGTGTGTGTTGTGTGTGTGTGTTGTATGAGTGTATGTGCGTCTGTGTACACGATATCTCATCTCCCAATCAACGGAATGAATTTGGAACTTAAGGTCCTTAATAAATCGGTCCTTAATAAGTCGGTAAGGTAAAATGAGTCGGTCCTTAATAAGGATCCGACACGAACAATTTCGATCAAATGCAATTCAAGATGGCGGCTAAAATGGAGAAAATGTTGTCAAAAACCAGGTTTTTCGCGATTCTCTCGAAAACGGCTACAACAATTTTGATTAAATTTATAACTAGAATAGTCATTTATAAGCTCTATCAACTGACACAAGTCACATTATCTGTAAAAATTTTCAGGAGCTCCGCCCCATCTATGCAAAGTTTGGTTTTAGATTCCCAATTATCAGGCTTCAGATACAATTTGAACAAAAAATTTCGAGTGGAAAAGATTGAGCATGAAAATCTCAACAATTTATGTTCAGTAACATCTTCACCTAAAATTGAAAATAAGCTCGAAATTCGAGAAAATGTGATTATCCAATTGCAAGCTGTTGGCAACTGTTGTTCCTATTAAATCATTCACTATGAAGAGATAGCAGACCTCGTGTGTCTCCAGCGTTATTGTCCTGTCACCAGCTGGCTCAAATCTTTGTTTATAAGTAGACTTGATGCGCGTGAACACTAGCGTCAGGTGATCAATTTTCATAACGACAAGGAAAGTTGTGTGAGTGCGCCACACCAGATTTTCATGATAGACTCATCACTATTGAAACTATAACAGATAATAACTCAGGTTCTACCTCGATATCCATACATATCTTCAATGAAGGAGTCTTCCTATTATTTGTCATTTTCTGCAGGAGTGAAATCCAAATGTGGGTACTGTACAGTGTTTACAAGGCGTATCTATCCACTATACTGAGGGATAAAGAACTATATTCATTGGTCATACTGTTACCGGGGCTAAAAGAGTGTAAATCGAATCAGCATTACACTTACTTGTCAATTATTGGACTCACGTTGTTTCAGTTTTAATGCTTACTGGACTTACGCTCTTTCTACTCTGGCTATCTTCAATACAATCAACTACAGAGGACTCACGTTATCATGCATCTTTAGAGTTTGAAAAACTCAACATGACTCACTACAAACATCATTTAGTCAATAATAGTATATTATTCGGACCTAGAGCAGAAAATGATATTTTTCCGGCTCGAAATCGGTTTTCAAGTCCGAGGCCGTAGGCCGAGGACTAGAAAAGATTGAGAGCCGGAAAAACATTTTTGCCCATGGTGCGAACGATATTTTTCGCCACAGTACAGGTATTGCTGACAAAATAAATGAAGAATACAAAATAAAGAATACTTGTTATATTTCTTGTTATCGTACCTACTCTTGATTTTAGTGATAGAAGATTTGCAGTCAGGATTTCAATTTCTTTTAAAATTTCACTTGGAATATCACAGGCGTCGTCATCTTCAAGCATTTTTGAAAATTTGGAATGTGCCAATCACAATAAATAATTGAATAAAACTGGTTGCGAAGCAAATTAGTTTGATTCGAAACTCGAACTGAATCATGGCGACTTCAGCTGATGAAGAAAGTGGACACTCGCCCGATCTAGCGGATGATTTATTAACTACAGACTTCCATGAGCGCTGGAAAAGAGACAACTTTCTGGCCTAACCGGAAAAGAACCCTTTTCTGACGTCAGACCAGTCGTCGTCTGCAAACAAGGTCTTTCAGATTTACGTAGGTAGTGGAAAACAGCTGCTTTCTGTGCAGTGGCGAAATGGACTTAAGCTCTTCTAGCTCTGAGGTACAGACTATACCCATGACTTTCTCGTATCCTACGTAGGACTAACTAAACTTAATGGTTTTTTATTTGTAAAGCTACTATCTAGATATAGATCTTCACTATTCTAGTCAACGCAAAGCTTCTATTCTTTCCATCCTCCTCCTGCCATTCCACCACCACCACCTCTTCCTCCTCCTACTCCACCTCCACCTCCTCCTCCTACACCTCCTCATCCTCCTATTCCTCCTCCTCCCACTCCTTCCATCCTCCTTTTGTATAGTAATGGCGGCTGGTTTAAGGCTATTTGCGGTGTAATGGGCCAACATTACTGTAGCCTACAAAGCACCCTACTGAAAACAATGGCAAAATTAAGACATTAAACTGCAGCAGCTATAATACCGTATAAGTTCACTGCCCCATCTACCTTGCTGCTTCTATCTATCACTATCAGAATGCACACATATTGTGAAGAAGATCGCAAGAAATAGGGAGAAGGGAACTTCTTCTTCTTTTTTTCCTCTTCTTCTTTTTTTCTCTTCTTCTTCTTTTTCTTCTCCTCCTTCTCCTCCTCCTCCTCATCCTCTTCCTCCACCTCCTCCTCCACCTATCTTCTTCTTCTTGCTCTTGTTCTTCTTTTTCTCCTAGTTCTCCTACTTCTCCTTTCTTCTTCTTCTTCTTCTTCTTCTTTTCTTCTTCTTTCTTCTTCGTCTTCTTCTTCTTTTCTTCTTTCTTCTCTTCTTCTTCTTCTTCTTCTTCTTCTTCTTCTTCTTCTTCTTCTTCTCCTCCTTCCTCCTCCTTCTCCTCCTCCTCCTCCTCCTCGTCCTCAACCTCTTCCTCCACCTCCTCCTCCACCTATCTTCTTCTTCTTCCTCTTGTTCTTCTTTTTCTCCTAGTTCTCCTACTTCTCCTTTCTTCTTCTTCTTCTTCTTCTCTCTTCCTTCCCTCTCACCACCTAACTTCTTCTTTCTGCTTTGTTCTTCTTTTTCTTCCAGTTCTCCTACTTCTCCTTCTTTCTCTTTTCTCTTTTCTTTTCTTCTCTTCTTTCTTATTTCTTCTTCTTCTTATTCTCTCTTCTTCTTCTTCTTCTTTCTTCTTCTTATCTCTTTTTCTCTTCTCTCTTCCTTCTTCTTTCTTCTTCTCCTTTCTTCTTCTTCTCTTCTTCTTCTTCTTCTTTCTTCTTTCTTTCTTATTCTTTTCTTCCTCTCTCTTCTTCTTCTTCTTTCGTTTATTCTTCTTCTTCTTCTTTCCTCTTCTTCTTCTCTTCTCTCTTTCTCTTCTTCCCTATTTTCTCGTCTTCTTCTCTTCTTCTTTCCTCTTCTCCTCCTCCCAACTCTCCCTCTCTCACCTCTTCTCCACCTCCTCCTCCACTTCTTCTTCTTCTCTTTTTCTTCCTTTTTCTCCTAGTCTCCTACTTCTCCTTTCTTCTCTTCTTCTTCTCTCTTCCTTCTCCTCCTCCACCACTACTAACTTCTTCTTCTTGCTTTTGTTCTTCTTTTTTCTCTCCTAGTTCTACTCCTACTTCTCCCTTTCTTTCTTCTTCTTCTTCTTCTCCTCCTTCTGCTTTTTCTTTCTCTTCTTGTTGTTGTTCTTCTTCTCCATGTTCTTTTCTACCTCCTCTTCTCCTCCTCCTGTCTTCTTCTCCACCTCTTAACTCCTTCTTCTTCCTCTTGTTCTCCTTCTTTTTCTTCTGTCTCCTTCTTATTATTATTCTCCTTTTCTTCTTCAGTCTCGTCTTCTTTGTTCTTGTTCGTCTTCTGCATCTCCTTCTTCTCTTTTTTCTTCTTCTTCTCCTTTTCCTTCTCTCTCTTCTCCATCTTCTTCATCTTCTTCTTCTTCTCCTTCTCCTTCTCCTTCTCCTTCTCTCTCCCTCTTCTTCTTCTCCTTCTTCCTCTTCTTCTTCTTCTTCTTCCTCTACTCCTTGTTCTACTTCTTCTTTCCCAACTTTTATCCTTCTCCTACATCTCATTCTTCTCCTCCTCTTACTCTCTTTCTCCTCAAAATTTCTATTCTCTCCTTCTTCTCCTTGTTAGTTATCTACTGTGGAAACAGGTAGCCAAATCAGCTACAATTTCTGGTAGCCGATGTAGCTGTCAATGTAACAATGTTCAAATATAACGTCACAATGATAAATCTCTTGTTTAACATTGCTAGATTTATGGACATTGAAAATAATTGTATCGACCACAGCCGCCTCAGGCTTGCTTACTTTATCTGAATTCAAATTATATTCTGAACATATTTGCTTTGTATCCTGCAGGTTACACACACTGAGTTTTTAAAACTGTCATGGATCTCTCTTACTCTCTGTTTATTTCTCTCTCTCACACACACACACTCACTCACTCTCTCTCTCTCTTTCTTCCTCTCTCTTTCTACCTCTCTCTTTCTTCCTTTATCTTTCTTAGCTCTTAGTCTTAGTGTTAAGCGCTCTCGTTTGTACCATTCTTTCTCATTTTCCGAACTCTTCATCACATTCATTCTCTCTTTTCTCCACATTTTCACGATTTATTCTTATATCTCATTATTCCATTTTGTTAACTAGCTTCTATCATCCACTATAAATGACTGACTGACTGAATCCCTCACTCACTCGCAGAATAAAAATCTACCAGACCAAAAACGTTCAAATTTGGTACCTAGGTATGTTCAGTTGACCCTTCAAAGGAGCACTAAGAACGGATTTGGGAAAATTTCCAAAGATACGCCCAAAATCTGCGTTTTTCCAGCGTTTTCTCAACTTTATCGAGAACAAATGAACAAAAAATTTTCAAATTCAGTACAAGGGCTCAGCTAGGGTGTTATAATGTTGTGTTGGAAGAAATTTAGAATAACGTCAAAGATACGCCCAAAATTAACGTTTATCCAGTGTTTTCTCAGCTTTATCGAGACCAAAATATGAACAGAAAATGTTCAAATTTAGTACAGAAGCGTAGCTGGGTGTAATAATGTTGTGTTACAAGGATTTTACATTAACGTCAAATATACGCCTAAAATATCGTTTTTCAAGCGTTTCTTTTTTTTTGCTTTTTCTCAGATTTATCGAGAACAAATGAACAAAAATGTTCAAATTCAGTACAGAAGCTAAGCTAGGGTGCAATAATGTTTTGTTGGAAGGAATTTCAATAACGCCAAAGATACGCCCAAAAGCTGCGTTTTCCCGCGTTCTCTCTTGCGCTTTCTCAGCTTTGACTTTCTTGATGGAAGGAGCATGCTCAAATGAAAAATGCAGGCGAGCGAAGCGAGCCCGCTGATCTCATATTTGGACGATCCAGTTGGGGGTCCAGGAGCGGAGCCCCCTTACTAGACGGATATAGCGAGCAAGCGAGCCTGACGGCTGGTGGATAATAATAAAATAATAATATGTTATTTTACTCCTACTGGTGATTATTTTCAACGCTGGACGAAGTTGAATTTTCCTTTGTTAAACACATGTGAGTAAAGGAATCTTAGTCACTATCTCTCACTCACTCTCTCTCTCTCTCTTTCCCAAAAGAATTTTTTTTTGGTAGAGAGTTAGTGGGGAGGATATTTTTAATATTCTTTCCGAAGAATGGACATTGATATGCCCAAAGCTCCGCCAATTTATGTAGATGCATAACAATATAATTATCTATAGTTATTATATTACAAATTACTTTTTCATATCATATACAGTTCAATAATTATTTTCTTAATCTTATGTAAATTCATCTATAATTTTTCTGTATTGTAAGCTATTGTATATAAGTGTATAAGCCAGTATATATTGTAATCTACATAAATAAAGTACTCAATCATCAATCAATCAATCAACTCACTCTCACTCTCTCTCTGTCTGTCTTATGCTACCATAGGCGACAAGCCTAGTAACAATATTAAAGAATAACGTCTCTCTCACTCTCTCTCACCCCCTCTCTCCCACTCTCTCTCCCACTCACTCTCTCTCACTCACTCTTTCTCTCTCTGACTCTTCTCCAACATCATTCTCCTCACCCTCATAATGTGTTCACTCTCTCTCTCATCTTCCCCTCTTCGATCTCTCCGTCTATCTTGTCAGATCGCGAAGCCCCTCATAAGCTCTTACACGAAATTGAACGTTTTTCTCGCAAAACACGAGACGCCCAGACGTGTTACAACCAACACCCAACACCTAACCTAACCTAACGAACACCTAACCTGATCTTGTCAAGAGGATAAATTGCTCATACACTTTTATGACGTTTGAGTAAATTGACTTTGTTATAAGCCAGCCGTAGCTGCCAGCTATTTGTGTTCAGCATATTACGCAAACATGTTTATTCTAGCCACATATTCTAACACAATCGAAAATGTGTAAGGCTATGCATCATACTTGTCGTGGTTTTCAATCTTTCCTCGCCCGAAGCTGAATGGGTATATATTATAATACTTCTCTCATCATGATAGAGCTTGAGTGATCTTCGTTGTTGAACTTTCATAGAAATAGTTTCATAACAAATCATATTACTTTCTGAGTAATACTAGCAGGTAACCGGTGCAGATAGTTCACAGATAGTTTTGAAAATTTCATTCTGATTGTCAATCAATATTGTTTTCTTGAGAGGTTGAAATAGTTTTGAACCAAAATATAACAGTTTGTAATAGTAATAAATGTAATTCAAAAGCTATGAATATTCTACCTACCATAGACTAAGATTGAACAACATTTTCAATCTATTGGTTTCACTTACGCCAATCCCAGTCACTATCGTGAAAGTTTCGAATAATCACTGGTAGTTTTAAAAATCGACATGTGAGTGCACACAAAAGCTGTCAACAGTCACATGCGGTCTTAGAAGGATATAGATGAATAGATAAACTCTATTTTCCCCTTGCCGCTTCAACTCGGATCTCAATGTGCACACAGGCTTTTAGATTGGAGTTCTTTATTTATGTATGTTACAATTGTTATGCTATGTTCAGAGGGACGGATTCAAGGATCCAAAAGTTCAAAGAACCCCAAACGTCAACCGGAGCTTATTGTGTGTCCCAAGTACTGTACGTTAGTTGGGAAAACCAATACCTCATGTTGCCCTATGTTACAATAGGCTTGAGAGCTTCCTTAAACGTTTTATTTGAATAATATATCTATGCTATATGCTATCATGCTATATCTATCAAAAAATATTCTATTGATCTTTTTTGAAATCAAAACCAATATTCTGGAATTTTTAAATGAGAACACCCTTCTACGAAACCATCAAAACCTGTTCTCCAATCATTCGTACTACAATAGTTTCTATCAGTCATTTCTCTCGCTTCTCCCACACAGTCTCCATCTCTCTCTTCTGTTCAGAGCATTGTTATGACTCAGATTTACGACCGGTGAGGGAAATCATTGATTCGTATCAATTCACGGTCTGATTCACCGAGTCGATCACATAAATAAGACATTCAATGCACACAAAACTTCAATTTTATATGAACCGAGAAAAAATATGACCATATGACCATGTTTGAGGTTCCCGGCTATATTTAAAGGCTGAGTCGTAGAATGAACAATATTCTATGAGTTTCAATTATTTTCGTATCCTTTCAAATCTATTCTTCTAGTTTTCTCTGGCTGGGGTAGACCAAACTAGCAAAGCACTAAACACGAATTCTAGAGCATAAAACCATAGCCACCTCTAATACAAGGCCCCGGCGTACGATATTGCAACGTCGCTGGCCTAGAATGTAATACATGATTGGTGAAAGAGATTTTGGAAAATACCAGTTGATCTTTTTCACCAATCATGTATTAGATTCTAGGCCTACACTGCGACGTTGCAATATCGTAGGCCGGGGCCTTGTATCAGAGGTGGTTCTGATAAAACACTAGGGCCGGTTTCCGAGCTCGGGACTTAGCTAAGTTTTAGACTTTGAACAGCTGGAGTCAGAAAATTGGCTTTCTGAAACGGGGTGTAGTTGCAGTTTTTATTATAATCTTTATTTTCTTATTTCTATAATTGGAAACGTTTTCCTTGACGAAATGAAACATTTCTAAATAATATAAAATGGCTGAAACTTGACACTATTCTCTTTTTATTTTCTTTGTGTTCAATTTTCTAGTTTTTTGAAATTTAAATCAAACATTGACTGCGACTACGCCCCGTTTCGGATAGCCAATTTTCTGACTCCAGCTGTTTAAAGTCTAGAACTTAACTGAGTCCTGATGAGCTCGGAAACCGGCCCTTGGAAGTAAACCTATTCATATATCATCAGTTGTCCTCTATATTCAAATTCAAATTCATTCATTTGCCATAAAATGATACAGATTGATAAAATGAATATTCTAACTTACAAAATGGCACTACCGGCAAAGAAAACTTGTGCGCCGGCAGTGAGTTCGAACAACTAGGTACAGCAAACATGTCAATAGAAAGAAAAAAAGCTTATTCAAACCACTAGAATAAATAAAATTATGGAAACCAGGTCACATCTTAATATTTACAACGATAAGACAAAGTAACAAAATCACAAGCAAATGACAAACTCAAAAAGACCAATTCAAAGAAGCCATGACAAATATTTTTCTTAATTTATAACACTAGAATGAAACACTACATAATGGATATAGATAATTCAAAATAAACATTTATCCTAATTCAATCCAGTATGAGCTTCATTGAGGATTTTTTAATTCTATAAATAATGAATTTAGTTGGGACTTTATTTATAAACAAGTAACACTGATATTCAAACTGACGTCTACATACACTTAAGCTGGTAGAGTCAATATCAAATTGTAATGGATTGGAGGGACGCAAATTACATGGATTATTCCTTAAGTTGAATGTGTCACTATTCTTTTTAATGAATATGATTCTCTTAACATATGTTTGCCTCACTGTAAGCACCTGGAATTCTTGAAAAAGAAGTCTACTAGCTCTGATAAGGTGTTTCTGTGATGTTTATAATTTGTTCATATGGCAATAATAATCCTTCTATAACCTTCATAAACGACCATAACCTTCATAAATGCTTCATAAACCATGTATGAGTTTTTGCAGAAGGAAGGTGGAGAATCAATAAACGTTTCCACCGAATATAAAAATAACAATATCATATTATTATCGTTATCCTAGTTTTTTCACCCAAAAGTTATCGATTGTTCTGTTTAGTAAAATGACATTCAACTAATACACATTGTGTATTTAATTCTCTGGATTCCAGTTGAACTGTTAATAGCCTAACTGGCACAGTACCATTGTCTCTTATGAGTAAAACTATACGAGCGTAATAGACGCACCTCGTAAGATGCCATGCACTCTGTAGAAGTATGCTGAATTACGCTCGTTTAGTTGGGGTCTGATACTGGAATACAGCTCGCAAATCATGGAGCCTATCCAATAATATTGGAGAACCAATTAAATTACCTCGTGACTGTTTCAAATAATTGTTTTTGCAGTCAAAGTAACAGAGGTCAATATTGTAAGTGATAGTTGACCCTTCACTGGGCAATAGTATTGTTTTGCTGCTGAAACCAGGGAAGATTGTGCCAATTCTCACGTTGGAATATTCTGTACTTTCCCACCAAACCTATGCACATACATTCACACGGATGTGGATATGTGCCTGCCTGTACAAGGATGCAAATTTGTGAATTGCATGAGAAGAGGAGAAGTAGAAAATAGAAGTAGAATGAAAAAGGAGAGAAAAAGAGGAGAAGTGTGGGAAAAGTTGACGAAGAAGAAGAAAGATTGAGAAAAATAAAAGGGAATGGATTAAGAGGGAGAAGAGATAGAAGAAGACAAAGTGAGGCCAAGGATGTGATTGAGAGTGAAGGACAGAAAAGGGAATGGGAGAAGAGGATAAATAATTGATTGATTGATTGAGTACTTTATTTATGTAGATTACAATATATACGGCTTATACACTTATAACAATAGCTTACAATACAGCAAAATATAGATGAATTATTCACATATATAGACTAAGAAAATAATTATTGAACTGTATATGATATGAAAAAGCAATTTGTAATATTATATTAACTATAGATAATAATTATATTGATATGCATCAAGAGGAGAGAGAAAGAGGAGAAGAGTGGGAAAAGTAGACGAAGAAGAAGAAAGATTGAGAAAAAACAGAAGGGAATGGATGAAGAGGGAGAAGAGGATAGAAGAAGACAAAGTGAGGCCAAGGATGTGATTGAGAGTGATGGAAGGAAGAGGGAATGGGAGAAAAGGAAAAAGAATGGATGGAGGAAGATAAAGTGAGGCGAAGGATGAAATTGAGAGAGAATGAACAAAGAGATATGTGAGACGAGGAAAAAGAATAGATAGAAGGGAACGGAATGGATGACAACAGAAAGAATGGAAACAAGAGAACAGGAAGGAAGTGAGAGGAAGTAAAATGGATAGAAGGAGACAATGCGGGAGTGAAAGATGAGATTGAGAAGAAAAAGTATAAAGACAGAGAGAGAGAAGAGAGGAAGGTAAAAGTAAAGCACAGCATAGAAGTCAAGGATGAAATTAAGAACAATCATTATCCATGATTGATAATGATTGTGGGTGGGGGAAGGATAGCCTAAAGGTGCATACAGACTTTCGCTCTGCTCCGCAACCGAACGTCACTCCAGCAGAGCGATTGATGATCGACCGGGGAGCAAGAGTGGTTCGACCGGGGAACGCGAGAAGATCTGACATCTTCCGTAACGTTCATGATGGGTGCGTAGGCGGAGCGACTGTGGTTCGATGGTGGTACGATGGCGGTACGAGGGCGGTACGAGGGAGGAGCGTGCTCGGTGCGGGTTGGAAGCGCGAATATGTGTACGCAGCTTAATATAATAAATGAAGAGATAAAAATGGTATGACAATGTATTGAAGCGAAAGAAGCAGACAAAATCTGGTGTCACGAAATGGAAAGAAATCAGAAAATGTTGAAAAAGGAACAAGAAAATTGTTGAGAGAATGAAAAATTGGGGAATAATAGACCAATCGCAAGCCAGCTCCATATTTTGACTCTCCTAGTACACGCCTCCAAACTCCCCCTACTCACTCCTGATTTGTCGACACTTCGAGTGACTGTTTTCGCATTTGGCCACTAGATAGCACCAGGTGCTGGATCAATTATACAATCATTATCATTCTTCTTCACTGAGTGTTGAAATAGAAGAAGAAGAAGAAGAAGAAGAAGAAGAAGAAGATTGATTGATTGATTGAATGTTTGAGTACTTTATTTATGTAGATTACAATATATACTGGCTTATACACTTATATACAATAGCTTACAATACAGCAAAATCATAGATGAATTTACAAAATATAAATATTAAGAAAATAATTATTGAGCTGTATATGATATGAAAAAAAAGCAATTTGTAATAACTACAGATAAAATAGATAATATTGTTATGCATCTCCATAAATTGGCGGAGCTTTGGACTATCAATGGATTATCAATGTCCATTCTTCGGAAAGAATATTTATTTTTTATACACAACTTACAGAAAAGTAGCACAGGCTTATAAGCCCAAAACGGTTCCAATTCTAATTTATACAACAGTCCAAATGTAGCTAGGTTATGTGTCACTTAACATTCTTCAATTGCACACTCAATTTACAATTCAAAACACACAAATATCATTTTTAAATTTAAAAAATGATTCGAAGTATCCGTCCCACTAACTCCCTACCAAATCGTAGAGGGAGAGGAAAAACAAGAAGAAGATGGTGGGGAAGAAGAGGAAGACGAAGATTGGGGAGGGGGGATGATGAAGAAGAAGAAGAAGAAGAAGCGTTACAAGCAGGAATATAATTTGTAATTGGATGAGATGGCCTATAACGTCTGTGAATAGAGATCACGACCTTATTACACGTTGGTAGTATAGGCCCAAGAATAGTATATACTATACTAGCCATCAGGCTCGCTTCGCTCGCCATATCCGTCTAGCCTGGACCCCCGACTGGATCGTCCAAGAATGAGATCAGCAGGCTCGCTTCGCTCGCCTGCATTTTTTCATTTTTATCATATTATATTAGGACAATCCAGTCGGGGGTCCAGACTAAACGTCTGGCTAAACATATATGGCGAGCGAAGCGAGCCTGACGGCTAGTAATATAATATTCCCAGGATTGAAGTAGCAGTGCCCAATCATTTTTCCGCGATAAATGCATTTAAATCTTCAACTTGGTGCCAACCTAACAAAATCAATCAACTTAATGCCAACCTGACAAAATTATTAATTTAGTTGCCAGTTAACAATTGTTTCGAAGAGGTACTCTATCTAGATTATAGTTCTATAGTAACATATGATATGGAAATTTCAATTCTAATTAAGAGATGGGAGAAGAAGAATATACATGCTAAAAGACGAACTTTAAACCCTAAAAAAAACCCTTAGAGTTGAAATATTGCCAAAAGATTTCTTAGTGCGCCTCTAAAGGGCAAATGAACATACCTACCAAATTTGAACATTTTTGGTCGGTAGATTTTTAGTTATGCGAGTGAGTGAGTGAGTGAGTGAGTGAGTCAGTCAGTCAGTGAGTGAGTGCCATTTCGCTTTTATATATATAGATACTAACCTTGGTATTGGCCTACATTGCAATTGTTGGTCGTAAGCTAGCGGCTGGCTTCTCAATGAGTCTGTGTTAATTGGATAATGATCAATGAGAGTGATCATCTCCGCGGTTTGCATGATAAATTAGCTGATAATGTTTTTCACTAGCTGATAGCCGTTGGCAGCAATAATAGCTAATGTTTTGCCACCTCTGCCTGCATTCTGAATGCATTATGAAGCTGGGTGAGAATTATTGAAGGGTGATGTCCAATTTCTATGGAAAATAGAAATCTGCAAGCTAAACCCTGACATTGTGCATAGTTTTCCTCAATACGTTGAACCTTACAATCCGTAATTCTCCATCTATAATTTGTAGAGAATTATTTCTATTCCTGATAGTATGCTGTAAGGTTGCTTATTTGATATTTTTGGCATTTTATTATAAAAATGTTTTGAATGGTTTCATCTCTATCTATCTTACCCCTAATAGCTTTCTTTTTCTTACTCTAATATTTTTCTTCTTCCTCTCCTTCTTTTTCTTCTTCTCTTCTTCTTCTTCTTCTTCTTCTTCTTCTTCTTCTTCTTCTCTTCTTCTTCTTCTTCTTCTTCTTCTTCTTCTTCTTCTTCTTCTTCTTCTTCTTCTTCTTCTTCTTCTTCTCTTCTTCTTCTTCTTCTTCTTCTTCTTCTTCTACTACTACTACTACTACTACTTCGTCTTGTCCTCCTTCTTTTACTCCTTCGTCTTGTCATCAATCTTCTTCTTCTCCTGCTCCTCCACCACATTCCTCTTCATCATCATCATCATCTTCTTCTTCTTCTTCTCCATCTCCTTCTCCTTCTTCTTCACCTCCTCTTCCTACTCTTCATTCTCCTACTCCGTATATACAAGAATACAGACTTAAAATGTATAGAAATGAGGAAAATATAAAGTGAGAAGGAAGAAGAGCAATAAAAGAAAACGAAGGAGAAGTAGAAGTATAAGAGAAGTTGAAGAAAACAATGGAGGGAACAATATATTGAACTAGCAGGAACCCGTGCTTCGCAAGGATCTATTTTCAAAATTGATAATCTGAAAACTTGACGTAATGAAATTTTGAAGAATTGAAAATAGGCCTATAACCATCCTTGGAAATTAAGAATCTAGCCTATATGCAAAATTTCAAGTTGATTAGTCCAGTAGTTCAGACGTGATAATGCGTCAAACATAATTTTCCTATCCCGTACATGTATAAGCCAACTCTTTATTTTATTATAGATATGGTTAACGACTGCAAGAGATAGGAGTGTGGAACAGAATAGTTGTGAAACTATGATAGCCCCAGAAGTTTCTCGAACACAATAGTAGGTACTACATGAACTTTTTGAAAGTTATTTAAAAAAAATGTTAAAACAACAGAACTAAAGTTGTCAACCTTATCATTCTACCTCCATTTAGAAAGTTCAATTCTTGTGGCAAGATACATGTTATTCAACGCAGAAATCATGTTAATTCACTAAACGATAGGATAAGTTGAATAGTTTCCCTTTCAGGGGGAGTTTTGACAACCCACAAAACTCATTTTTCATTTGAGGAAATATCGAAAAGGTGAATAGGATCTTATTTTTGTTCAGCTTGCCAAAATACCCCTCATTTCAATATTAAAATTTTGACTGACTCTACAGTGAGTCAATAATTCTATCATGGTTCGAATAATTTTGAAATTGTAATAAAATAAAAATGGTAGAGAATAATAATTCATGTGAATGTCAACACCTTTATTTAAAGACATATTAACTGCATGCGTTTTTGTATTGTCGATACAGCATTGATAAAACTGTGACGTTTATTTAGCAGTCTCAAAAACGGTTCTAGCTAAAAAATTAATAGTCCATACATTGGGCCTATATACATTGCATCAGGAAAATGAAGTTCAAAACTATGGTTCTCCTAAACATATGTGTTGACATAATTTCTTCGATGCAGCTGTTTCACATTCGCCATATTATTATACAGAGTTTGTGAAAAAATATTGATTATCAAAACAATACTTTATTACTAATAATAATATTAAACATATTTATCAATTATCAGAACAATATTATTGAGGTTGAGTGGAATCAGGTAGAAAGCAATAACAGAACAGATGTTCTTTTTTGAATTTCTATCATATTATTTTGTTATTTCCAATGATTACAACATATGTTAGAATATCACATGTCAATAAATAAATTATTTCATTTCCATATGGCACTCACCTTACCATGTTCATAACCTTACTTAATAGGATCCTTTTCATCCTTTGAAACCCTTAGAGGCAATATATCTCAAAATCCGTCTTAGTGCGCGTCTAGCATGTTTGAAGAATATTTGTGCAAAGTTTCAAGTCTGTAGGACAATTAGTTTGAGCTGTAGTGTGATTTTACTTAAATTTTCGAAAAATGCCCTCTCCTGGACCCCCCTGTGCTCCTGATCGAAATTTTTCTGCATAGATCTAATTTTTTTTCGTAGCTGAACGAAAAGTCCTCATGACTTTGCTGTGCAATGAGCGGTTAAAAAGTACAAAATTTTGGGGGGGCCCTAGCTCCCTCAGGGGGGCAAATTCTGAAAATCCTTTCTTAGTGGATGTTTTCAGGCTACCATAAACAATCGTGCAAAATTTCAAGTTTTTAGGCTCAGTAGTTTGGGCTGTGGTGTGATTTCAGTCTGTCGGGGCTTAGCCTTTTATAAGTATAGAGATGGAATGGGCGAGTTATTGTTGAGTAATGTTTGTCGTGGGAAGCTAATAAGCTTTGGAGATTTGCAGTTCGTATTTGCGTCCGCCAGGGAAAATATGGTTTCCGTTTGTCGTTCTATTTCAATTTCTCATTTTAGATAAATAACTCAAAGTCGCAACTCATGTTGGTCTAGAGCTCTAGACTCTAGAGATAGACTACAGAGACTAAAGTCTACTAGATATAGACTACAAAATAATCTATCATTCACAGTAGCCTTGTTCATTATGAGAAAATGATATAGATTATTCTTTCAAACGACTGTCTTTTGTAAGAGGTTGTCAGGAGAAAGATTATTGATCTATCTGGTATTGAGAAATCTTCGATAGCTGTTATTCTCATGGCTTGAGAGTATGGTGAACTATTTTCAATGATGAACTATTTTTAATAATTAATCATTTTCATTTTCGGGTTCTTCCGCTTACGAGAACTTGTTTGGATAGTCAGAAATATAACAAGAACGTTTTTCAGTAAGTCTAGGACGGCGAACTCTCAAGGACGACACAATCGTACGTTCAATAGTATATTTCCCACCTAGAGCAGAAAATGAGATTTTTCCAGCTCGAAATCGGCTTTCAAGTTCGAGGCCATAGGTCAAGGACTAGAGAAGATTGTGAGATTTTTGCCCGTGGTGCGAACGCTATTTTTAGAATAGTTGTTTACTAAGCACTTCTGAAAGCAGATGTGGAAGGTAATAGCTCTAGCAAATCTGAGGAAATCTGAATATCAGGAATTGTCCAAGTATTTCTATTTTTTATTCTGATTTGTTAAATAACCTAAAAGATGATGTTCAATTATGTGGGAGGTTGAGTTTTATACTTTTTTATTCTTTTAAATGACAATAAGATGATATTATTATAAATGTTTTAATTATTGAATAATGAATACAAAATTTGTATTTTCATTATTTAATAATGAAAAATTTTTTGAACAGCTATTTTTTGATCAACTTTCTTAGTTCCATGTTGGAAAGGATACTCTTCCCGGCCTGGGCCGGAAAGTAACCTGTTCTGACGTCAGACGAGAGTCGTCTGCAAACAATGTCTTTCTGATCTACGTAGGGACTGGAAAACAGCTGCTTTCTGTGCAGTGTGGCAAGAACGTTTTTTGTGTAACTGGCTTCATCCCTATAACATACACTGATACTGATAAGTGGCAATCAAACTCTAAACATCCGTGTTCAATGATCACTGCTTTAAGAATCGTGGAGCCGTTGAATGAGATGGGAGCATGGTCCCATTTAAGTGCAAATCTTGAGAGAAAAATATTAAAAACTCATATGAGTTGAATGGAAATCAAAAGCTTGGATGTAACTAACAATCAACGTATATTGCTCTTAATTTGCGTTGATGGTCTGTTAGTATGTTGATTGGAGTCGATCAAACAAGGATTCAATAAAAATGAACAAGGATTAGAATCTATCAAACATTCTACAACATTGTTAATAATTTTTTACAAATTGCTGAGTTGTAAATCAACACAGAGGAAAAAGGCGTTGGCTGTTTAATCGTGTTGTGTGGTCTGGGAATGAAGAAGAAGTGTTGGTGGAGAAGGAGGAGGAAGATGAGGAGGAGGAGGAGGAGGAGGAGGAGGTGGAGGAGCAGGAAGATGAGGTGGAGGAGATGGAAGTGGAGGAGATGGTGGCGGTGAAGGAGGAGGACGGTAAAGAGGAGGTGGTGGGTAAAGAATAGGAGGAGGGTGAAGAGTAGGTGGAGGGGGGTAAAGAGTAGGGGAACGGTAAAGGGATAGGAGGAGGAGGATTCTAAGGAGGAGGATTCTGAGGAAGAGGAGGAGGATCAGAAGGGAGAGAAGAAGAAGAAGCCGAAGAAGAAGAAGAAGAAGAAGAAGAGGAAGAAGAAGAAGAAGAAGAGAAGAAGATTGTGAAGAGGATGAGGAGAAGGAAGAGAGGAGGAGGAGTAGGAGGAGGAGGAGGAGGAGGAGGATTAGAATGAGAAAGAGGAGGAGAGGAGGAAGAGGGGGTGGTGGAGTGAGAAACTACAAAATAATCAGAACATGAGGTTGATAGAAAAATACAACACCTGAAAAAACTTGTACAAGAATGAGCAACAAGAAAATAATAATTAGTAGGAATCTTATTAAAGTGGAAGAAACCCATTCACACCTCTGGTGAGACTACTATAAAAGACTAACAATTTTTTTCATCATCATTCCACAATGATGTACCTCATAAAAGTTAACGATAAAATGTCTGCAGGCACAAGCCGATTGAAAACAGTCGAATCACTCTCAACAAGATTTCAAATTAATGTGCTGTCCAACACAGAAATAATAATTAAATGGCAATGTTCAACCTGCTACCGGACTTCGGGCAGCTTGTTTGTTGGAATTGTTATTTTATAACGAATTATATGTGGATGTTAACTGTTTTCAATCTGCTTTCATTCGGGTTGATTATGTTTAGAATCTCATTTCGAATGATTTGGTGGTCAGGTTTTGAAGTTATTAATCGATCTACAACTGATTGAAAACATATTTTGAAGCGTTTAGCTGCAATTTTGCTGGGTGGTAGAATCTAGTTGATCAGGAATGTTAAAAGTCCTTAATTTTCCTGACTGGATTTAGTCCATCAAGTAGGAATTTAAACGGTGTGCTTATGAAAGAGAAGATTTTTTTTTGTTTCGCTACTATTTGAGTAATATGCACGAAAATATAGTAGAGTCTCGATTATCCGACTTGAACTGGGTAGGTCCGACAATAAAGATGGGTAGAAAAATCTCCATTCTGGAAATAGTATTATAAAAGAATTAAATTGATTTACAATCTACCTATTGTAAGATCTTCTGATTATAAAAATAATTTTAAATGATCATTGACTAACCTGAGGGCCTCATTTGACGTCTTTGCTTGGACCATCTTTGCCCGGACAGGAAAAATTTAGAAAATTTCAAATTTTCAGAAAAACAGTTCAACCTGAAAAACATCCAGCCAAATTTAACAAATCAATTGATTGACACGATCAGAAGTATGTATTCCATGTATTTTTTATGATTGAATAATATTGATATTCATAATTGATATCAAAATTTATTGTATTTCCACATTGTTGAAAAAACCAATCTGACTACGTTGTGAATCTCAACAAAAATCTGGTGTGGTACACTCACACAACTTTCCTTGCTCATATTTGAAACTACGATCAGACTTCTGTATATGTGTACCATATAAGTTATAATTGTTTTCTGAGTACTATTTCCTTTGTGTAAATTGTGAAATTCGATGATTTTTTTAGTCGTCATTTTTTCAAAGTCGTCAAATAGCTGTTCTACAGATGAAATATCTCGACTATGTGTTCTTTTTATGAACTGCGCTACCTAGGCCTACCTACCTCATGCACGAGAAGGAGGTTACTAAGTCCATTTCTCAAGCATGGGGTGGAGCCGGTGGAGCCTCCAATAGTTTTCCAGGAAGGAGACTCATGCCAGTTGATAAAGCTGATAAATAACTATACAGGGAATGAATTTAAAAAAAAATTCGATCACACACACACACACACACACACAGACCAACACCCAAAAATCATGTTTTTGGTCTCAGGGGACCTTGAAACGTATAGAAAACTTGAAATTAGGATTTTTGAAAGCAATTTTTTTTGGAAAGCAATACTTTCCTTACCTATGGTAGTAGGGCAAGAAAAGTAAGAAGGAGAGCGCTGTATGCTTCATTAAATGACTAGCAGGTAAAAGGCTAATTAATACTGTTAGAATCTGAAATCGGCCTATAACAATACTCTATGAATTAAGAATCAATATGCTAAATTTCAAGTTAATCAGTCCAGTACTTCACACTTGAGTTGTCCAGTTTCAAAACTC